>NC_139328.1:160000-280000 GCF_056507025.1 Lutjanus erythropterus
CATTTCATCTGTTTGTCAAGAGTTTAACTTTATTCTCAAACTGCAAAATAAAAATAAAATGTACTCAGAATTATCTGACGTCCCTGAAACATTAAAGTGAAATCTGTAGTTTAGTCCTGTTTTCATTAATATTATATATAAAAACCTCATGTGTTTATCGTCACTCTGTTTCTGTCTAATGTTCTAATGTCTAACATGCATTGATGTATTTATTTATTATTTATTTATTGGTGATCAGAGGCCAGCAAACATCAAACGGTCTTTGATTTGATATCTGAAGTTAAAGGGAAGTGAATGAGTGCTGTTCAGTTCATGCTGAACCACTGTGACCTTTGACCCTCACATCAATCAGCTGACACTTATTTATCTGAAATCTGTTTAAATCTGTTTCTGATCTGAATCCAAATGTTCCATCAACTAATCTGATCCCAGTCTGACATCACATGGCCAGGATCAGTGTGATGTCACATGACATGGATTTATGAGCTCAGCTCTCTCCATCTTTGACTCTGATATTCAGAGGTGTGTAGTAACTAAGTACAAATACTTTATTAGTGTACTTAAGCAAACTTTTCAGGTATCTGCACTTTACTTGAATATTAATTTTTCAGACAGATTTTTACTTTTGCTCCCTAAATTTGAACACAGCCATGATGACAAGACAAAAGACAACAAAAAAGACGTAACGAGACCAAATTAAAAGTTAAAAAATATAACAAGATAAAAAAGTAGGTGTTTGACACTCGTCCTGTACCAGCTGGGATACTCTGTAGTTTCACTTTGTATCAGCTGAGCCTGTCTGTCATGTGTTTGACCTCTGACCTCTCAGATCATTGAGACTCTGAGCGCCGTGGATCGTGACGAACCAGAGACAGGACATCACTTCATCTTCTCTCTCACTGCCGAAGCTGCTGGGAACCTCAACTTCACCCTGAGAGACAATCAAGGTACAGACCACCTTAAAAACATGATGAAGGTCAGAGCGTGAGTCTGCTGTCAGTCCTCTGCAGCGGCCGCGGGTTTCACTCCTACCCACGGCCCTTTGCTGCGTGTCATTCCCTCTCTCTCTCTCTCTCCCCGTTTCCTGTCACATCTTCAGCTGTTCTGTCATTAAAGGCATGAAATGCCCCAAAAAAATACTGAAAAAAAACAACAACAACAACAAAAAAACATGACTAATCATGAAAGTGGTTCAGGAGCCTCAGTTTGAATGTTTTAGACACAAGTGACTTATTAGATGACAGTAAGTCACAGGCTGATGCTGAAGGATTGTTCATGTCACATGTGTTCAGGTTGTTCTGCTGCCCTCAAGTGGCCAAAGAACTAATGAACCTTTTACTAAATCTACAGAAACACAGGAACCCATCAGGTAGTGACTGACTGTCAGTGGGATGATTGTGACAGACAACTTCTTTTTTTAACTTATAATTTAATATAATATAAAACAAATGTCATCCATCATGACTGAACAGACAGAAAACAGAGAGATGACTATAACATCAACAAGACAAAAGACACAAAAGATGAAAAAAGCACAACAATATGAAAATGACAAAAGACGAAACAATGAGACGAAAAAAGGCAAAACAAAAAGAAAACAACAAAACAAGATGAAGTAAAAGATGTGACAAAATACAAACAACATAAGAGACATAACAAGACAAAATGACATAAAGGCATATGACAAAATTGTGTACAAGATGCAACAAGACAAAAAATAATGTTAAAGAAAAACAAGATAAAAAATTAACATAAAAGACGTAACAGGACAAAAAGAGACTTTCTGCTGGAGAAAAGGTGAGGTTGAGTTTGCTGTCCACACATTTATTTATTAAAAATACTAAATCATACTCACTGGTTCTTTAATACAGTTATCAATGGTAAAAAAAAAAATGTAAAAAGTAAACAATAAATGTACACAAAAACAACACATGAAATGAAAAGGGAAACAGAATGATGCAACAAGAACAGCAGAACACAACTCAAAATATTCACCAAAAAAGGTTTTATTCAAGCGAAGTTAAAGAGATTGTGTGTCTGAGTCAGTAGAAATGTTTACTATTATACTTTGAGGACATTTCACAGCCTTTGACTGCAGTGAACAAACTCAATCAGTACTTCTACTTTTAAACAAGTATCTGTACTTCTACTGCAGTAAAAACTTTTGCCTCCTCGGCTACAAGCATCATTTATTTATCATTTAATACCACAGGTTCATATAATGCTGCTCACAAAACAAGCATTTTATAAATGGATGAATAAATAAGTCATGTACTAAACTACGAGTCGAGAAAAAAACAAACAGACGGATGTGAGTGACGGATTGGAACAACACACAGGTGATACTTCACTCAACCTGCTTAGAAAACTCTTCAGGAGTTCATTCTTGTAAAGAAAATAAAGGATTCTGACACAATGAATGGAACAGCAACTCTTCACTCCACCTTAAAAATCTATAGTTTACTATATTCTGATTTTTATACCTGATATATAGTTATTTTCAGAGCTGATTATCTTCTGCTGACATCTCTCTGGTGTTTCATCCCGTCCATCCATCTGTCCTCAGACAACACGGCGTCCGTCCTGACGCGGCGCGGTGGTTTCCTGCAGCGGGATCAGCTGGTTCACCTCCTCCCGGTGGTGATTTCAGATGGCAGCAGTCCATCTCTCAGTAGCACCAACACGCTGTCCATCATCGTCTGCGCCTGTGATGTCTCTGGAAACCGCCGCTCCTGCAGCCAGGGGGTGTCACCGCTGCTGGTGGTCGGTCTAAGCACCACCGCCACTGCCGCGGTTCTCACCTGTGTCCTGACTCTGCTGGGTAAGACCTGATACAGGATGACCCTGCCCCTTACACACTGAAAATAAACTCTGGAAACAGGAAGTAGAAACAGTAACATACCTGCAGACACACAGCACTGCCTGGCAACCACAACGTACTCCCTACCAACCACCCATCCAACCATCTGAAATCAACATAGCAACCAGGATGTTTAACTTCACGGCTCATTTAATTGGCCTTCGTAGCACTGTCACATTATCAGAGTGACTCCGCCCCTTCCTGTGTCCTCAGGTGTCGTCATCGTAACGGTTGCTATCAGGCACAGGAGACGGGAACCTCTGCTGATAGATGATGAGCGAGACATTCGTGAGAACATCGTTCGTTATGATGATGAAGGTGGAGGCGAGGAAGACACTGAGGCCTTCGACATGTCCGCTCTGAGACACCTGAACCAAACCACTCATCAAGACCCGGACCAGAATTTGCCAGGAGCCAAGTCCAGGTCCAACAGAAACCGGCTGTTCCAGGAGTTCATCAGGGACAGACTGCAGGACGCAGACCTAGACCTGACGGCGCCCCCCTACGACTCTCTGCAGACCTACGCCTTTGAGGGCAGCGGGTCAGCTGCCGAGTCACTTAGCTCATTAAACTCATTAGACTCGTTGAACTCATTAGAGTCTGAGCAGACCTTCGAGTTCCTGAGAGAGTGGGGGCCCCGGTTTAGGAAGCTGGCAGACCTGTATGGACACCACGGGGGGGTTGGGGGGGGCTCGTAGTCTTGCAGCGACCACAGGGGGCGACAGAGGATGCCACGACAGGTGTGTCTGGTTTGTCAATCAAACACTATAATGTGAATATTGATTATTAATGAGTTCCTAACTTCAGTGTAGAATAAACACCAACATATGATGTCATAATAAAGACATTTGATCTTCTCTGTGCACCTCACAAGTTTATTTCTACTCTTCAATACTGATTATTGATCATGGCTCAACAAGCAGCTGATGATCTTCACCAACACAAAATGTTTCATTCTAATAACTGACTTACATGTTTCTGAATTTACAACTTGACCACTGTCAACTGACAGATGACGACACATGATCTGTGATGTCACCTGCAGGTGACGTTCAGGTGATGTTTTAATGACATTCATGTGCCGTTAATGTGACATTCAGGTGCCGTTAATGTGACATTCAGGTGCCGTTAATGTGACATTCAGGTGCCATGCAGGTGACTTTCTACTCTGTCCTCTATTTGAGGACAGAACAGAGACCTGACGACCAGACAACACACTGACCAACACCTCAGAATCAGTGCTGACAGTCAAATACCTGGATGTGTTCGCTGTTTTATCGATGATGCTGTTTTAGTATCGTGAAATGTAATTTTAATATTATTTTATGTGAGAATGTAGACGTTAAAACTTAAAATCTGTGGTTGATTCATGACGACAGCTCGTAGTTTAAAATTTGCTCTGAAGTTATGGGAGATGTGTCGTCCTGCTAATGGGACGACCAGTGTCATCTTCCTGGAGTGTAATTATGCACCAGTCGGACCACGACGACTGAACAGCAACGTGGCTTTACTGACCGAGCCTTCTCTAGTCAGCGTGTACTCCGTCTCGCTGACTAACAGTGTATATGTACTCCCAACAGGTGGCGTAGTTTGACTGTAAAACACTCAATACACTCAATATTCCTCTGAAGATCACAGCCAGCTAGCAAGATGACCGGGTGGTTAGAATTCATGTTACCCCAAGACGAGCTGAGATGGTGACATCATCAAGTATACCACCGACCCATTTGCAGAATGACCGTCCTGCATCCTCCCGTCCTCGAGCGACTGTACTCCCAAGTGAAACTTGCTAAGTCCGAACTGCCAAGTGCGTAAGTCCAAACTTGGCGTACTTGGTATTGAGAAAGGGCTCAGTACAACTGAAGTGAATGGTGACCAGTTTTAAAATGTAAAAACAGAACACACTCTTCTTTGACCCAGAAAGACACAGTTTACACCATGTTTTTAGTCTAAATGTGAACTGTAGCCTCTCAGACCTGATCCTCGTCCACACGCCTGAAGCAGGTCACAGGCTCTCGACCAAACGACACGACACGAGATACACGAGATCTCGATACCTTCACACCTGTGTTTACATGCTACCTGGAAGAGACTCGGACAACAGAGAGAGATCTGCTCAGAAACACTGACTTGTTAGACGCACAGTCGACTTCACAAACTTTCAACAAAGAAGAAAATGTCCGAGGACTTCGACATAGAAGAGGAACATCATTTCTGCCGCTTCGTTTTCTGTCAGTCTGCTGTTTCTGAGGCCTTTTCCTCCTCAGTGCACCTGGTTAGCAGGTGAAGTTGTGTCAGAAACCCAGGCTGCTGATTGGTCCAAAGTAAACTGATGTCTCTGTTCATCCAAACATCTGCAGACAATAAAGTTTCAGGGAAGAGAAAAAGATGTAAAATAAAAACTCAGGCCCCATATATGTTCTTAAAATGTTATTATATTATTATAATTAATATAAAAATTAGAATCGCTGTTTTTGAACATCCCTTCGTCTCCATGGTTCTGTCATCTGTCTTCTGTTTGAGTCAATGACCTCCTTGTATGTTTTAATGTCAATAAAAAACGTTTAAACATTGTTCATATTTAATGATGTCATGTTTGACAATAATAATAAGGAGCAAGTTGATTATTGATTATTACTGACAGGATTCACATCACACAGAGTTGCTGATTGATTTAATTTGTGATGTTTTTATTTCGTCTGACTGGAGTCATTTCACGGTGAATATTTGTTCTTTTATTTCATTTTCACTAACTGAACCTTTAAATTTCATTTTGTTTCTGTCATGTGTTTTCTGTTTGTGTTTGTTGGGTTTTATGTTGAAGGATTTCATTGATTTTATTTGTCTCATTTAACAGAAATCATCTGACTGATGGTAATATCACTTCTTTATTCTCTCATCTCATTATAGATATCAGATATTCACCTGATGAGGATTTAAATTGTTTCTTGTCTCTGGTCTTTATTCAGTGGTGTCTCTCACTCTGTAGTTCTCTGCTCCTCCATCAGGAGTCACTGCAGTCGAACACACAGACTTTTATTTTGATAGTGTGACCCGGATGTGTGTGGCAGTATATCCGGGGCGGGTCTGAGGTCCGTAAACTGGCTGACGGACCTGAACTGTCTCTACTGTGTCTGATCGATCACTGTGGTATAGCTCCGGCACTGATCCGGGATCGATCCGGTATTGATCAGGTATCGATCAGGTCTTGATCTGGCTGTGATGGGGCTCACACCCGGTCCTGGTCCTGGCTCCTGCGGGTCTCTGCTGGTCTCTTTCACTTTGCTGGTCTCGGTTGTCCCCCCTCTGGGAGCCTGGGACGCGGATCTGGAGCTGTTGGACCTGGTGGAGGAGATCCCGAGTACCTTCTACCACTTCCTGTCCCTGGAGCAGGTCCGTGCGAACAGGTCTCCATGGTAACCAGCTGCTGCCAATGCTAACGCGAACAGCTGAGTGCCACGCACGCACACACATAGGGAGCAGCTAAGCTAGCAGTTAGCATGAGGAGCAGTCAGTTAGCTACTGGTTAACTGTTAGCTCAGGAGCTAGCTGATGCTAACAGCTGTTTGGTGTATCAGAAGCTGTAGTGGGCGCGCGTGCGCGCGTGTGTGTGTGTGGGGTCCTGATGAATAGACCAACAGATGTGACGTCAGAACAGAGCCATGTGGCAGTCACGTGACCTGCTGGTTCAGTTGTTGTCATATTTAAATCTTTATTTGTACCAATCATGAAGAGAATCCGTTTAATCTGCAGGTAAAAATCTGTCTTCTGATTGGTTAATAAACCACATGAGATATTGAGCACACCTCTCAGGGACATTTTTAACATAACATTAATTAACTAATTATTAATATTAATAACAGTGGGTGAAATTAACGAATCTACATTGTTTATCATAAAAATAATGACTTTGTTTGTCGTTTCTTTTTATATTATTTAATATAATATCTGTCTGCCTCTCTGTGTGTCTGTCTCTCTGTGTGTCTCTCTGTGTGTCTGTCTGTCTCTCTGTCTGTCTCTCTGTGTGTCTGTCTCTCTGTGTGTCTCTCTGTGTGTCTGTCTGTCTGTGTGTCTGTCTGTCTCTCTGTCTGTCTCTCTGTGTGTCTGTCTCTCTGTGTGTCTCTCTGTGTGTCTGTCTCTCTGTGTGTCTCTCTGTGTGTCTGTCTCTCTGTGTGTCTCTCTGTGTGTCTGTCTGTCTCTCTGTCTGTCTCTCTGTGTGTCTGTCTGTCTGTCTGTCTGTCTCTCTGTGTGTCTGTCTGTCTCTCTGTGTGTCTGTCTCTCTGTGTGTCTGTCTGTCTCTCTGTCTGTCTCTCTGTGTGTCTGTCTCTCTGTGTGTCTGTCTCTCTGTGTCTCTCTGTGTGTCTGTCTGTCTGTGTGTCTGTCTGTCTCTCTGTCTGTCTCTCTGTGTGTCTGTCTCTCTGTGTGTCTCTCTGTGTGTCTGTCTCTCTGTGTCTCTCTGTGTGTCTGTCTGTCTGTGTGTCTGTCTGTCTCTCTGTGTCTCTCTGTGTGTCTGTCTCTCTGTGTCTCTCTGTGTGTCTGTCTGTCTGTGTGTCTGTCTGTCTCTCTGTCTGTCTCTCTGTGTGTCTGTCTCTCTGTGTCTCTCTGTGTGTCTGTCTGTCTGTGTGTCTGTCTGTCTCTCTGTCTGTCTCTCTGTGTGTCTGTCTCTCTGTGTGTCTCTCTGTGTGTCTGTCTCTCTGTGTGTCTCTCTGTGTGTCTGTCTGTCTCTCTGTGTGTCTGTCTCTCTGTGTGTCTGTCTCTCTGTGTGTCTCTCTGTGTGTCTGTCTGTCTCTCTGTGTGTCTGTCTGTCCCTCTGTGTGTCTGTCTCTCTGTGTGTCTGTCTGTCTCTCTGTGTGTCTGTCTGTCCCTCTGTGTGTCTGTCTCTCTGTGTGTCTGTCTGTCTCTCTGTGTGTCTGTCTGTCTCTCTGTGTGTCTCTCTGTGTGTCTGTCTGTCTCTCTGTGTGTCTGTCTGTCTCTCTGTGTGTCTGTCTGTCTCTCTGTGTGTCTCTCTGTGTGTCTGTCTGTCTCTCTGTGTGTCTGTCTGTCTCTCTGTGTGTCTGTCTGTCTCTCTGTGTGTCTCTCTGTGTGTCTGTCTGTCTGTCTGTCTCTCTGTGTGTCTGTCTGTCTCTCTGTGTGTCTGTCTCTCTGTGTGTCTCTCTGTGTGTCTGTCTGTCTCTCTGTGTGTCTGTCTGTCTCTCTGTGTGTCTGTCTGTCTCTCTGTGTGTCTGTCTCTCTGTCTGTCTGTCTGACAGGATGCATCAGCAGCAGAGATAAAAAAGGCTTATCGTCGTCTGTCTCTAACTTTGCATCCTGACAAGAACAAAAATGAAAATGCTGAAACTCAGTTCAGACAGGTGAGACACACACACACACACACACACACACACACACACACACACACACACACACACACACACACACACAGTTGTTTGTTTTGCTTTGTCAGTCAGTGTTCATCAGTTAGAGGATAAAACAGGAGAACTTATTAAACCGACGTTGTGTCTGTCGACTGATGACAGAAGATAAACGAGTTTCAGTTCTTGTTTTTTATCTTCATCATTGTCCACAGATCAATGCAGCATCATGACAGACTGTAAACAAACCGAGTCTCTAAATCACCACAAACCACAAAACTAACAGTGATGGAAGCAGAGAAGAGTGATAGAAACGGAGCGCAGCCGCTTCACCGGAGCGCACCGCGGAGCGCACCGCGGAGCGCGGGACAGCTGACGCGCCGTCAGACGCTTCATCAGAGGCTCAGATTGTTCTTGTTGGAAAGGATCACTACAGTCAGAGAGATTTTTTTTAAACAGGAAGAGACGTTTGGTTTAAACAGAAACAGCTGATTTATTGATCTCAACAAAGTCCAGAATCCTTTTGCGTCATCGTCAGCTTCATTCAGAATAAAACTCAACAAAATCATCCTGATTTTTATTTCCACTGTCCAACAATCACCAGCTCTGGTTTGGTCCAAATAAATCCCTGATTCACGGCAGAAAGGAGCGCAGAGCGTGGAGTGCAGGTGATGCTGGACAGGAGAGGCACATTCAGCACATTGCATGTTGAACATTTCTCACCTGTGTGCTGCTCCAGCAGGTGGGTCTGCAGAGCTGGACGCCATCATTGTGAGCGGACGCTGCGCTGCGTTCACAGTGCTACGTGGAAATCATTAAAGTGTATCTGTTGAAGTGAACAATGTGCTTCTGCAGTTGGTCCTCAGTACTAAAACAGCTTTCACATCTCACGTCTCTGAAAACGTCGGAGTAAATTTCAAAAAATATATAAAGTGACATATTAGCAGCTTTAGCTTTACAGAGGAAATTAAAACAGATTTATCCGTGCAGGATATTCCTGCATGGCGTGCAAATGGAAGTTTGTCACTGACACGGTTCAGACGACCTGCATCAGTAAAAAACTGAACATGAATCGGAAACAAATGGATGCAGCTCTAACGTATCAATACATCTCATTAGGATGTGCATACATTTAATTTTGGGATCAGGGAGCTGCTGTTAACTTTCCTCTCTCTCCTGAGTCTCTTCTTCATTTACTTCAAACAGACGGCGCTGAAAACAGCGACAGAAGTGACATCACACCGCGTCGCACCACCAAACCTTCATAACGCTCAAGTGTAGAATAAGTTTGTGTTTTATAATAAAGCTGAGAAACGCTGCTGCAGATCTTTGATGTAAAACATGTCAGAGGACGGAGACGTCATGTGACTGTGAGAACAGGAAACACGTCACTGTTCCTCCACACTGATCTGAACCACAGAACTCTGAATATGAAACACAGCAGCTCATCGTCTCGCTGCACAAACACTCACATTTTAAACTGAAAGTTTCTCATTTATCTCATTTACACATGAGACTCATAATAAGATAAACATCACTGTAACGTCTCTCTGTTACTATATTTAGTCAAACGATCAGGATTTATTTGAGACTAACATCGATCTACACATGGAGCATTAACTGAATCAAAATGTAAAGACTGACACACTGCATCGTCTTATATCGTATCGTATCGTATCGTATCGTGACAGAGCTGAATCGTATCAGACCGAATCGTTGGCCACTTAAAGATTTATAAAATATATCGTATCATTGAACATTTATCAAGAGACGTAACAAATCGTCTCAGTCAGTGAGATACACACCACTAATTGTTGCTGTTTCCTGCTACAAGTGTAACCATGGTTACTGTACACATGACATTTTTGGGTTATGTGTAGTAAGTTACTTTATTGATTTTGTGTTCCTTATCAAGCCGTGCAGTTTACTGTGTACATGATGAATTCCAGTATAATAATTTCACAGCATTATTATTGACTTGCAGAATGAAGTTTACTGTTACACATGGTGTTATTTTGGTGTGTTTTGCTGTCAGGCTGCTTTGCTGAAGACTAAGTTCACAAAGAGAAGTTGTAGCAGCTAATTACCAAGAAAAGATGGTCACAGACTGCTGACAGCAGAGTTTTTCCTTCGTCTTCAACTTAATTAGTCGAGACATTCAACTAGTTTCCACCCGTCAGGACTGATTGGACGGCGGCTGGCTGCGCTCTACAGCTGCACTTTGTGTTTATTTCAGTTTTACTTGGACTGACATGGAAGCTTACAGACAGTTTCCAAAGTCGCTGCGGTCATCAATGGATGATGTTGAGGACGGTGAGTCTGTCGCCAATAATGACAACATGACCAAAAAAAGAGGGTAAACATCTGCAAAGACCTTGAACTCTGCGTCGTGTTGGTTCTTTAAATGTTTGCTTGTGTCGAGCGGCTAGTTTTCGTGACGTGGTATCAGAGTAGTTTTATGAATATGAGTATGTGAAGACAGTATCTGATCAATACCAGATGCTGGTATTGATATTGGTGTAACCCTAATCAGGTCGTCTGTGGGTGGAGTCCACTGGATCAACAGACGATAACCTGCTAATATTAGCCACTCTGCTAATGTTAGCCACTCTGCTAATGTTAGCCACTCTGCTAATGTTAGCCACTCTGCTAATGTTAGCCACACTCTGTTAACCAACATCGTTTGTGATTCTCTGTTTGTTGATTTTCAGCTTGTCGCCATATATGAAGTCCTGAAAGACGAAGAGAGACGAGCCAAGTGAGTCCACACACACACACACACACACACACACACACACACACACACACACACACACACACCAGACAGTCCTGTGATTTGTTATCAGTTCTGTTTAAATAAAGTTTTTTGTGTGTGTCTGCAGGTATGATGACATCCTGGTGAATGGACTTCCTGATTGGCGGCAGCCAGTCTTCTACTACAGACGAGTGAGGAAGATGAGTAATGCTGAGCTGGCCTTCCTCCTCTTCCTCATCCTCACTGTGGGACACTACGCAGTAATCTGGTCCATTTACCTGGAGAAACAGCTGGTGAGACAGCCAATCAGAGCACAGCAGCACACAGACAGCCCATCAGAGGTCAGTTGTTTGATCATGTGATACGTTTCAGGACGAGCTGCTGAGTAAGAAGAAGAAAGAGAAGAAGAAGAAGCTGAGCTCCAGACCTGCAGATGACCTCAGGTGTATCGGACAAGACAGGTACAACTGTGACATCACTCTGACATCATGTCTATTTGTTTGTTTATGATGTAAACCTCTCTGATCAGCTACAGGTTGTTTACAAACTGTTTGTTGTGTCAGAGTCCAGGAGCGTCCTCACTGGCAGGACATCCTCCCTTTGAAACTCAGCATCTGGCTTTACCTGTCCATCAAGAACCTGCCTCAGACCATCCAGGTACGCTACCTGTCATCTGTTTACCTGTCATCTGTTTACCTGTTACATGTTTACCTGTCATCTGTTTACCTGTCTTCTGTTTACCTGTCTTCTGTTTACCTGTCTTCTGTTTACCTGTCTTCTGTTTACCTGTTACATGTTTACCTGTCATCTGTTTACCTGTCTTCTGTTTACCTGTCTTCTGTTTACCTGTCTTCTGTTTACCTGTTACATGTTTACCTGTCAGCTGTTGAATTGGGTGTTCTTATGTTTGGATCAGTTATTAGTGTTATTGATCTATTATAGACCAGTTATTACTGTTGTTGATCAGTTATTGATTAGTTGTCAGTGTCATTGATGTGTGTGTGTGTGTGTGTGTGTGTGTGTGTGTGTCAGGAGGTGAAGCAGTACTATGAGGATTACCAGCAGATGAAGCAGCAGCAGAGAGAAGAAGCTGAAGCTGAACAAGACGTTGTTCCTAGTAAACTCTTTATTATTTCTATTAAATGACTCTCAGACTGTAAACTGATAAATAATCAATAATTGCTGATGGTGTGTTCAAGGACAGTCTGACATTTAACCCCCAGCCACTATACAAGTTTAGTTTTATTCACATCTTCAGTTAAATTCAGCTGACTGTCAGATGTCTAACTATTGTAGAAGCACATGAACGCACCACATGCAGATGTACGAGGGACATTCAAAAAGGTCTAAGACAAATGACATAAATTCAAACTGAGTCAAAATAGTGTAACAAAATGACCTTGAATCGTCCCACTGATGACTTATAAACAAATTTGACAAGTTACAGCGTTCTAACTTTGTTATTCAATGTTGAATGTTTTTCAATTTGTCTCAGAACTTTTTGAGTTACCCTCGTACTCAGATCAGTTTCAGATCCAAATGCTGAGCTGTGTCACATGGTGATGAAGATGAACGATAATGATGATGATAAAGATGAAGATGGTTGTAATTATGAGGATGAGGATGATGATGGTGACCTCTTTGTGTTCAGGAGAAAAGAGGCCGAAGGTGAAAAAGCCAAAGGTGGAGTTTCCAGTTTACGAGCCGTCATCAGAGAACCTGAAGCAGCAGAACTATGACCAGACGACGTCCATCGAGGACATCGAAGACCAGATGGACGACTGGCTGCAGGACCGCAGAGCTACCAGGAAGAAGGTCTGATCACTTATTGATCTGCTCTTGAGTAGTTATTACTGTTATTAATCTGATATTAATCACTTATTACTGTTATTGATCAGTTTTTACTCTTGTTGATCAGTTATTGGTGTTATTGATAACTTATTGATCAGTTATTACAATATTATTCTGTTATTTTTCTTTTTGAACAGTTATTGATTAGGTTTACTGATCAGAGGGTTGAACTACAGGAAGCTCAACACAGTCAGACTTTCTCTGTATGATCTGGATCAACAAATCCTAAAACCTGGATCAGAGATAACGGGGATCACGATGGTGGTTATCAGCTCTCTTTGTTAATCCAGACTTTCGTTTCACATAAAAGGGACGTTTGTTTCATTTGACTCTTCTTCCTCATGAAATGAAGCGATCGAGCGTCTTACTGAAGTCAAAACCATCAAGTTGTTATAATTATGAGCTGTGGAAAAAAATACATGACAAATAAAGCAGGAGAAGAAGAATGATGTGAGAAAATGACTGATGGACTAAATGTGGTCTTAATGCTGCCGTTTATTCTAACATGAAAACATTAAACAATAAAAGTCCATCCAGCAGATTAAAACATGATGAAGTCTGTCTGACTCTGTCCTATGATGACAGAGACGAGGACGTCACTGAAGTTTTTCACCAAACCAACGTAAAATGAGTGGAACTGATTTAAGATTGTCTGTGATCAATGATGATCAATTTTCTAATCAGTGATCTGAGCTGCAAAATCACAGACAAAACAGAAAACAGTAAAAAGTCTTCAAAGTGTCTGTAGTTGCTTCATCATTATTTTACTGTGTGGATTATAAACCATGTCAATTTAAAGAGTTAATATGATCTGGAGCAAACGGGGAAAACGACTCTGCATCACTAAACAGAGGTTACCATGACAACGTGATGCTGCTGTTACATTATGTTTCATTTTTACATTATATGGATTCGTTCAGTGATATTATGAACATTCAGCTCAACAACTCTTCATTGTTAACTTCCTCCCTCAGTTTAAAAGTTATATCGCTCATAAACAACCTTGTTAGAACAATAATTAGTTAAAGAACGGTGATTTTTACAGACGATTTAATCTGAAACTGAACATAACCTGCTGCTGACCAGGTGATGAGTTTAGCATCAGTTACCATGGTGATCATGACTCTGAACATCCTGGATTAGACTCAACATGTCTCTGACACATGAATCTGTCTTCGTAGTTTCACTCCTCAGTTATCAATCAGTTATTACTTTTATTGGTAATTGATTATCAGTGTAATCCCTTGGTTCTGCTGTCTTAAAGATTAAAGACAGAACAAACCTTTGGAATATGCCTTCAGAACCTCAGTAGAGATGAGCACACACCTGGATGATGTCAATGTTGATGATGTCACTTCCTCTGTGACAGGCTGCTGATTGGACAGAGGATGAGCTCAGTCTCCTCAGCAGGTTGATGGTTAAATTCCCTGGAGGATCTCCGGGCCGCTGGGAGAAGATCGCTCAGGAACTGGGACGATCGGTGACGGATGTAAGACTGTTTACTGGTGTCACTCTGCTTTCACACTGGTTTCATACTGTGACTATTTGAATTGGTGTCACACTAGTTTCATATTGGGAACCAGTCACTATGTTTACACACAGACACTCATGTTCTACCGTTATATAGAATATAATTAATATTTATGTAAACAACTTTTTCTGTTTGGGTTCTGTGACTGAAGTATTTTCATATTAAGAAACTTTGGATATGTTGATTATATGTCTGTTAACATGTATAGAACACGGAACATGTGTTTCAGTGCGGGTTGGGGACGTGTTTGCAGTGTCTCAAATTGATTATTAAATTACATTTAATTGTTCACCCAATCGGGAGCTATTTCCCCCGACAGTACAGCTGCCAAACCCCGCCCCTATGATGAGGTGGTGGTTCTCAACATGTTCTCAACCAAACTGAAGATGGTGGAGCTAAACTAGCAGATAGCTACTCTCTGCTGCTTCTAGTCTTTGTGCTAAGCTAGGCTAAGCATGTGACTGTTACAGAGAACAAATGTTGGACTGTTCCTTTAAACATCAAACTGACCTGTGGAACCTGTTCCTTCAACAGGTGACGACTAAAGTCAAACACATGAAAGACAACGTGAGCCACACCTCTGGTAGGTTCTGCTGACGTGCTACTGTCAGGTTCTACTGTCACTGTCAGGTTCTACTGTCAGGTTCTACTGTCACTGTCAGGTTCTACCATCAATAACAGGTTCTACTGTCAGGTTCTACTGTCACTGTCAGGTTCTACTGTCACTGTCAGGTTCTACCATCAATAACAGGTTCTACTGTCAGGTTCTCTTGTCACTGTCAGGTTCTACTGTCAGGTTCTACTGTCACTGTCAGGTTCTACCATCAATAACAAGTTCTACTGTCAGGTTCTGCTGTCACTGTCAGGTTCTACTGTCAGGTTCTACTGTCACTGTCAGGTTCTACTGTCAGGTTCTACTGTCACTGTCAGATTCTTCTGTCAGATTCTACTGTCAGGTTCTGCTGTCGCTGTCAGGTTCTACTGTCACTGTCAGGTTCTACTGTCAGGTTCTACTGTCACTGTCAGGTTCTACCATCAATAACAGGTTCTACCGTCAGGTTCTCTTGTCACTGTCAGGTTCTACTGTCAGGTTCTACTGTCACTGTCAGGTTCTACTGTCAGGTTCTACTGTCACTGTCAGGTTCTACCATCAATAACAGGTTCTACTGTCAGGTTCTCTTGTCACTGTCAGGTTCTACTGTCAGGTTCTACTGTCACTGTCAGGTTCTACTGTCAGGTTCTACTGTCACTGTCAGATTCTTCTGTCAGATTCTACTGTCAGGTTCTGCTGTCGCTGTCAGGTTCTACTGTCAGGTTCTCCTGTCACTGTCTGTCACTGTCATGTTCTTTCAGGTTCAGTCAAGTTCTATCAGGTTATCCTGTCAGGTTCTAGTGAACTGTGGTGTTCTGTGTGTTTCAGGTCTGGTAAAACTGTCGGAGCTGAAGGCTCCTGTGAAGTCACTTCCTGTTCCTGACAGTGTGATGACTCAGAGAGGGGGCGGAGCCTGTGAGGAGGAGGCAGAGGAGGAGGAGGAGGAGGAGCCGGTGGCAGTGGTCAGAAGAAGAAACAGGAAGTCAGCAGCAGCAGACGGCGGTGAGGTGAAGGTCAGGGGGCGTCGGCAGAAAGATTTTGACCCGACGGCAGCGTTGGAGGAGGAGGAGGTGGAGCCTCAGGAGAAGGTGGAGCCTGCCGTCTGGACTCAGAACCAACAGAAACTGCTAGAACTCGCTCTACAGCAGTTCCCCCGAGGAACCGCAGAACGCTGGGACCGCATTGCCAAGGTGGTCCCCGGAAAGACAAAGGTGAGGACGGACCCATCTGTCTGTAACTGACTGATATTACTTATTAATTATTGATTGGTCTCTGTTCTTTCAGGAGGACTGTATGATTTGGTATAAAATGGTAACAGAGTTTGTTGATTATTGATGAACTGATTATTGGTTATTGATTATTGATTGGTCTCTGTTCTTTCAGGAGGACTGTATGATTCGTTATAAGATGTTGGCAGAGCTCGTTCAGAAGAGGAAACAGGCAAAGAGCTGATGAAGGTCATGAACCTAACTGACTCCGCCTCCTCCTGCTATGACCTCTGACCTCCTGACATGTGACCTGTCAGGTGACCTGTTAGCAGTGTTTTATGTTCGTGTCCAGGTGAGCTGCCACCTGATTGGACTGAATTATAATCAGTTTAGTTTTGTTGTTTTTATGAGTGATGCAGTGTCTCACCTGCTCAGGTGTGTTTTTATAACTCATGTTTAAGGAAGCAGGTAACTAGTCTGAACCCACCTGACCTCTGACCTCACAGCTTCATGTGCCTTAGCTCCGTTCAGCATGCTGTCAATCAACTTCTGTTCAACTGATCAATAAAAAGTATTTATTACCTCTGAGAGTTGTTTGTTTCTTTCACTCTTCTTAAGTCTCAGAAACATGGAGACAATCAGAATGCTTTTATTCTGAAAGACCTGAAAAAACCTGTGTGTACCCATGGACATAAACAAGCACCGCCATCTTGTTCTGGTGACATAATTTGGAGCCAGAGTCTGAGCAGTAGTGATCGGGGGCGGAGCTGTGGTATCAATGCTCCACCCACACACAGCTCAGCTGTCAATCATGAAAATTTGTCTTTGGATGAAGGCACCAAGTCGACCAATCAGAGCAGAGCTACAGACCTGCTGGGGGAGCAGTGATCGCTGAGCGATGACAGGGAAACTTTAAATCAAGAAGACAAATCAAAGCGCAGATTTATTGTGATAATAATTAATTTAGATATTTAAATCCAAACAGCCAATCACAGCTCACTCTGGATCTGCAGTCAGGAAGCTGGAACCAAAGATCCGTCTGTTGTTCTTGTCTGTGTCCAGTCTGCAGTCAGGTGGATCAATGGAGCACTAAGGTCTCAGAGACCATGAGCAGCTGTATGAACGAGGAGAATCAGGAAGAGAAGAGATGTAACTAATTACAAATACTCAGATTATTGGTTTAGATACACACACACACACACATGTACATATATGAATGACTGTGTAAACTATGTAGTGTGTATTTATTAAATGAGCAGGGACAGTATGGTGTAGTTCATGAATAAAATGGTTAAAAATGTTATATGTTTTCTGAAGGCTGCTGGAAAGTGTCTGACTTGACCGCAGTCTTTTGTCCCCACCTCCTGCTGCAGACACCTGATCTCATCCACTTTCCAGGTGAGGTTCAGTTCACCTTGAATAAGTTGTACCAGCTCAGTACAAGAGAAGGAGGTTGTTGGAGTGACAGAACCAGCTGTTATCAGTATGAAAAGTAAAAGTAACCACTGTGCATTAAAATGTTCCCTGTCAGTAACTAGTAACTGTACCTGTCAGGTAAATGTACTGGAGTAAAAAGTTCAGTAGAACTATAGCTACAAATAAGCATAAAATGGATGTAATTCAAAATTCTGCTGAAGTACAGTACATGCATAATGTACATAGTTACTGGAGACGACAGAAGCTAAATGTGTGGTGTTGGTCTTTTTAAAAAGCTGCTGTTTTGTGCAGAAAAATGGGCAACACACCTTAAATAAGAAACTTTTTTTAAATTGAACCACAGACGGACAAAAAGTAAAGATGCCGATTTTTAAATTTCAAACGTAATACCATATTTTTATTTATTTATTCTTAAATGTTATTTTCTAACAGGTTTTAGTCTATTTATGATTTTCTTTCATTTAGTCTTTCAGCAAAACAAATAGTCAAATAATTATTATAAAGGATATAAGTATAAGGGTAGAAGCAGTAGTAATGTTTCAGTAATGTAACAGTAACTCTGTCAATGCTGTCAGATGCTTCAAACTGTAGGTCTGATACAGATCTAGTATATCTATTTTTAATCAAATATGTATCAGATGAATGATGATGATGATGATGATGATGATGATGATGATGAACAGAGAAGATGAAAAACAGCAGTCTGGTGGATGATGTCCAGCAGGGGGCGATGCTGCAGCACTAAGGAGGTCAAAGAAGAAAAAGGAGGCCTCATGTTGTTCTTCTTGACAAAGCTTTAAAAATATATATTTACCTTCGGCTTTAGGGGTTTAATCCGTTTTGTGAAAGAAAAGAATCTGATTAAAAGATTTCTTACCTCTGGTCCACGGGGGGGGGGGGCAGTCATGCACCTGAAAGCTGGTTGCCATCCGCCATAAAACGAAAAGAAGAAGAAGTTCTTCCTGCCAACTGAACAGTAGAAGAAGAAGTAGAAGACGAAGAAGAAGACGCTGTCAGTTAGCATTAGCATTACAGTTCGCTACCATCTGAAGACGAACCACACGTCACTACTGTCGTAAGTTTACGTCATGTTTGTTTTCTGGACGTTTTAAAATCTTTTCAAGGAGCAATAATACGACCTTAACGTCAGACTGACTGGCTGAAGCTAAGCTAACAGCTAACCAGCTGGAGGTAGCAGTGTGACGTCAGATTGAAAACAGAGTTAGCATCAGAGCTAACAGCTGTCAGAACACATCTGTGTCTTTAAATAAAGTCGTGACGGTTTATTAACTGAACAGTTTACAGTTGAAAATGAAATGTTCATTGACACCAAAGTCCAGTCAAAAAACAGCAACTTTTACTGATGAAACACAGCACAGGATCACTGTGTGTGTGTGTGTGTGTGTGTGTGTGTGTGTGTGTGTGTGTGTGTGTGTGTGTGAGGGAGGGAGAGAGAGCGAGAAACAAACTGTTACTGAGGTTAAACAGCTGAATCACATTAATCACAAACTTAGGATTTTTTTCATTGTCAATTAATCCTTCTACTATTTTCTTGATGAACCAGTTAATTCATCCTGTCACAATACAGACCTACTTTTTAACCAGTGGTCAATCTGGCAATAATTACTCCACTAATCAATTAGTTATTTGGTTCATAAAATGTTGATCAAGATGTCGTCCTCAAATGTCTCTTTTTGTCCACAACTCAAAGATATTCAGTTTACTGTCAGAGACGAGGAAAGGAACCAGAAAATATTCACATTGTCTGTGAAACAGAACCTTCAGACAAACCCAAGTTCAGCTGCTGTTCCTAATAAACTGGACACTGACAAATGTTCATTAGAAACACAACATATGTGATTTTTGCAGACATCAACAATCTGCCAAACTCATTTTGTGAGATTGTCGATACAAGCACATGTTTTTAGAGTAAGACAGATATCAGTCAGCTGATATAATTGCCCTGATATCGGCCTGTCACACCTGTATCAGCATCAGTGGACATGGTTTCTGTTTTCTACAGAACATAATGCATAATGATTTTTTAAAAATAAAATACAGTTCTTTTCAAGATAAAATAAAAATGTTTCTAAATAAATCACCATGCTTTTCAAACTAAAATATAAATGCATTTCAAAATAAGATGCAGCGCTTTTAAAAAATAAAATATAAATTCTTCCAAATAATTTATTATGCTTATCAAAATCAAATAGAATGCTTTTCAAAATAAGACAATATTTTTCAAAATTAAATACAGTGCTTTTCAAAATGTTCACCTTCACCAGGCAGAGTAAGAAAACTTCTTCTTCTGCTTCTGACAGGTTCTTTTCTTTTTGTTCTTCACTAATTGGTTGGAATGATTAGAATGGATCTTAATGGGACGTTTCACTCTAAAATCAAAACTCCACATGCCTCCTCTTCCCTGAAGTGCCATCTGTCCATCCACAAAGTTTTGGTGTGAGTTTGGGATATCGGCCGTAGATACGTCTGTCTTCTCTACAGTATAATGAGACCGGATGACACGAGGCCTGTGTTGCTTCTGGCAAAGAAAAACATTTAAAAATTCAAAGCCAAGTTCTCTTTACAAAAAATTAGGATTCATCTGTACGGCGACTTCCTCCAGAAGTCTGCAGCTCACACTAAAACCATCATGATGGATACACAGCTCTACTGGGAACAGGAGGAATATGGAGTTTTGATTTTAGGGTGAAATGTCCCTTTAAAGCCTTTATTGGCCAATACCAATGATGTATCAACCTCACCTGTTTCTCACCTGACTGTCTCACCAGTTTGTCTGCCTGTCCTCAGGTCTGATGCAACATCATGTCCCTCCAGATTATAGTTAAGGGTTTCATGTGTTGACATATCTCACCCGTCTGCCTCTGATCCGTCTGTCTGTCTCTCACCTGTCTGTTTCTCTCTCTCACCTGTCTGTCCTCAGGTATAATGCAGCATCATGTCCCTCCAGGTGACGTTGCAGCAGAGGATCAGCTCGGCTCAGGTGTTGCTGCAGCGGGCAGAGCAGCTGTGTCCAGGTGTGGAGGGTCATCAGAAGCTGTGTGGTAAACTGCGGGCGGAGCTGCGTTTTCTGCGGCGGGTCGAGTCCGGTGAGCTGCAGGTCAAAGAGTCTCACCTACACAGCACCAACCTGACTCACCTGACCGCCATCGTGGAGTCAGCTGAGAGTCTGCAGGGTGTGGTTGCTCTGCTGCATGTCTTCACCTATCAGGATGCCACTGGCAGCCGGCAGACACTGGTCGTGGACGTGGTTGCGAATGGTGGACACACCTGGGTGAAGGCAGTGGGCAGGAAGGCAGAGGCTCTGCACAACATCTGGCAGGGGCGGGGCCAGTATGGTGACAAGAGCATCATCCGGCAAGCGGAGGACTTCCTTCAGGCCAGCCGCCAGCAGCCCGTCCAGTACCGCCACCCTCACATCGTCTTCGCCTTCTACAACGGCGTGTCCTGCCCCATGGCCGACCGGCTCCGGGACATGGGCATCTCTGTCCGCGGAGACATCGTCGCTGTCAATGCTGTGGCGATGGAGGACGAGGGAGGAGACGAGGAGGAGCAGCAGGAGGAGGAGGAGCCGGCAGAGGAGAACGAGGACGAGGAAGAGTCAGAGGAGGAGGAGTCGGAGCTGACACGGGTCGACCGCGGCACCGTGGTGGCCAGCCTGGCGTTTCCTGCTCAAGTGCAGGTGGAGGAGTGTCAGCGTGTCAATCTGGACATCACCACACTCATCACGTACGTGTCGTCGCTGAGTCACGGCCGTTGTCACTTCACCTTCAGGGAGGCGGTGCTGACGGAGCAGGCGGCTCAGGAGCGCCGCCTACAGGTGCTGCCGCAGCTCGACGCCTTCATGCAGGGGAAGGAGCTGTTTGCCTGCCGCGCCGCCGTCCATGATTTCCAGGTCATCCTGGACACGCTGGGTGGACCGGGCGAGAAGGAGCGCGCTCAGGCGCTGCTCACCCGCCTCCACATAGTGGATGACCAGCCGTCGGAGCGCACGCTGCAGCTCACGCCCAGTGCCAAAGTCAACCAACGCTCGCTCATGATCTTCGGCACCGGAGACTCACTGAGAGCCGTTACCATGACGGCCAATAGCCGCTTCATCAGGGCTGCGGCCAATCAAGGCGTCCGATACAGCGTGTTCATCCACCAACCCCGTGCTCTGACCGAGGGCAAGGAGTGGCGGGCCACACCCATCTGACAGGCCATGCCCACCCGAGACAGAGACTCCTGGTGCGCGGCCTGATGGGAGTAAGAGTCTGTCAGCTGATGATAAATAGGTGTATCAATAATCAATCAATTAATCAATGTTCCTGAGTTCATGTAAATAAGAACCAGCTGACTCCTCTGTTTGTTTCAAAGATCAATAAAGTTTCTCAGCCACTTCCTGTTCACCTGTCATCTGTCACATGAGGTCGTTGTGATGTGTTCAGATTGTACAGACTAAAGTATGGCTGCAACTTATCATTATTTTCATTAACAATTAATTTCGTGATTTGTTTTGCCTTTGCCTTCACTTTTCTTAGTGACAGCTGGAGATGTGACAGGAAAGTGAGTGGAGAGAGAGAAGATGACATGCAGCACCTGGGCTGCAGGTGAGAGTTGAACCAGTGGCTGCTGGGAGGATGAATACTCACACGTGCTGCTGCCTGCTGAGACCCAGTGATTTTCATGATTAATCACTTTTTAAAAAGTAAAAATGATCACCAGTTTGTCAAAGTGACGTCTTCAAATGTCCAACAGACTTTGATCGACTGCCCGAAATCCACACATTTAACAACCAGACGATGTTTGACTGAAACCATTGATCTGTTATCTGAACAGCTGATTCAGTTTCTGTTGATCGACTAACCGATTAATTGATGAAACGATTAATTGTTGCAGCTGAGAGGAGAAAAACCTCCTGCTGTAATCCAGCTGTGATGGCTGACCATAAGAACACCATCACAGGAATGAATGCTCGTTACCATGGAAACCATCATTCAGCTCAGCTCATCCCTGCTGTTCTCAGTCCAGCTGATTAAAGGTACAATCAGTAGATTTATCAGAGCTGTTTGTAAACACAGCACACAGACAGTTGATTGTTGTTGCAACGTACCGAGCACCAAAATACTGAGAAAAAGAAAAGAAAACAAAACTGACATTGCCTAAAATATCTGCATCAGTTCACCTACTTAATCCCACATACATAATAAATGTATACAATTTTACATTGAATTAAGTAAAAATATAAAAAAGTAAAATAAAAATAAATGATGTTTATAATAAATGTTTGTATCACACTTATTTTAAATAAATTTTAAACCATCCTGTGATCCTTAATCCAGGTTATTAACAGCTCAGAGACCTTCATGTGTCAGAAAATTAAACAGGATACTCAATAAGTTACGAAATAATATTAAGTTTTTCGAAATGCAAGTAATGAAACATATGTGACTTTTCAAATGATTTGACAGATGTATCTCCATGCTTTTAATGTGAAAAAGCTGTGGGCGGATGTGGGTGTGTCGTGTTGAAACCGCTCTGCAGTCCGTTAGCCGTTAGCTGTTAGCAGGTGGATGTAAATAGTGTTTGTGCAGTTTGGGATGAAATGTGCAGAGTTGCAGGAGAGGCGGAGCTGCGGACTCTTACGGAGGTAAAAACAGAACTTCAACATTCAAATCAAACTTTCTTAGTTTAAACCAACAAACTACTCAGAGTTTCACTGTTTAACTGCACCTGCTGCTACTAACCGGCTGTTAGCCACAGAGGGTTAGCTTAATGCTACAAACAACAGGTCGTGTTTAGAAGGGAGCCCTAGAGGACGTGAAAGTCTCGCGAGATTTGCACATGTTGCGTCTTCACTTTGCTCATTGTAAAAATCAACGATGCTTCGTGACGAGTCTGTGGCTGTGGTTCAGAAATACGACTGAAAACAGCTGCGTAGACTGAGAAACGTCAGGTAAGGATGAGAATCATCAACTCACGCGAGATCTTCCACAAGTCTGGGGTTCCCTTTAAGACAAGACCAGAACAACATGAGCTAATGTCTCCTAACTCCCCTCTTCCTCTTCCTCTTCCTCTTCCTCTTCCTCCTCCTCTCCTCTCCTCTCCTCTCCTCTCCTCTCCTCTCCTCTCCTCTCCTCTCCTCTCCTCTCTTCTCCTCTCCTCTTTCTTTCTTCTGTCCTTATTTCTTGTCTCCTCTCCTCTTCCTCCTCCTCTCCTCTCCTCTCCTCTCCTCTCCTCTCCTCTCTCCTGTCCTTATCTCTTGTCTCCCCTCCTCTCCTCTCCTCTCCTCTCCTCTCCTCTCCTCTCTCCTGTCCTTATCTCTCGTCTCCTCTCCTCTCCTCTCTCCTGTCCTTATCTCTTGTCTCCCCTCCTGCTCTCCTCTCCTCTCTCCTGCCCTTATCTCGTCTCCCCTCCTCCTCTCCTCTCCTCTGTCCTTATCTCTTGTCTCCCCTCCTGCTCTCCTCTCCTCTCTCCTGCCCTTATCTCGTCTCCCCTCCTCCTCTCCTCTCTCCTGTCCTTATCTCTTGTCTCCCCTCCTCCTCTCCTCTCCTCTCTCCTGTCCTTACCTCTTGTCTCCCCTCCCCCTCTCCTCTCCTCTCCTCTCCTCTCTCCTGTCCTTATCTCTCGTCTCCCCTCCTCCTCTCCTCTCCTCTCTCCTGTCCTTACCTCTTGTCTCCCCTCCTGCTCCTCCTCCTCTTCCTCAGTGTCACTACAGTTATCCAGCAGAGACTCTGTCTGATCTTCAGCGGGTTCGTTCTGTGTTTTCTGATCTTCGTCTCTATGTGGATTTTTACTGTGAGTAGAAACTGTTTCTAATGTTTCATTGGTTCAGACGACTGTTTGCTGTCTGTGATTTCAGAGAATCTGAATTAACCCTTTAAAACAGTGAAGTCTCACAGTAACACAAACAAACTAACAGATGGAGGCAGCAGCCCAACAAGTCCTGAGATATGTGAGATAAAATGAATGTTTTTTGAATGGAGTTTGGTTGGTTTGTAGAGAGTGATATTTGTTTTATATAACAGTGGTTTCTATATACTAAACATGGCGTACAGGTGAGCTACTGAACTCAATACACTGATGATGGATACAGAAACCTGAAATGTCCCTTTAATGACAGATAAATATCGTCTTCATGACAGGTTTTCCAAATAAAGAGAAGAAGAAGCTGGTCTACCTGGCCGGGACTGTTCCTGTTCACTATGAAGGTGAGATATTATCACTGTTGGCCATCTTGTTAGTTTAACATCGCCGTGAATGATGAGCTGTCATCTAACAGCTGATTGGATGAGATAAAACTCATCATCACATAAAAGCATGTCAGACTGATCTGTGATCAAACCAGATCAATATCTCTGTCTAAAGACAGACTCAGACAGGTCTGACCCGGTGTGTCTCGTGTCTTCTCGTCTTGTTGACTCTATGACTTCCTTTGTGTCTCCAGGTGGTCATTATAATATCCCAGTGTGCATCTGGCTCCATGAGACCCACCCCGTGTCACGACCTCGCTGTTACGTCTGTCCCTCTGTCTCCATGGTTATTAACCCGTCCTCTCCCTGTGTCGACGCCTCCGGCAACATCAGTCTGGACATACTGGACACCTGGACACAGGTAAGACACACTGAGCATGCTTGGACATACTGAGGTGAGTAACCTTAGTTTATCTGGTTTGTTAACTGGTTGTTTCACCTGTTACTGGGTGGTTATGATGGTTAGTTAGTTGTTAGACAGCAGGCTCGTTATCTGGTTGGTTAGCTGGTTACCCATCTGCAGGTGATACTCACCTGTGTGGTGAAGGTGTTGATGATGCCACTTCCTGTCAGGGTGTGTCCAACCTGTCACTACTTGTGTCAGAGATGAGGCGGGCCTTCCAGAAGGACACGCCCCTCTATGCCAGGCCTGTGGTACAAGCCCTGCCCCCTGCAGGTGTCCAGGTGTCACAGTGAGTTCATCCTGTCCTGTTGGTGGTTATCAGTGATTACTGGTCATCATCAATAACTCCTCCTGAGTTGTTATATGGTTGTTTTCTCCTCCTGCAGCATCCAGCACTCCTCCTCCTCCTCCTCCTCCTCCTCCTCCTCCTCTCACAGCCGTCATGTCTCCCTCACCCCCACTCATCTGTCTGGACATAAAGGTAAACTCTGTGTGATGATCATGTGATGACTCTTCTACCTGTTAACATGTTGACATCAATGACCTCATGAATCCACACCCCCTCTGCTGCAGCCAGCCAGTGGGAGCAGAGTAGGGAGGTGAAGGTGGGGAGGTCGTATACTGAGGAGCTGTTGGGGATCGACTTCAGTGCTCCTCCTTCATCCTCCAACAACCCCTTCCTGAACTCCTCCTCCTCCTCAGGTGAGACCGCAGCATAATGTGATCATCCTCACATCTTGTGAGCAGACTGATGTAGGAACCATGTGATGTTCCTGCAGGTGTCCCTCCTGCAGGTGTCCCTCCTGCAGGTGTCCCTCCTGCAGATCCTCTCAGCAGGATGTTTGGAGCTCTGAGTCTGGACCAGCAGCGTCCATCACCTGTACGGACCGTCCAATCAGAGACAGCCAGAGACAGTCAGGTTCTGGTTCCAGGGTCTGGAGCAGCAGCTGGACCTATTCAGGACCGAAGCACTGAGAGACATCAGTCGTTGGACCACGTCCAGGTGAGAACCACTGGGTCCATCCCTGTCCTCCATGTTTGGACCAAGTCCTTCCTGTGACGCTTATTTTCATTATCGATCAATCTGTAAATCATTTTGTCTGTTAATCGATTTCCTCTGGGACAGCCCAAACTGAGGGTCTCAGCTCCTCCTCTTCCTCTTTCAGATGGCGTCCTGTCTTCCACCGGACCGGGCCGCCATCTTCCTGTCTTTGATGAACATGGAGGGGCGGAGCTTCACCCACACTGATGTCATGGAGGCGGTCCAACTCAACAGAGATTTCCCATCAGCCCTCAAGTTTTTGACTCACAGCTGCCCCATCTGTCAGGAGCAGGTGTCCTTCAGCAAGGTGAGACTCAGCCAATCAGAGAGCAGATGTCTTCTTCTCTGTCTGCATTTACTGTAGATCATCACCATGACTCACTGCTCAGTTCTTCTTCTCTGTCTGTCTTTACTGTAGATCATCACCATGACTCACTGCGCGTGTTTCATGTGTCAGACGTGTTTTAAGACGTTTTTCTCGTCGGCCATTAAAGAGAAGAGCATTGATCAGCTGGTTTGTCCACAGTGTGGTAAACCTGACATCAGAGGTCAGCGTGGAATGGAGGACGCCATGGACTACTTCAACTTGTTGGACACACAGGTGAGGGGGTTGAGGTCACCTGGACATAAAGGTGTAAAACAGCCCAGATATTAACATGCTAACGTTAGCTTAGACTGAGCTGCAGTGAGCGGCTACAAATATTTACAGTATCTCACAAAAGTGAGTACACCCCTCACATTTCTGCAAATATTTAATTATATCTTTTCATGGAACAACACTGAAGAAATGACACTTTGATACAATGTAAAGTAGTCAGCTTGTATAACAGTGTAAATTTACTGTCCCCTCAAAATAACTCAACACACAGCCATTATTGTGTAAACTGCTGGCAACAAAAGTAAGAACTCCCCTGGGTGAAAATGTCCAAATTAGGCCCAAAGTGTCAATATTTTGTGTAGCCACCATTATTCTCCAGCACTGCCTTTACCCTCTTGGGCGTGGAGTTCACCAGAGCTTCACAGGTTGGTACTGGAATCCTCCTCCACTCCTCCATGATGACATCACGGAGCTGGTGGATGTTAGAGACCTTGCGCTCCTCCACCTTCTGTTTGAAGATGCCCCACAGATGCTCAATAGGGTTTAGTTCTGGAGACAGCCAGTCCATCACCTTCACCCTCAGCTTCTTTAGCAAGGCAGTGGTCGTCTTGGAGGTGTGTTTGTGGTCGTTATCATGTTGGAATACTGCCCTGCAGCCCAGTTTCTGAAGGGGGGGGGTCATGCTCTGCTTCATGTCACATGTTGGCATTCATGGTTCCCTCAATGAACTGTAGCTCCCCAGAGACAGCAGCCATCATGCAGCCCCAGACCATGACACTCCCACCACCATGCTTGACTGTAGGCAAGACACACTTGTCTTTGTGCTCCTCACCTGGTTGCCGCCACACACGCTCGACACCATCTGAACCAAAATAAGTTTATCTTGGTCTCATCAGACCACAGGACATGGTTCCAGTAATCCATGTCCTTAGTCTGCTTGTCTTTAGCAAACTGTTTGGTTTTCATGAGCATCATCTTTAGAAGAGGCTCCCTTCTGGGACGACAGCCACGCAGACCAACATGATGCAGTGTGTGGTGTTTGGTCTGAGCACTGACAGGCTGACCCCCCACCCCTTCAGCACTCGTAGGTCTATTTTCCAAAGACAACCTCTGGATATGACGCTGAGTACGTGCACTCTACTTCTTTGGTCGACCCTAGCGAACCCAGAGAGTTCTTTGCCATGAGGTGCCATGTTGAACTTCCAGTGACCAGCATGAGTGTGTGAGAGCGATAACACCAAAATTTAACACACCTGCCCCCCATTCACTCCTGAGACCTTGAAACACTAACGAGTCACATGACACCAGGGAGGGAAAATGGCCAGTTGGGCCCCATTTGGACATTTTCACCCAGGGGTGTTCTCACATTTGTTAGATACTGTATACAACTATGTAACAACTAGACTGTGAGTTGCTGTGAATTTAGAGATAATAAAGCTAAACACTGATGTTAGCATGAAGCTAAGTTAGCACAAAGCTAACTGCTGTCCATCTGCTGGACTTTGTTGACCCTCATGTCTTCTACTCCTGATTCTGTCTTTGGTTCAGTGTTAGTTTATTTGACTGATATTTATTATTTTATTGATGGATTGATGATTGTGTACAGATCCGTCACTTTCTGCCTCTTGAGATCCATGAACTGTTCCAGAGGAAACTCAGAGATCGAGCTCTGCAGGACATGCCCAACTTCCGCTGGTGTGCTCATGTAAGAACCTCAGGTGGATCTTTGTCACTTTTGGACATTCTGATTTGTTCTTCAATCACTTTTTATAACAACCTGCCTACAAATGGGTCGCAGTGACGTCTTGCCAAAGGTGATCTGTGACGACCCTCCTCTGACCTGATGTGTGTGCAGGAGAGCAGAGAAACAGATGTTTTTAAAGTGTGTGTGTCTGTGTGTGTGTCTGTGTGTGTGTGTGTTATAGGAAGAGAAATGTGTTTATCCACAGTTTTACCATCATCGGTTAAAGACACACCTTCAGACAGGTAGTCCTGTTGTCATGGAGATGTAAATGTGTGTGTTTCAGTGTTCGTTTGGGATGCTTCATGAAGCTGACAGATTGAGGATGGACTGTCCCAGCTGTAAGAAGAGCACCTGCTGTCAGTGCAGAGCACCTGTAAGGGACACGCACACGCACATACAGTCCCTGTGTGTGTGTTGTGAACCTGAGCTCAGTCTGTGTGTTTGTGTGTCTGCAGTGGTCTCCTCAACATCAGGGACGGTCCTGTCAACAATTCAGAGTCTGGCAGCAGCAGAACCAACCGGATCACAACACTACCCCTTCCACTCTGCTGAGCTACAACAGCATCGGTACAGACACACCAACAACACCTCTACCCTGCAGAACAACACTGGTACAAACACACCAGCAGGACCTGAAACACAACAGTCCAGGGGCACAAAGAATGAATCTTGTCAGTACAAACACACAAGAAAAAGATTTTCAGAAAGGAGGGAATCGTCTAACTTGTTGCATTATTAAAAACATTAAGGTTTACATTAAGAATGGACAGTTACGTTTACAGTGTTATCCCCAACACTGCCCCCACGGCCAGCCCTACTGTTTAGACTGTGTGTGTGTGTCTGCCTTTACTGTGGTCTTCTACTGTGTGACTCTACTGTGTGTGTGTGTGTGTGTGTGTGTGTGTGTGTGTGTGTCTGTGTCCTCAGAGTGTCCCAACTGTCAGTTTGTCTTCGGTCTGTCTAAAGGAGGATGTCTTCACTTCACCTGCAGTCAGTGTCAACATCAGTTCTGTGGAGGCTGCAGTCAGACATTCACCCCTGGAGCTGTGAGTCTCATCTACTGTCATCTACTGTCACATCTACTGTCATCTACTGTCATCCACTGTCACATCTACTGTCACATCTACTGTCATCTACTGTCACATCTACTGTCATCCACTGTCACATCTACTGTCATCCACTGTCACATCTACTGTCATCCACTGTCACATCTACTGTCATCTACTGTCATCCACTGTCACATCTACTGTCATCCACTGTCACAATTACTGTCATCTACTGTCATCCACTGTCACATCTACTGTCATCCACTGTCACATCTACTGTCATCTACTGTCATCCACTGTCACATCTACTGTCATCCACTGTCACAATTACTGTCATCTACTGTCATCCACTGTCACATCTACTGTCATCCACTGTCACATCTACTGTCATCTACTGTCATCTACTGTCACACCTACTGTCATCCACTGTCACATCTACTGTCATCTACTGTCATCCACTGTCACATCTACTGTCATCTACTGTCATCTACTGTCACACCTACTGTCATCCACTGTCACATCTACTGTCATCTACTGTCATCCACTGTCACATCTACTGTCATCTACTGTCATCCACTGTCACATCTACTGTCATCCACTGTCACATCTACTGTCATCTACTGTCACACCTACTGTCATCCACTGTCACATCTACTGTCATCTACTGTCATCCACTGTCACATCTACTGTCATCCACTGTCACATCTACTGTCATCTACTGTCATCTACTGTCACACTTACTGTCATCTACTTTACTTTACTAGCACATCTACATCTCGTCTACTGTCATCTACTCTTTCTGCTGTCACTTTCTACTGTTTCTGCTGTAATCTCCACCCTGATCAGTACTGCACAGACTTGCGCTTCAGATGAAGTCAGCAGAACAAGATGGTGGTGCTTATATCAGAGATATTTTGGACTGATTTTTGGAGATGCAGTGGCCATCATTATTTACCGTCTGTGGTCTTAATGTCTCATGCTGAGTCTTCTGTCCTCAGGCCTGTGGATTCTCTGCTGACTGTGTGACCAAAGGTCTCCATGCCCACCACCCCAGAGACTGTCTGTACCATCTGAGAGACTGGAGCGTGCCCCGCCTACACCTGCTGCTGCAGGTAAGAACACCTGACAGTTCAGGTGTGTGCAGTTGATCTGTCGACAGGACTGATAATGACAGTGATGTCTCTCAGTTTTACAGAGTGCCTCCTACCTGGTTGGAACCAGCCAATGGCAATTCACCTGCCACCAATCAGGCAGGTAAGTCTCTCTGTCGTCTCTCAGTTTGAATCCATTCTCTCCCAGTTTGCCAGTTTGATGGGTGTGTGTGTGTGTGTGTGTTGATCTTCAGGTGTGTGTTTGGTTCTGGAGCTCAGAGATGACGGCAGCAGACGGGAGGAGCCGTGTGGACGACCTGCAGCAGCTGAATACAGAGGATTCTGCCAGTAAGATTTAAAATGACTGAATGTGTTTATCTGACAGGACAGAGTTCATCAGTGTCAGTAATAACATCAGGAATGATCAGTGATCAAAAGAAACAAATGATCATTTACATCTGTAGTCCCCCTGCAGGCAACACACACACAAACAATACAAGGCACAAATACACACACACACAAATATTCAGTTACAAATATACACGTACAAATATTAATGTACAGACAGAAATGTACATTAGACAGGTTGAAAAAAGATATACTTTGTGCGACAAGGCCACTGCTCCCAGTCTGAATGTGTTAAATATTAAGAGATTACCTGTACAGGTCTGTCTTGTCTCTCCTGACAGGTTGCACTATAAGGAGCGTTTGGTGGAGCTCATTAACCGTTGCCATGGCGACCCAGCTGTCCTCTTCAGCTCAGCAGAGATGATGGCAGAGTTACAGCGATGGCATGTCACCGTGCCAACCAGGAAACCAGACGAACCAGAGCCACTGTATGCACACCGACTCCGCCTGGTTAGTGACATCATCATCATCATAAATGTGACACAGTAGCCTCGCACTCACCTTTATTAACCCTTAACTCCCCCTGAAGTCAGATCCTTCATTTATCCTTTAATTTGTAAAACCAAACCCTTAATTTAAAAAAAAAATAAATTAAATTATAACGCTGTGGAGCCGAATACTGAGGCCGGAGATTATTTAACCATTATTATTTAGATAGATTATTTAGCTGGTGAACTTTGTTACATGTCACACCTGTCTGCCTCTTCACCTGTCACAGCCCAGTAATGCCTGTGATAGAGTTAGTGACTCTGGGAGGCTGCTTGATAGCTCCTTTAAGGACACAGAGAGTTCAGTCCAAATAAACTTTACTGAACATTAGTTGGACTATTAAAGGACAGGCAGGAACATTTCCAGGTGGATACACAGGCAGGGAGGTGTATTTGTGTGTGTGTGTGTGTGTGTGTGTGGGGGGGGTTCTAAAGAAAACAGAAAAAATAAAATCACAGTATTAGTCTTCAATAACATAGTTTCATATATGCTTTGCAACATATTAATATTTATCTGAAATAATTAAATAAAATAGACTGGCTGAATTACAGTTAAGAAATCTGGTTTATACATGACAAACTATATTTTATTTATCCATTAAATACACAGGAGATTCACTCAGTTACTGGCAAGAATGAACAGTTCTGTGGTCAACAGGACCCTCTTGTGGCGTAAAAGTGCGACTGCAGGATTGAAACATCCGCATGGCGAGTTGCCGCGATTACAACAGAAACATGTTTACACGCATGAATATCAAATAATCGCCATTTAAGCAAAAACACTCATAAAGATATTAAAGGTATGAAACTCAGAATATAAAAACATAAGTAGCAAAACAAAAATCAGGTAATATTTGTATTAACAGTAGATAATCCAACATTATCTAAAAGGGAGTTTGACTTCCTTTCGCACACAGCTGGTATCCACTACTGCTCCGCCATGAACCATACGCAGCATGAACTTCTTCCATACAGAAAGTTATGACATCATCAACTATCTTAAAGTGCACGAGACCCAAACTCAGAAAACACACAGTCCTACATGGACATAATAACAGAATAGAATAGAGAACAGTAGACTTTCCTACAATGCCCTAAAAGAATTTAAGGGCTTCATGACTTTCCCCTTAAGTTCCACCTGAATATGAAATATTTGACAAACCTATGAAAGATGTGTTTAAGGTGTTATGAAGGTTCTCATTAAGTCTCTTTTTAGCTGATAGTAAATGAGATGTTCATTGAATTCTGATTTAACTGGTTTATCGCATCTGGACAAATAATAAATACAGAAAACCCTTTAAAAACTCCTTAACGTAGTCTAGTTCATGACTGTTTCCAATTAAGATGTTTTAAGGGGTAAAAACGCCTGAAAATTGGTGAAGTCAGTTTATATTACAAAGATACTTTTCCCACCTAAGGAGCACATTCAGGGTAAATATTTGGGGTTAATGAAGGGTTTTATATATGGTTCAACGCTTTAGTTGATGGGTAAAAATGTGTTTGCAGGGGGAAAAATCCCCTTACACTCAGAAAATAAAAGAATTAGATCCTACCTAATTTGTTTTGTATAAATTTCACATTTTGAATTGAAGCAAAAATTCAGTGATTTATTGATGGATTGATGAATCACCACACTGTGTAATACCTTAATTGAGCCTTTAATGACACAGTTTAATGGACTGTAACGTCATTAAAGGATTAATTAAGTTAAATCCAGCTGATAATCGTCCTTAACTCACCACCTCCAATCACAGCGCAGGATTCTGTGTGTCTCTTCAGACTCTGACCAATAGTGTTCCTCTGAGGAAGCATCAACGCTCTCCACTCAAACTCAACGATGCCCTCTGCGCTCTGACTCCTGCAGCTCCTGGAGCTCCGCCTCCTCATCTGCTGCTCACTGACTGACTGACTCCGCCCACTCCATACATGGCAGCCAATGAGGAGGCAGCATTCCATGTCACCATAGTAACCATTAACTTCTATTTGAAAGTGGAAGTTTTGAAACCAAGTCTACTTCTTTCCACACCCATCAGTGATGTCATGACAGGTGTTTAGTGGCATCACAAACAGGGGTGTGGTTAACTCTTCTGGACTGAACTAAAGAAAACTAATGAGACTCACCTGTCTCAATCTCAGTGACATCATCAGTCTGCTGTTTCAAGTGGCTCCTGATAGGCCCATTAGTTGCTGTGGAAACAGCCAAAGAAGTGACCAGAATTCAATAGAAGAAAGAAAAGGGACCAAACATGGATGTAGCAGCCAATCAGAGCTGGACTGATCTTCACCTTAACGAGCTAACGATGCTAATCAGTATTTCAGTATCCTCTTCTGTTTTGGTCAGTGTGAGCACCTGTTAGCATGTGTTAGCAGGAAAATCAGTATCGTCTGCTTTAGTTCCTTCTGCACTTTAACTGTTTGAATAAATCTATTAAAATGAATAAATATCTGAAATACATTTTAACTTCTTCTATTTTGTTTCCAATATGACCTACCTGTTTCAAAATGATACACATTTGTTACGTTTAGTTTATAGTTTATAGTTTAGTTTACAGTATTGCCAAGCCACATTCAGAATACAAAATGGACAAATATAGCATAGCATGTCATATTGTGGTACAGTGTGCCATAGTATTGTATATCATAGTATAATGTGTCATAGTATTGTATGTCATAGTATAGTGTGTCATAGTATTGTATGTCATAGTATAGTGTGTCATAGTATTGTATGTCATAGTATGGTATGTCATAGTATAGTGTGTGATTGTACAGCGTGTCATAGACACACTATACCACAGTATGACACATTGTACTATGACATACCATACTATGACACTATACTTTAACATACCATGCTATGACACACTATACTATGACATTCCGTACTATGACACGCTATACTATGACATGCTATACTATGACACGCTATACTATGACACACTGTAATATAACACGCTATACTATGACACGCTATACTATGACACGCTGTACTATGACACGCTATACTATGACATTCCGTACTATGACATGCTATACAATGACACACTATTTTATGACACACTATTCTATGACACACTGTACTATGACATGCTATACTATGTCACACTGTACTATGACACGCTATACTATGACATTCCGTACTATGACACGCTATTCTGTGAAACACTATACTATGACATGTTATACTATGAAACAATGTACAATGACATGCTATACTATGACACACTATTGTAAGACACGCTAAACTATGACGCGCTATTTTATGAAACACTATTTTATGACACACTATGACACACTGTACTATGACACGCTATACTATGACACGCTATAGTATGACATACTCTACTATGACACAATGTACTATGACATGCTATAGTATAACACACTGTACTATGACATGCTATAGTAGGACACACTATTATGACACATTATACTATGACATGCTATACTTTGACACACTGTACTATGACATGCTATAGTATAACACACTGTACTATGACATGCTATAGTAGGACACACTATTATGACACATTATACTATGACATGCTATACTTTGACACGCTATACTATGACATGCTTTAGTAGGACACTCTATACTATGACATGTTATACTATGACACGCTATACTATGACATGCTATAGTATGACACACTGTACTATGACACGCTATAGTATGACATGCTAAACTAGGACACACTGTAGTATGACATGCTGTAGTATGATACACTGTACTAAGACACGCTATAATATGACATGCTATACTATGTCCCAGTATACTAGGACACGTATACTATGACACACTGTAATACAACACGCTATACTATGACACGCTATACTATGTCCCAGTATACTATGACATGCTATACTATGACACACTGTACTATGACATGCTATAGTATGACACACTGTACTATGACACACTATACTATGACATGCTATACTATGACACACTGTACTATGACAAGCTATACTATGACACGATGTTCTATGACACGCCATTCTATGACACACTGTACCATGACATGCTATACTATGTCACACTGTACTATGACACGCTATACTATGACATTCCGTACTATGACACGCTATTCTGTGAAACACTATACTATGACATGTTATACTATGAAACAATGTACAATGACATGCTATACTATGACACGCTATACCATGATATGCTATACTATGACACACTGTACTATGACACGCTATACTATGACATGCTATACTATGACACACTATACTATGACACACTGTACTATGACACACTATACTATGACACGCTATTCTATGACACTCTGTACTATGACATGCTATACTATGACATGCTATACTATGACACGCTGTACTATGACTTGCTATACTATGACATGCTGTACTGTGACACGCTATACTGTGACACGCTATACTATAACACGCTGTACTATGACACGCTGTACTATGACATGCTATAGTATGACACACTGTACTATGACACGCTATAATATGACATGCTATACTATGACATGCTATACTATGACACACTGTAGTATGACACGCTATACTATGACACGCTATACCATGACACACTGTACTATGACATGCTATACTATGACATGCTATAATATGACATGCTATACTATGACATGCTATACTATGACACACTGTAGTATGACACGTTATACTATGACACGCTATACCATGACACGCTATACCATGACACGCTGTACTATGACATGCTATACTATGACACGCTGTACTATGACATGCTATACTATGACACGCTATTCTATGACATTCCGTAATATGACACGCTATTCTATGACACACTATACTATGACATTCCGTACTATGACACGCTATTCTATGACACCCTATTCTATGACAGCCTATTCTATGACACACTATACTATGACATGCTATACTATGACATTCCGTACTATGACACGCTATTTTATGACGCACTGTACTATGAGACACTATTCTATGACACACTGTACTATGACACGCTATACTATGACACACTGTACTATGACATTCCGTACTATGACAAGCCATTTTATGACACACTATTCTATGACACGCTATTGTAAGACACGCTATACTATGACACGCTATTTTATGAAACGCTATTTTATGACACACTATGACACGCTATACTATGACACGCTATAGTATGACATGCTCTACTATGACACAATGTACAATGACATGCTATAGTATAACCCACTGTACTATGACATGCTATAGTAGGACACACTATTATGACACACTATACTATGACATGCTATACTATGACACACTGTACTATGACATGCTATAGTATGACACACTGTACTGTGACACGCTATACTATGACATGCTATAGTATGACACACTGTACTATGACACGCTATACTATGACATTCCGTACTATGACACGCTGTACTATGTCACGCTATTCTATGACATGCTATACTATGACACGCTATTCTATGACACGCTATACTATGTCACGGTATACTATGACATGTTATACTATGACACGCTATACTATGACATGCTATATTATGACACACTGTACTATGACAAGCTATACTATGACACGGTATTCTATGACACGCCATTCTATGACACGCTATTCTATGACACGCTATTCTATGACACACTGTACTATGACACACTATACTATGACATTCCGTACTATGACATGCTATACTATGACACACTATTTTATGACACACTATACTATGACAGGCTATAGTATGATACACTGTACTATGACAAGCTATACTATGACACGGTATTCTATGACACGCCATTCTATGACACGCTATTCTATGACACACTGTACTATGACACACTATACTATGACATGATATAGTATGTCACACTGTACTATGACACGCTATACTATGACATTCCGTACTATGACACGCTATTCTGTGACATTCCGTACTATGACATGCTATACTATGACACACTATTTTATGACACACTATACTATGACACACTATACTATGACATGTTATACTATGAAACAATGTACAATGATAAGCTATACTATGACACGCTATACTATGACATGCTATACTATGACATGCTATACTATGACACACTGTACTATGACACGCTATACTATGACACGCTATACTATGACACACTGTACTATAACACACTATACTATGACACGCTATTCTATGACACTCTATACTATGACATGCTATACTATGACAGGCCATACTATGACACACTGTACTATGACACACTATAATATGACAGGCTATACTATGACACACTGTAGTATGACACGCTATACTATGACACGCTATACTATGACACGCTATACTATGACACACTGTAATATGACATGCTATACTATGACACGCTGTAGTATGTCATGCTATACTAAGACACGCTGGACTATGACATGCCATACTATGACATGCTGTATTATGACACACTGTACTATGACATGCTATAGTATGACACACTGTACTATGACACGCTATAATATGACATGCTATACTATGACACACTGTACTATGACAAGCTATACTATGACACGATATTCTATGACACGCCATTCTATGACACACTGTACCATGACATGCTATACTATGTCACACTGTACTATGACACGCTATACTATGACATTCCGTACTATGACACGCTATTCTGTGAAACGCTATACAATGACATGTTATACTATGAAACAATGTACAATGACATGCTATACTATGACACGCTATACCATGATATGCTATACTATGACACACTGTACTATGACACGCTATACTATGACATGCTATACTATGACACACTATACTATGACACACTGTACTATGACACACTATACTATGACACGCTATTCTATGACACTCTGTACTATGACATGCTATACTATGACATGCTATACTATGACACGCTGTACTATGACATGCTATACTATGACATGCTGTACTGTGACACGCTATACTGTCACACGCTATACTATGACACGCTGTACTATGACACGCTGTACTATGACATGCTAAAGTATGACACACTGTACTATGACACGCTATAATATGACATGCTATACTATGACATGCTATACTATGACACACTGTAGTATGACACGCTATACTATGACACGCTATACCATGACACACTGTACTATGACATGCTATAATATGACATGCTATACTATGACATGCTATACTATGACACACTGTAGTATGACACGCTATACTATGAGACGCTATACCATGACACGCTGTACTATGACATGCTATACTATGACACGCTGTACTATGACATGCTATACTATGACACGCTATTCTATGACACACTATTCTATGACACACTATACTATGACATGCTATACTATGACATTCCGTACTATGACACGCTATTTTATGACACACTGTACTATGACACACTATTCTATGACACACTGTACTATGACACACTATTCTATGACACACTGTACTATGACATTCCGTACTATGACAAGCCATTTTATGACACACTATTCTATGACACGCTATTGTAAGACACGCTATACTGTGACACGTTATTTTATGAAACGCTGTTTTATGACACACTATGACACGCTATACTATGACACGCTATAGTATGACATGCTCTACTATGACACAATGTACAATGACATGCTATAGTATAACACACTGTACTATGACATGCTATAGTAGGACACACTATTATGACACACTATACTATGACATGCTATACTATGACACACTGTACTATGACATGCTATAGTATGACACAATGTACTTTGACACGCTATACTATGACATGCTATAGTATGACACGCTATACTATGACATTCCGTACTATGACACGCTGTACTATGTCACGCTATTCTATGACATGCTATACTATGACACGCTATTCTATGACACGCTATTCTATGACACGCTATACTATGTCACGGTATACTATGACATGTTATACTATGACACGCTATACTATGACATGCTATATTATGACACACTGTACAATGACACGCTATACTATGACACACTGTACTATGACATGCTATACTATGACACGCTATACTATGATACACTGTACTATGACATGCTCTACTATGACATGCTATACTATGACACACTGTACTATGACATGCTATAGCATGACACACTGTACTATGACACTGTATGCTATGACATGCTATGCTATGACATGCTATACTATGACATTCCGTACTATGACACACTATTCTATGACACACTGTAATATGACACGCTATTCTATGACACACTATACTATGACACGCTATACTATGAAATTCCGTACTATGACACGCTATACTATGACACGCTATATTATGACACGCTATACTATGACAGAATGTACTATGACATGCTATAGTATGACACACTGTACTATGACATGCTATAGTAGGACACACTGTACTATGACACACTGTACTATGACATGCTATAGTATAACACACTGTAGTATGACATGCTATACTATGACATGCTGTACTATGACATACTGTAGTATGACATGCTGTAGTATGACACACTGTACTATGACACGCTATAATATGACATGCTATACCATGACACGCTATACTATGACACACTGTAATATAACACGCTATACTATGACACGCTATACTATGACACGCTATACTATGACACACTGTACTATGACACGCTATACTATGACATTCCGTACTATGACATGCTATACTATGACACACTATTTTATGACACACTATACTATGACAGGCTATAGTATGATACACTGTACTATGACAAGCTATACTATGACACGGTATTCTATGACACGCCATTCTATGACACGCTATTCTATGACACACTGTACTATGACACACTATACTATGACATGATATAGTATGTCACACTGTACTATGACACGCTATACTATGACATTCCGTACTATGACACGCTATTCTGTGACATTCCGTACTATGACATGCTATACTATGACACACTATTTTATGACACACTATACTATGACACACTATACTATGACATGATATACTATGAAACAATGTACAATGATATGCTATACTATGACACGCTATACTATGACATGCTATACTATGACATGCTATACTATGACACACTGTACTATGACACACTGTACTATGACACGCTATACTATGACACGCTATACTATGACACGCTATACTATAACACACTATACTATGACACGCTATTCTATGACACTCTATACTATGACATGCTATACTATGACAGGCTATACTATGACACACTGTACTATGACACGCTATAATATGACAGGCTATACTATGACACACTGTAGTATGACACGCTATACTATGACACGCTATACTATGACACACTGTAATATGACATGCTATACTATGACACGCTGTACTATGTCATGCTATACTAAGACACGCTGTACTATGACATGCCATACTATGACATGCTGTATTATGACACACTGTACTATGACATGCTATAGTATGGCACACTGTACTATAACACGCTATAATATGACATGCTATACTATGACACACTGTAGTATGACATGCTATACTATGACACGCTATACTATGACACACTGTACTATGACACGCTATACTATGACATGCTATACTATGACACGCTGTACTATGACATGCTATACTATGACACTCTGTATTTTGACACGCTGTACTATGACACGCTATACTATGACACGCTACTCTATGACACGCTACTCTATGACATTACGTAATATGACACGCTATACTATGACACGCTATACTATGACATGCTATAGTATGATATTCCGTGCTATGACACGCTATTTTATGACACACTGTACAATGACACGCTATACTATGACATTTCGTACTATGACACGCAATTCTTTGACATGCTATACTATGACACGCTATACTATGACATGCTATACTATGACATTCGGTGCTATGACACGCTATTTTATGACACACTGTACTATGACACGCTATTTTATGACACACTATACTATGACACACTGTACTATGACACACTATACTATGACACGCTATTCTATGACACTCTGTACTATGACATGCTATAGTATGACATTCTGTACTATGACACGCTATTTTATGACAGACTGTACTATGACACGCTATACTATGACACGCTATACTATGACACACTGTACTATGACACACTGTACTATGACACGCTATACTATGACACACTGTACTATGACACGCTATACTATGACATTCCGTACTATGACACGCTAAACTATGACGCCCTATTCTATGACACACTATACTTTGACATGCTATACTATGACCTCCTATTCTATGACACACTGTACTATGACACACTATACTATAACATGCCATACTATGACATTCCGTACTATGATACACTGTACTATGACATACTAGTCTATGACACACTGTACTGAGACACGCCATACTATGACACGCTATACTATGACATGCTATACTATGACACGCTGTAGTATGACATGCTATAGTATGACACGCTGTACTATGACACGCTATACTATGACATGCTATACTATGACACGCTGTACTATGACATGCTATACTATGAGACGCTGTACTATGACACGCTATACTATGACACGCTATTCTATGACACACTGTACCATGACATGCTATACTATGTTACACTGTACTATGACACGCTATACTATGAAACAATGTACTATGACATGCTATACTATGACATGCTATACTATGACATTCCGTACTATGACACGGTATTCTGTGAAACACTATACTATGACATGTTATACTATGAAACAATGTACAATGACATGCTATACTATGACACGCTATACCATGATATGCTATACTATGACACACTGTACTATGACACGCTATACTATGACACGCTATACTATGACACACTATACTATGACACACTGTACTATGACACACTATACTATGACACGCTATTCTATGACACGCTATTCTATGACACACTGTACCATGACATGCTATACTGTGAAACACTATACTATGACATGTTATACTATGAAACAATGTAATATGACATGCTATACTATGACATGCTATACTATGACACGCTGTACTATGACATGCTATACTATGACATGCTGTAATGTGACACGCTATACTATGACACGCTGTACTATGACACACTGTACTATTACATGCTATAGTATGACACACTGTACTATGACACGCTATAATATGACATGCTATACTATGACATGCTATACTATGACACACTGTAGTATGACACGCTATACTATGACACGCTATACCATGACACACTGTACTATGACACGCTATACTATGACACGCTATACTATGACACGCTGTACGATGACATGCTATACTATGACACGCTGTACTATGACACGCTATACTATGACATGCTATAGTATGACACCCTATACTATGCCACACTGTACTATGACATGCTATACTATGACACGCTATACTATGACACACTGTACTATGACATGCTCTACTATAACATGCTATACTATGACACACTGTACTATGACATGCTATAGTATGACACACTGTACTATGACACTGTATGCTATGACATGCTATGCTATGACATGCTATACTATGACATTCCGTACTATGACACAGTATTCTATGACACACTGTAATATGACACGCTATTCTATGACACACTATACTATGACACGCTATGGTATGACACACTGTACTATGACACGCTATACTATGACATTCCGTACTATGACACGCTATACTATGACACGCTATATTATGACACGCTAGACTATGACAGAATGTACTATGACATGCTATAGTATGACACACTGTACTATGACACACTGTACTATGACATGCTATAGTATAACACACTGTAGTATGACATGCTATACTATGACATGCTGTACTATGACACACTGTAGTATGACATGCTGTAGTATGACACAGTGTACTATGACACGCTATAATATGACACGCTATTCTATGACACGCTATTCTATGACACACTGTACTATGACACACTATACTATGACATGATATAGTATGTCACACTGTACTATGACACGCTATACTATGACATTCCGTACTATGACACGCTATTCTGTGACACACTATACTATGACATGTTATACTATGAAACAATGTACAATGATATGCTATACTATGACACGCTATACTATGACACGCTATACTATGACACACTGTAATATGACATGCTATACTATGACATGCTATATTATGACACGCTGTACTATGTCATGCTATACTAAGACACGCTGTACTATGACATGCTATACTATGACATGCTACTCTATGACATTCCGTAATATGACACGCTATACTATGACACGCTATACTATGACACGCTATTCTATGACACGCTATTCTATGACACACTATAATATGACATGCTATACTATAACATCCTATAGTATGACATTCTGTACTATGATACGCTATTTTATGACAGACTGTACTATGACACGCTATACTATGACACACTGTACTATGACACGCTATAATATGACATTCCGTACTATGACACGCAATTCTTTGACATGCTATACTATGACACGCTATTCTATGACACGCTTTTCTATGACACACTATAATATGACATGCTATACTATAACATCCTATAGTATGACATTCTGTACTATGACATGCTATTTTATGACAGACTGTACTATGACACGCTATACTATGACACACTGTACTATGACACGCTATAATATGACATGCTATACTATGACATTCTCTACTATGACACACTGTACTATGACATGCTATAGTATGACACACTGTAGTATGACACGCTATACTATGACATTCTGTACTATGACACGCTATACTATGACATGCTATACTATGACACGCTATTCTATGACACAATGTACTATGACATGCTATACTATAACATGCTATACTATGACATTCCGTACTATGATACACTGTACTATGACACACTAGTCTATGACACACTGTACTAAGACACTCTATGCTATGACATGCTATGCTATGACATGCTATACTATGACAGTCCGTGCTATGACACGCTATTTTATGAGACACTTTACTATGACACGCTATGGTATGACACACTGTACTTTGACACACTATTCTATGACACACTGTACTATGACACGCTATACTATGACACACTGTACTGTGACATTCCGTACTATGACAAGCCATTTTATGACACACTATTCTATGACACGCTATTGTAAGACACGGTATACTATGACACGCTATTTTATGAAACGCTATTTTATGACACACTATGACAGGCTATACTATGACACGCTATAGTATGACATGCTCTACTATGACACAATGTACAATGACATGCTATAGTATAACACACTGTACTATGACATGCTATAGTAGGACACACTATTATGACACACTATACTATGACATGCTATACTATGACACACTGTACTATGACACGCTATACTATGACATTCCGTACTATGACACGCTGTACTATGTCACGCTATTCTATGACACACTATAGTATGACACACTATTCTATGACACGCTATTCTATGATACGCTATACTATGTCACGGTATACTATGACATGTTATACTATTACACGCTATACTATGACATGCTATAGTATGACACACTGTAATATGACACGCTATACTATGACATGCTATAGTATGACACGCTATACTATGACACACTGTACTATGACATGCTATAGTATGACACGCTATACTATGACACAATGTACTATGACATGCTCTACTATGACACACTGTACTATGACATGCTATAGTATGACACACTGTAGTATGACACGCTATACCATGACACACTGTACTATGACACGCTATACTATGACATGCTATACTATGACACGCTGTACTATGACACGCTATACTATGACACGCTGTACTATGACACGCTGTACTATGACACGCTGTACTATGACACGCTATACTATGACACGCTATAATATGACACGCTGTACTATGACACACTATTCTATGACATTCCTTAATATGACACGCTATACTATGACATGCTATTCTATGACACACTATAGTATGACACACTATTGTATGACACGCTATTCTATGACACGCTATACTATGTCACGGTATACTATGACATGTTATACTATGACACGCTATACTATGACATGCTATAGTATGACACACTGTAATATGACACGCTATACTATGACATGCTATAGTATGACACGCTATACTATGACACACTGTACTATGACATGCTATAGTATGACACGCTATACTATGACACACTGTACTATGACATGCTCTACTATGACACACTGTACTATGACATGCTATAGTATGACACACTGTAGTATGACACGCTATACTATGACATTCTGTACTATGACACGCTAAACTATGACGCCCTATTCTATGACACACTCTACTATGACATGCTATACTATGACCCGCTATTCTATGACACACTGTAGTATGACACGCTATACCATGACACGCTATACCATGACACACTGTACTATGACACGCTATACTATGACATGCTATACTATGACATGCTATACTATGACACGCTGTACTATGACATGCTATACTATGACACGCTATAATATGACACGCTGTACTATGACACGCTATTCTATGACATTCCTTAATATGACACGCTATACTATGACACGCTATTCTATGACACACTATACTATGACATTCCGTAATATGACACGCTATTTTATGACACACTGTACTATGACACACTATTCTATGACACACTATACTATGACACGCTATACTATGACACACTGTACTGTGACATTCCGTACTATGACAAGCCATTTTATGACACACTATTCTATGACACGCTATTGTAAGACACGCTATACTATGACACGCTATTTTATGAAAAGCTATTTTATCACACACTATGACACGCTATACTATGACACGCTATAGTATGACATGCTCTACTATGACACAATGTACAATGACATGCTATAGTATAACACACTGTACTATGACATGCTATAGAAGGACACACTATTATGACACTATACTATGACATGCTATACTATGACACACTGTACTATGACATGCTATAGTATGACACACTGTACTGTGACCCGCTATTCTATGACATGTTATAGTATGACACACTGTACTATGACACGCTATACTATGACATTCCGTACTATGACACGCTGTACTATGTCACGCTATTCTATGACACACTATAGTATGACACACTATTCTATGACACGCTATTCTATGACACGCTATACTATGTCACGGTATACTATGACATGTTATACTATGACACGCTATACTATGACATGCTATAGTATGACACACTGTAATATGACACGCTATACTATGACATGCTATAGTATGACACGCTATACTATGACACACTGTACTATGACATGCTATAGTATGACACGCTATACTATGACACACTGTACTATGACATGCTCTACTATGACACACTGTACTATGACATGCTATAGTATGACACACTGTAGTATGACACGCTATACTATGAGATTCTGTACTATGACACGCTTAATTATGACGCCCTATTCTATGACACACTATACTATGACACGCTATTCTATGACATAATGTACTATGAAACGCTATACTATAACATGCTATACTATGACATTCCGTACTATGATACACTGTACTATGACACACTAGTCTATGACACACTGTACTAAGACACTCTATGCTATGACATGCTATGCTTTGACATGCTATACTATGACATTCCGTGCTATGACACGCTATTTTATGACACACTGTACTATGACACGCTATGGTATGAGACACTGTACTATGACACACTATTCTATGACACACTGTACTATGACACGCTATACTATGACACACTGTACTGTGACATTCCGTACTATGACAAGCCATTTTATGACACACTATTCTATGACACGCTATTGTAAGTCACGCTATACTATGACACGCTATTTTATGAAACGCTATTTTATGACACACTATGACACGCTATACTATGACACGCTATAGTATGACACGCTATAGTATGACATGCTCTACTATGACACAATGTACAATGACATGCTATAGTATGACACACTGTACTATGACATGCTATAGTAGGACACACTATTATGACACACTATACTATGACATGCTATACTATGACACACTGTACTATGACATGCTATAGTATGACACACTGTACTGTGACACGCTATACTATGACATGCTATAGTATGACACACTGTACTATGGCACGCTATACTTTGACATTCCGTACTATGACACGCTGTACTATGTCACGCTATTCTATGACACACTATAGTATGACACGCTATTTTATGACACGCTATTCTATGACACGCTATTCTATGACACGCTATACTATGTCACGGTATACTATGACATGTTATACTATGACACGCTATACTATGACATGCTATAGTATGACACACTGTAATATGACACGCTATACTATGACATGCTATAGCATGACACGCTATACTATGACACACTGTACTATGACATGCGATAGTATGACACGCTATACTATGACACACTGTACTATGACATGCTCTACTATGACATGCTATACTATGACACACTGTACTATGACATGTTATAGTATGAAACACTACTATGACACGCTATACTATGACATTCCGTACTATGACACGCTTAACTATGACGCCCTACTCTATGACACACTATACTATGACACGCTATTCTATGACACAATGTACTATGACACGCTATACTATAACATGCTATACTATGACATTCCGTACTATGATACACTGTACTATGACACACTAGTCTATGACACACTGTACTAAGACACTCTATGCTATGACATGCTATACTATGACACGCTATACTATGATACACTGTACTATGACATGCTCTACTATGACATGCTATACTATGACACACTGTACTATGACATGCTATAGTATGACACACTGTAGTATGACACGCTATACCATGAGACACTGTACTATGACACGCTATACTATGACATGCTATACTATGACAAGCTGTAATATGACACGCTATACTATGACACGCTGTACTATGACACGCTATACTATGACACGCTATAATATGACACGCTGTACTATGACACGCTATTCTATGACATTCCTTAATATGACATGCTATACTATGACACGCTATTCTATGACACACTACACTATGACATTCCGTACTATGACACGCTATTTTATGAGACACTGTACTATGACACAGTATTCTATGACACACTGTACTATGACACGCTATACTATGACACACTGTACTGTGACATTCCGTACTATGACAAGCCATTTTATGACACACTATTCTATGACACGCTATTGTAAGACACGCTATACTATGACACGCTATAGTATGACATGCTCTACTATGACACAATGTACAATGACATGCTATAGTAGGACACACTGTACTATGACATGCTATAGAAGGACACACTATTATGACACTATACTATGACATGCTATACTATGACACACTGTACTATGACATGCTATAGTATGACACACTGTACTGTGACACGCTATTGTATGACATGCTATAGTATGACACACTGTACTATGACACGCTATACTATGACATTCCGTACTATGACACGCTGTACTATGTCACGCTATTCTATGACACACTATAGTATGACACACTATTCTATGACACGCTATTCTATGACACGCTATACTATGTCACGGTATACTATGACATGTTATACTATGACACGCTATACTATGACATGCTATAGTATGACACGCTATACTATGACACACTGTACTATGACATGCTCTACTATGACACACTGTACTATGACATGCTATAGTATGACACACTGTAATATGACACGCTATACTATGACATGCTATAGTATGACACGCTATACTATGACACACTGTACTATGACATGCTATAGTATGACACGCTATACTATGACACACTGTACTATGACATGCTCTACTATGACACACTGTACTATGACATGCTATAGTATGACACACTGTAGTATGACACGCTATACTATGACATTCTGTACTATGACACGCTTAACTATGACGCCCTATTCTATGACACACTATACTATGACACGCTATTCTATGACACAATGTACAATGACACGCTATACTATAACATGCTATACTATGACATTCCGTAGTATGATACACTGTACTATGACACACTAGTCTATGACACACTGTACTAAGACACTCTATGCTATGACATGCTATGCTATGACATGCTATACTATGACATTCCGTGCTATGACACGCTATTTTATGAGACACTGTACTATGACACGCTATGGTATGACACACTATAGTATGACACACTATTCTATGACACGCTATTCTATGACACGCTATACTATGACACACTGTACTGTGACATTCCGTACTATGACAAGCCATTTTATGACACACTATTCTATGACACGCTATTGTAAGACACGCTATACTATGACACGCTATTTTATGAAACGCTATTTTATGACACACTATGACACGCTATACTATGACACGCTATAGTATGACATGCTCTACTATGACACAATGTACAATGACATGCTATAGTATAACACACTGTACTATGACATGCTATAGTAGGACACACTATTATGACACACTATACTATGACATGCTATAGTATGACACACTGTACTATGACACGCTATACTATGACATTCCGTACTATGACAAGCTGTACTATGTCACGCTATTCTATGACACACTATAGTATGACACACTATTCTATGACACGCTATTCTATGACACGCTATACTATGTCACGGTATACCATGACATGTTATACTATGACACGCTATACTATGACATGCTATAGTATGACACACTGTAATATGACACGCTATACTATGACATGCTATAGTATGAAACGCTATACTATGACACACTGTACTATGACATGCTATAGTATGACACGCTATACTATGACACACTGTACTATGACATGCTCTACTATGACACACTGTACTATGACATGCTATAGTATGACACACTGTAGTATGACACGCTATACTATGACATTCTGTACTATGACACGCTTAACTATGACGCCCTATTCTATGACACACTATACTATGACACGCTATTCTATGACATAATGTACTATGACACGCTATACTATAACATGCTATACTATGACATTCCGTCCTATGATACACTGTACTATGACACACTAGTGTATGACACACTGTACTAAGACACTCTATGCTATGACATGCTATGCTATGACATGCTATACTATGACATTCCGTGCTATGACACGCTATTTTATGACACACTGTACTATGACACGCTATGGTATGAGACACTGTACTATGACACACTATTCTATGACACACTGTACTATGACACGCTATACGATGACACACTGTACTGTGACATTCCGTACTATGACAAGCCATTTTATGACACACTATTCTATGACACGCTATTGTAAGACACGCTATACTATGACACGCTATTTTATGAAACGCTATTTTATGACACACTATGACACGCTATACTATGACACGCTATAGTATGACATGCTCTACTATGACACAATGTACAATGACATGCTATAGTATGACACACTGTACTATGACATGCTATAGTAGGACACACTATTATGACACACTATACTATGACATGCTATACTATGACACACTGTACTATGACATGCTATAGTATGACACACTGTACTGTGACACGCTATACTATGACATGCTATAGTATGACACACTGTACTATGACACGCCATACTTTGACATTCCGTACTATGACACACTGTACTATGTCACGCTATTCTATGACACACTATAGTATGACACGCTATTCTATGACACGCTATACTATGACATGCTATAGTATTACACACTGTAATATGACACGCTATACTATGACATGCTATAGCATGACACGCTATACTATGACACACTGTACTATGACATGCGATAGTATGACACGCTATACTATGACACACTGTACTATGATATGCTCTACTATGACATGCTATACTATGACACACTGTACTATGACATGCTATAGTATGACACACTGTACTATGACACGCTATACTATGACATTCCGTACTATGACACGCTTAACTATGACGCCCTACTCTATGACACACTATACTATGACACGCTATTCTATGACACAATGTACTATGACACGCTATACTATAACATGCTATACTATGACATTCCGTACTATGACACACTGTACTAAGACACTCTATGCTATGACATGCTATGCTATGACATGCTATACTATGACATTCCGTGCTATGACACGCTATTTTATGACACACTGTACTATGACACGCTATACTATGACAAGCTATACTATGACACGCTATACTATGAAACGCTATACTATGATATGCTATAGTATGACATGCTATACTATGACACGCTGTACTATGACACACTGTACTATGACACGCTACTCAGTCACATTCCGTAATATGACACGCTATACTATGACACGCTATACTATGACACGCTATACTATGACACGCTATACTATGACACGCTATAATATGACATTCCGTGCTATGACACGCTATTTTATGACACACTGTACTATGACACGCTATTTTATGACACACTGTACTATGACACGCTATACTATGACATTCCGTACTATGACACGCAATTCTTTGACATGCTATACTATGACACCCTATTCTATGACACGCTATTCTATGACACGCTATTCTATGACACACTATAATATGACATGCTATACTATGACATGCTATAGTATGACATTCTGTACTATGACACGCTATTTTATGACAGACTGTACTATGATACGCTATACTATGACACACTGTACTATGACACGCTATAATATGACATGCTATACTATGACACACTGTAGTATGACACGCTATACTATGACACGCTATTCTATGACACGCTATTCTATGACACGCTATACTATGACACGCTATACTATGACACGCTATACTATGACATGCTATAGTATGACATGCTATACTATGACACGCTGTACTTTGACATGCTGTACTATGAGACACTATACTATAAAATGCTATACTATGACATTCTGTACTATGATACACTGTACTATGACATACTTGTCTATGACACACTGTACTAAGACACGCCATACTATGACACGCTATACTATGACATGCTATACTATGACACGCTGTACTATGACATGCTATACTATGACACACTATACTATGACACACTGTACTACGACAAACTATACTATGACACGCTATTTTATGACACTCTATACTATGAAATGCTATACTATGACAGGCTGTACTATGACATGCTATACTATGACACGCTGTACTATGACACGCTATACTATGACATGCTATACTATGACACGCTGTACTATGACATGCTATACTATGACACGCTGTACTATGACACGCTATACTATGACACGCTATACTATGACACGCTGTACTATGACACGCTGTACGATGACACGCTACTCTATGACATTCCGTAATATGACACGCTATACTATGACACGCTATACTATGACATGCTATACTATGACATTCCGTGCTATGATACGCTATTTTATCACACACTGTATTATGACACGCTATACTATGACATTCCGTACTATGACACGCAATTCTTTGACATGCTATACTATGACACGTTATTCTATGACACGCTGTTCTATGACACGCTATTCTATGACACACTATAATATGACATGCTATACTATGACATGCTATAGTATGACATTCTGTACTATGACACGCTATTTTATGACACACTGTACTATGACACGCTATACTATGACAAGCTATACTATGACACACTGTACTATGACACGCTATACTATGACATTCTGTACTATTACACGCTAAACTATGACGCCCTATTCTATGACACGCTATACTATGACACGCTACTCTATGACATTCCGTAATATGACACGCTATTTTATGACACACTGTACTATGACACGCTATACTATGACATTTCGTACTATGACACGCAATTCTTTGACATGCTATACTATGACACGATATGCTATGACACGCTATTCTTTGACACGCTATTCTATGACACACTATAATATGACATGCTATACTATGACATGCTATAGTTTGACATTCTGTACTATGACACGCTATTTTATGACACACTGTACTATGACACGCTATACTATGACACACTATACTATGACATACTGTACTATGACACACTATACTATGACACACTGTACTATGACACGCTATGCTATGACATTCCGTACTATGACACGCTAAACTATGATGCCCTATTCTATGACACACTATACTATGACATGCTATACTATGACCCGCTATTCTATGACACACTGTACTACGACACGCTATACTATGACATGCTATACTATGACATTCCGTACTATGATACACTGTACTATGACATACTAGTCTATGACACACTGTACTAAGACACGCTATACTATGACATGCTATACTATGACATGCTATACTATGACATTCCTTACTATGACACACTATTCTATGACACACTGTAATATGACACGCTATACTATGACATGCTATACTATGACATGCTATACTATGACATTCCGTACTATGACATGCTATACTATGACACGCTATTCTGTGAAACACAATACTATGAAATGTTATACTATGGAACAATGTACAATGACATGCTATACTATGACACGCTATACTATGACATGCTATACTATGACATGCTATACTATGACATGCTATACTATGACACACTGTACTATGACACACTATACTATGACACACTATACTATGACACACTGTACTACGACACACTATACTATGACACGCTATTTTATGACACTCTATACTATGACATGCTATACTATGACACACTGTTGTATGACACACTATACTATGACACGCTATACTATGAGACGCTGAACTATGACATGCTAAAGTATGACACGCTGTACTATGACACGCTATACTATGACGCCCTATTGTATGACACGCTATACTATGACACGCTACTCTATGACATTCCGTAATATGACACGCTATTTTATGACACACTGTACTATGACACGCTATACTATGACATTTCGTACTATGACACGCAATTCTTTGACATGCTATACTATGACACGATATGCTATGACACGCTATTCTTTGACACGCTATTCTATGACACACTATAATATGACATGCTATACTATGACATGCTATAGTTTGACATTCTGTACTATGACACGCTATTTTATGACACACTGTACTATGACACGCTATACTATGACACACTATACTATGACACACTGTACTATGACACGCTATACTATGACACACTGTACTATGACACGCTATACTATGACATTCCGTACTATGACACGCTAAACTATGATGCCCTATTCTATGACACACTATACTATGACATGCTATACTATGACCCGCTATTCTATGACACACTGTACTATGACACGCTATACTATGACATGCTATACTATGACATTCCGTACTATGATACACTGTACTATGACATACTAGTCTATGACACACTGTACTAAGACACGCTATACTATGACATGCTATGCTATGACATGCTATACTATGACATTCCTTACTATGACACACTATTCTATGACACACTGTAATATGACACGCTATACTATGACACGCTATACTATGACATGCTATACTATGACATTCCGTACTATGACATGCTATACTATGACACGCTATTCTGTGAAACACAATACTATGAAATGTTATACTATGGAACAATGTACAATGACATGCTATACTATGACACGCTATACTATGACATGCTATACTATGACATGCTATACTATGACACACTGTACTATGACACACTATACTATGACACACTATACTATGACACACTGTACTACGACACACTATACTATGACACGCTATTTTATGACACTCTATACTATGACATGCTATACTATGACACACTGTTGTATGACACACTATACTATGACACGCTATACTATGAGACGCTGAACTATGACATGCTAAAGTATGACACGCTGTACTATGACACGCTATACTATGACACGCTATACTATGACACGCTGTACTATGACACAATGTACTATGACATGCTATAGTATGACACATTGTATTATGACACGCTATAATATGACATGCTATACTATGACACACTGTTGTATGACACACTATACTATGACACGCTATACTATGAGACGCTGAACTATGACATGCTAAAGTATGACACGCTGTACTATGACACGCTATACTATGACGCCCTATTGTATGACACGCTATACTATGACACGCTACTCTATGACATTCCGTAATATGACACGCTATTTTATGACACACTGTACTATGACACGCTATACTATGACATTTCGTACTATGACACGCAATTCTTTGACATGCTATACTATGACACGATATGCTATGACACGCTATTCTTTGACACGCTATTCTATGACACACTATAATATGACATGCTATACTATGACATGCTATAGTTTGACATTCTGTACTATGACACGCTATTTTATGACACACTGTACTATGACACGCTATACTATGACACACTATACTATGACACACTGTACTATGACACGCTATACTATGACACACTGTACTATGACACGCTATACTATGACATTCCGTACTATGACACGCTAAACTATGATGCCCTATTCTATGACACACTATACTATGACATGCTATACTATGACCCGCTATTCTATGACACACTGTACTATGACACGCTATACTATGACATGCTATACTATGACATTCCGTACTATGATACACTGTACTATGACATACTAGTCTATGACACACTGTACTAAGACACGCTATACTATGACATGCTATGCTATGACATGCTATACTATGACATTCCTTACTATGACACACTATTCTATGACACACTGTAATATGACACGCTATACTATGACACGCTATACTATGACATGCTATACTATGACATTCCGCACTATGACATGCTATACTATGACACGCTATTCTGTGAAACACAATACTATGAAATGTTATACTATGGAACAATGTACAATGACATGCTATACTATGACACGCTATACTATGACATGCTATACTATGACATGCTATACTATGACACACTGTACTATGACACACTATACTATGACACACTATACTATGACACACTGTACTACGACACACTATACTATGACACGCTATTTTATGACACTCTATACTATGACATGCTATACTATGACACACTGTTGTATGACACACTATACTATGACACGCTATACTATGAGACGCTGAACTATGACATGCTAAAGTATGACACGCTGTACTATGACACGCTATACTATGACACGCTATACTATGACACGCTGTACTATGACACAATGTACTATGACATGCTATAGTATGACACATTGTATTATGACACGCTATAATATGACATGCTATACTATGACACACTGTTGTATGACACGCTATACTATGACACACTACACTATGAGACGCTGTACTATGACATGCTATAGTATGACACGCTGTACTATGACACGCTATACCATGACACGCTGTACTATGACACAATGTACTATGACATGCTATAGTATGACACATTGTACGATGACACGCAATAATATGACATGCTATACTATGACACACTGTACTATGACATGCTATATTATGACACGCTGTAATATGACACGCTGTACTATGACACGCTGTTCTATGACATTCCGTAACATGACACGCTATACTATGACACGCTATTCTATGACACACTATACTATGACATTCCGTACTATGACACGCTATTCTATGACACACTGTACTATGACACGCTATACTATGACATGCTATACTATGACATTACGTACTATGACACGCTATTTTATGACACACTGTACTATGACACGCTATACTATGCCATTCCGTACTATGACACGATATTCTATGACATGCTATACTATGACACGCTATTCTATGACACGCTTTTCTATGACACCCTATTCTATGACACACTATACTATGACATGCTATACTATGACATGCTTTAGTATGACATTCTGTACTATGACACGCTATTTTATGACACACTATACTATGACATGCTATACTATGACACGCTATACTAGGACACACTACTATGACACGCTATAATATGACATGATATACTATGACACGCTATACTTTGACACACTGTACTATGACATGCTATACTATGACACGCTATACTATGACAGAGTGTACTATGACATGCTCTACTATGACATGCTATACTATGACATGCTATACTATGACACACTGTACTATGACACGCTATACTATGACACACTGTACTATGACACGCTATACTATCACATTCCGTACTATGACATGTTAAACTATGACGCCCTATTCTATGACACACTGTACTATGACACACTATACTATGACACACTGTACTATGACATGCTCTACTATGACATGCTATACTATGACATTCCATACTATGATACACTGTACTATGACACACTAGTCTATGACACACTGTACTAAGACACGCTATACTATGACATGCTATGCTATGACATGCTATACTATGACATTCCGTACTATGACACACTATTATATGACACACTGTAATATGACACGCTATACTATGACATGCTATACTATGACATTCCGTACTATGACATGCTATTTTATGACACGCTATTCTATGACACACTATACTATGACACGCTATGGTATGACACACTGTACTATGACACATTATACTATGACATTCCGTACTATGACACGCTATACTATGACACGCTATACTATGACACATTGTACTATGACATGCTATAGTATCACACACTGTAATATGACATGCTATAGTAGGACACACTGTACTATGACATGCTACACTCTGACACGCTATACTATGACACACTGTACTATTACACAATGTACTATGACATGCTATAGTATAACACACTGTACTATGACATGCTATACTATGACATGCTGTACTATGACACACTGTAGTATGACATGCTGTAGTATGACACACTGTACTATGACACACTATAACATGACATGCTATAATATGACACGCTATACTATGACACACTGTAATATAACACGCTATACTATGACATTCCGTACTATGACATACTATACTATGACACACTATTTTATGACACACTATACTATGACACACTATTCTATGACACACTATACTATGACATGCTATACTATGACAGACTGTACTATGACACACTATACTATGACATGATATACTATGACAGGCTATACTATGACACACTGTACTGTGACATGCTATATTATGACACACTGTAGTATGACACACTTTACTATGACACACTGTACTATGACAGGCTATACTATGACACGCTATTCTATGACATTCCATAATATGACACCCTATTCTATGACACACTATTCTATGACATTCCGTATCATGACACGCTATTCTATGATACACTGTACTATGACACGCTATACTATGACACACTATACAATGACATGCTATACTATGACATGCTATAGCATGACATTCCATACCATGACACGCTATTTTATGAGAGACTGTACTATGACACGTTATAATATGACACGCTATACTAGGACACACTGTACTATCACACACTGTACTATGACATGCTATAGTATAACACACTGTACTATGACATGCTATACTATGACATGCTGTACTATGACACACTGTAGTATGACATGCTGTAGTATGATACACTGTACTATGACACGCTATAATATGACATGCTATAATATGACACGCTATACTATGACACACTGTAATATAACACGCTATACTATGACACGCTATACTATGACATACTGTACTATGACATGCTATACTATGACACACTATTTTATGACACACTATACTATGACACACTATTCTATGACACACTATACTATGACATGCTATACTATGACACACTGTACTATGGCAAGCTATACTATGACACGCTCTTCTATGACACGCCTTTCTATGACACGCTATTCTATGACACACTGTACTATGACACACTATACTATGACATGTTATACTATGAAACAATGTACAATGAGATGCTATATTACGACATGATAGACTATGACACCCTATTCTACGACATGCTATACTATGACACGCTATACTAGGACACACTGTACTATGACATGCTATAGTATGACACACTGTACTATGACACGCTGTAGTATGACACACTATACTATGACATTCAGTACTATGACACGCTATAGTATGACATTCCATACCATGACACGCTATTTTATGAGACACTGTACTATGACACGATATGCTATGACACGCTATACTAGGACACACTGTACTATGACATGCTATTCTATGACACACTGTACTATGACACGCTCTACTATGACATGCTATACTATGACACGCTATACTATGACACACTGTACTATGACATGCTCTACTATGACATGCTATACTACGACATGCTGTACTATGACACGCTATACTATGACACACTGTACTATGACACGCTATACTATGACATTCCGTACTATGACACGCTGTACTATGACATGCCATACTATGACACACTGTACTATGACACACTATACTATGACATGATATACTATGACACACTGTACTATGACACACTATACTATGACATGATATAGTGTGTCAAACTGTAGTATGACATGCTATACTATGACATTCCGTACTATGACACGCTATTCTATGAAACACTATACTATGACACGCTATACTATGACAGGCTATACTATGACACACTGTACTATGACATGCTATACTATGACACACTGTACTATGACATGCTCTACTATGACATGCTATACTACGACATGCTGTACTATGACACGCTATACTATGACACACTGTACTATGACACGCTATACTATGACATTCCGTACTATGACACACTATACTATGACATGATATACTATGACACACTGTACTATGACACACTATACTATGACATGATATAGTGTGTCAAACTGTAGTATGACATGCTATACTATGACATTCCGTACTATGACACGCTATTCTATGAAACACTATACTATGACACGCTATACTATGACAGGCTATACTATGACACACTGTACTATGACATGCTATATTATGACACACTGTAGTATGACACACTTTTCTATGACACACTGTACTATGACACGCTATACTATGACACGCTGTACTGTGACACGCTATACAATGACATGCTATGTTATGACACGCTGTACAATGACACGCTATTCTATGACATTCCGTAATATGACACCCTATTCTATGACACACTATTCTATGACATTCCGTATCATGACACGCTATTCTATGACACACTGTACTATGACATGCTCTACTATGACATGCTATACTACGACATGCTGTACTATGACACGCTATACTATGACACACTGTACTATGACACGCTATACTATGACATTCCGTACTATGACACGCTGTACTATGACATGCCATACTATGACACACTGTACTATGACACACTATACTATGACATGATATACTATGACACACTGTACTATGACACACTATACTATGACATGATATAGTGTGTCAAACTGTAGTATGACATGCTATACTATGACATTCCGTACTATGACACGCTATTCTATGAAACACTATACTATGACACGCTATACTATGACAGGCTATACTATGACACACTGTACTATGACATGCTATACTATGACACACTGTACTATGACATGCTCTACTATGACATGCTATACTACGACATGCTGTACTATGACACGCTATACTATGACACACTGTACTATGACACGCTATACTATGACATTCCGTACTATGACACACTATACTATGACATGATATACTATGACACACTGTACTATGACACACTATACTATGACATGATATAGTGTGTCAAACTGTAGTATGACATGCTATACTATGACATTCCGTACTATGACACGCTATTCTATGAAACACTATACTATGACACGCTATACTATGACAGGCTATACTATGACACACTGTACTATGACATGCTATATTATGACACACTGTAGTATGACACACTTTTCTATGACACACTGTACTATGACACGCTATACTATGACACGCTGTACTGTGACACGCTATACAATGACATGCTATGTTATGACACGCTGTACAATGACACGCTATTCTATGACATTCCGTAATATGACACCCTATTCTATGACACACTATTCTATGACATTCCGTATCATGACACGCTATTCTATGACACACTGTACTATGACACGCTATACTATGACACACTGTACTATGGCAAGCTATACTATGACACGCTCTTCTATGACACGCCTTTCTATGACACGCTATTCTATGACACACTGTACTATGACACACTATACTATGACATGTTATACTATGAAACAATGTACAATGAGATGCTATATTATGACATGATAGACTATGACACGCTATACTACGACACGCTATACTATGACACGCTATACTAGGACACACTGTACTATGACATGCTATAGTATGACACACTGTACTATGACACGCTGTACTATGACACACTATACTATGACATTCAGTACTATGACACGCTATTCCATGACACACTGTACTATGACACGCTATACTATGACACACTATACTATGACATGCTATACTATGACATACTATAGTATGACATTCCATACCATGACACGCTATTTTATGAGACACTGTACTATGACACGATATGCTATGACACGCTATACTAGGACACACTGTACTATGACATGCTATTCTATGACACACTGTACTATGACACGCTATTCTATGACACGCTATTCTACGACACTCTATAGTATGACATGCTATAGTATGACACACTGTACTATGATACGCTATACTATGACATTCCGTACTATGACATGCTATACTATGACACGCTATACTATGACACGCTATACTATGACACGCTACACTATGACACGCTATTCTACGACACGCTATTCTACGACACTCTATAGTATGACATGCTATAGTATGACACACTGTACTATGACACACTATACTATGACATGCTATACTATGACACGCTACACTATGACACGCTATTCTACGACACTCTATACTATGACATGCTATAGTATGACACACTGTACTATGACATGCTATACTATGACACACTGTAGTATGACACGCTGTACTATGACACGCTATACTATGACACACTGTACTATGACACGCTATAATATGACACGCTGTACTATGACACGCTGTTCTATGACATTCCGTAATATGATACGCTATACTATGACACACTATACTATAACACACTGTACTATGACACGCTATTCTATGATACAGTGTACTATGACACGCTATACTATGACACAGTGTACTATGACACGCTATTCTATGACACACTGTAGTATGACACGCTATACTATGACACACTGTACTATGACACGCTATACTATGACATTCCATACCATGACACGCTATTTTATGAGACACTGTACTATGACACGCTATTCTATGACACACTGTAATATGACACGCTATTCTATGACACACTGTACTATGACACGCTATTCTATGACACGCTATTCTATGACATTCCGTACTATGACACGGTATTCTATGACACACTATTCTATGACACGCTATAATATGACACGCTATTCTATGACACGCTATTCTATGACACGGTATTCTATGACACACTATACTATGACATGCTATAGTATGACACACTGTACTATGACACACTACTATGACACACTGTAGTATGACATGCTATACTATGACACGCTATACTATGATACCCTGTACTATGACATGCTATAATATGACACACTGTACTATGACACGCTATACTATGACATGCCATAATATGACATACCGTACCATGTCTGATTTAACACCTGTCAACAGTTGTTATCAGGTACATGTGCAGATATTTGATATGTAGATGTGATGTAAAACAAACCAAGATATGTATTTGTTTTTATGACAAACTTTATTTATCACAAACTTTACAAACTAAACACATAAAATCTGATGCAGTGCAGGTCTTCACTGTGCTGGCGGTGGTGGAGCGTCGTCTCTGGGCGGACTGAAGGACTCGATCTCTTTAACGATCCTCTCAGCAACTGTTCTGCAGTTGGCAGCAATGACTCTTCTGGACATCAAGTCCAGGTCTCCTCCTGAACACACACACACACACACACGTTAAAATTCTGCACACACACACACACACACACACACACACACACACACTGAGCTGCTGTGTGAGTGTGTTTACCCTCCACGTCCATCAGGACTCCTCCGGCCTCAGACACTATCAGCGAGCCGGCAGCCACATCCCAAACATGGATCCCAATCTCATAATAGGCCTCAACACAGCCGGACGCCACCAGACACATGTTGATGGCTGCAGTTCCTGCACCACGCACGCTGTTAGAACCACACAGTTACTGTTAGAACCACACGCTGTTAGAACCACACAGTTACTGTTAGAACCACACGCTGTTAGAACCACACAGTTACTGTTAGAACCACACAGTTACTGTTGCAGCAGCACTAGTATTACTGCAGTAGTAGTAGCATTATTGCAGTTGTAGTATCACTACAGTAGTAGCAGTATTACTGCAGTAGCAGTAGTATTATTGCAGTAGTAGTAGTAGTATCACTACAGTAGCAGTAGTATTACTGCAGCAGCAGTAGTATTATTGCAGTAGTAGTATCACTACAGTAGCAGTAGTATTACTGCAGTAGCAGTAGTATTATTGCAGTAGTAGTATCACTACAGTAGCAGCAGTATTACTGCAGCAGCAGTAGTATTATTGCAGTAGCAGTATCACTACAGTAGCAGCAGTATTACTGCAGTAGCAGTAGTATTATTGCAGTAGTAGTATCACTACAGTCATAGCAGTATTACTGCAGCAGCAGTAGTATTATTGCAGTAGTAGTATCACTACAGTAGCAATAGTATTATTGCAGCAGTAGTATCACTACAGTAGCAGCAGTATTACTATGGTAGCAGCAGTATTACTGCAGTAGCAGTAGTATTATTGCAGTAGCAGTATCACTACAGTAGCAGTAGTATTACTGCAGTAGTAGTAGTATTATTGCAGCAGTAGTAGTATCTCTACAGTAGCAGTAGTATTACTACAGCAGCAGTAGTATTATTGCAGTAGTAGTATCACTACAGTCATAGCAGTATTACTGCAGCAGCAGTAGTATTATTGCAGTAGTAGTATCACTACAGTAGCAGTAGTATTACTGCAGTAGCAATAGTATTATTGCAGCAGTAGTAGTATCACTACAGTAGCAGCAGTATTACTGCAGTAGCAGCAGTATTATTGCAGTAGCAGTAGTATTATTGCAGTAGCAGTATTATTGCAGTAGTAGTATCACTACAGTAGTAGCAGTATTATTGCAGTAGCAGCAGTATTATTGCAGTAGCAGTAGTATTATTGCAGTAGCAGTAGTATTATTGCAGTAGCCGTATCACTACAGTAGCAGCAGTATTACTGCAGTAGCAGCAGTATTATTGCAGTAGCAGTAGTATTATTGCAGTAGCAGTAGTATTATTGCAGTAGCAGTAGTATTATTGCAGTAGCAGTAGTATTACTAAAGTAGCAGCAGTATCACTACAGTAGCAGCAGTATTACTGCAGTAGCAGCAGTATTACTGCAGTAGCAGTAGTATTATTGCAGTAGCCGTATCACTACAGTAGCAGCAGTATTACTGCAGTAGCAGCAGTATTACTGCAGTAGCAGTAGTATTATTGCAGTAGCCGTATCACTACAGTAGCAGCAGTATCACTACAGTAGCAGCAGTATTACTACAGTAGCAGCAGTATCACTACAGTAGCAGCAGTATTACTGCAGTAGCAGCAGTATTACTGCAGTAGCAGTAGTATTACTGCAGTAGCAGCAGTATCATTGCAGTAGCAGCAGTATCACTACAGTAGCAGCAGTATTACTGCAGTAGCAGCAGTATCACTGCAGTAGCAGCAGTATCACTACAGTAGCAGCAGTATCACTACAGTAGCAGCAGTATTACTGCAGTAGCAGCAGTATTACTGCAGTAGCAGCAGTATTACCCGTGTACAGGGATGCAGAGGATGTTCCTCAGGCTGCAGAAGATCTTGTCGACAGCTTCAGGGTCTCTGCTGGATCCGAACTCTGTGGCGATGATCGACTGTTTAATGTCTTACGGACAAAGAAGAACATGTTTGAATTAAAACGCCTGATGGTTTCAGTTGTTGACTGTGAATTAAACTGAATTTGTTGATACTGATTTATTGATTAATCATTCATATGTGTTATGATCACTGACCTTCCTGATCAGAGACCTGCAGTGGTTCTCCGTTACAGAACGCTCCCTTCCCCCTCCTTGCTGTGAACATCTTGTCTTCAAGACAACTGTAGACGACACCGAACTCCATCTGAAAGTGCAGAGACAGTTTGTGACAGTGAGGTATGTAACAGTATATAGTTTATTCTAAAGTGTCCTGTAGTGAACTGACCTGCTTGTTGACAGAGAATCCAATGGAAACAGCAACAAAAGGAAATCTGTCAGAGACATGAAGTGATTACAGGAGGTTATTAATGGTTATTAAAGGTCAGTGAGTGTTTTCATTCTTTCATTAATGAACACTGTTATGTAATTAGACTTCAGCCCTGCTGTTTAAACTTAAACTTGTTTGAACTGAACCAGTCCTCAGGAGACAAACTGTCAGAGGACAACTGAACTGATGATGTTGCTGTGTTTGATTAAAGGTGTCTCTGATGATGACGTCATGATGTCAGTGTGTTTCATTAAAAAGACTCACGCGTGAACAAAGTTGGTCGTCCCGTCAATGGGGTCAATGATCCAGGAGGGCTCATTAGTCAGGACACAAGGCTCACCTGCAGCCACTGACTCCTCCCCTATGAACCTGACACACACACACACACACACACACACACACACACAGGATAAGTGATTAATCTTTAGCAAAACAATAAAATCAATCCTTTAAAGGAGTAACCTGTAACAGATTGAATGTACAAAATCGGATGTTTTGTTTGTTTATTGATTTGTTAAACTGATCAACTATCAATAACACATACACACTGAGGGAGGTGGAGCTTCTTACCTGTGTGTGGGGTATTTCTCCTTCACTGATTGGATGATAAGCTTCTCTACTTTCTGGTCAGTTTGTGTCACCAAATCAACTGAACAACTCTTCGTCATCACCTTCCTGTCGTCCTGCAGAGCCTCACGCACCACCTGATCAATACAGACATGAGTACACCTGATCAATACAGACATCAGCACACCTGATCAATAGTGACATGAGTACACCTGATCAATAGAGACATGAGTACACCTGATCAATAGTGACATGAGTACACCTGATCAATAGAGACATGAGTACACCTGATCAATAGAGACATGAGTACACCTGATCAATAGAGACATGAGTACACCTGATCAATAGAGACATGAGTACACCTGATCAATAGAGACATGAGTACACCTGATCAATAGAGACATGAGTACACCTGATCAATAGAGACATGAGTACACCTGATCAATAGAGACATGAGTACACTTGATCAATAGAGACATCAGTACACCTGATCAATAGAGACATCAGTACACCTGATCAATAGAGACATCAGTACACCTGATCAATAGAGACATGAGTACACCTGATCAATACAGACATGAGTACACCTGATCAATAGAGACATGAGTACTCCTGATCAATAGAGACATGAGTACTCCTGATCAATAGAGACATGAGTACACCTGATCAATAGTGACATGAGTACACCTGATCAATAGAGACATCAGTACACCTGATCAATAGAGACATCAGTACACCTGATCAATAGAGACATGAGTACACAGGATTAACACGTTCAGAAGTCGTGTGTGACGATGACGGGCACAGAATCAGATCTGTGATGCTGACTGGTTGATGACCGGTCGGAGCCGGTCACACTGAAAACCGGCTGGTTCCGGTCTCTGGCCGGTCGATCGGTTCATCTCTATAACAAACTGAACTGATATGTGACCAGTCTTCTTTGAAAAGGCCCAGAACATCTCGTATATTAGAGATTGAACTGTCATATATATCTGTGATCACAGAGAATCAATGACACCTCATCAATGTATCAGCAGTTATTCTTCAGCTCCATCCTCTCTAAACAACAGGTGATTGATTTTTTTTCAAGGTGGATTTACATTTCAGATGAAGAGAGAGACAATCTGTGCAAACTAATAACTCTGAGTGAAATTAAGAAACGTATCCATCTGCTCCCCAACAACAAAACTCCATAAAAAGTTTGACACCATCCTTTAGTTGAAATGCTGCAGTCCTCATTTGAGGCTCCGCCTCTTATGGAAGCTGAGAGGAATCACCTGAGAGAGCTCTTCATATGGGCCAGTTTGACTTTTTAACTTGGATTTCAAGCTTCCTGCAAAAATTCTGGCCATGCGTTTGGAAAATGTCACTGTCATCGCTAAGGACCAGACCGGTTTGATACGTGGAAAGTATTCTTCACACAGTGTGAGACGCCATCACTCAGCCGTCCTCCTGTACGGCGCAGAAGCTCTGGTTGTTTGACAGACACGACCTTTTGTTCACACCTAGGAGAGTTTTTTTTAGATGGATCTGGATCTTGTACGCGTCGCCCCTCTCAGCTGAAGACGGGCTCAGGTGTAGTCGTTTCATGGTTGAACGGGGAACCAGACTGGGCTTCCTGCAGTCTGGTATTTGCACGAGTTATGAAGCCTTTAGCTGCCACCATTAGACAAGAAACTAGTATTAGAAGAATCTCTTTAAATAATCATAAGCATAAAATTTCGTTGTACGCTGATGATGTTGTGATTTTTTAGGCTCCCCTGCACATTCCATCCCTAAATTGATAGAACTAATTAATAATTATGGCTCTTTCTCTGGTTATGAGATATTTTTTCTACAAGTGAAGCCTGTTGCTCACAAACATTAGATCCAAACATCTCACCAGTGTTTCGCTGGTCTCCAGCAGGACTCTCAGATCTAGGAATACATAAATAGACAAACTATAAAACAGGACCTTGCCTCTGTCCCTTCTAGGTCGCACTCATTTGATCAAAATTAATATCCTTCCACTTTCAAATGTTGCCAGTTATATTGTCAAAGAAAGTTCGGACAAAATCAAACAGAGCTATTATATCATTTATCGAGCGTAAAAAGAGACCCAGGTTAAGATACAGTTTTCTCTGTCTACCTGTGGCTTGGCAGCACCTGCATTTTCATTTTACCTGTGGGCTGCACAGTCAGATCACAGGTGACCCTGATTCTGCCTGTCAGTTGTGAATCAGCTTCTGCACAATTTGTTCTGTATTTCCAGAATAAAAGATAATGTGTTTTTAAAGGACATGCTAAAAGTTTGGTGTAGAGTCACAGTAACTGCTTCTCTTTGACGTTCAGCCTCGCTGACTGGAAGCACCAGGCTGTCAGAGTGATTCAGGGAGGCTCCATCCTCACATTTCAACAAGTGATCAATGGGGATTAAATTCGTACAAGTCTGAAACTTTATTCTAACTTTATTCTGAATTTCTCCTATAGAATCCCTATTGGTAAATAATATGAAACTTAAATATTTCACTAAAAAGTTTTATAAGAGTCTCTTTAATCTCAATGTAGATAATTCTGCTGAAGTAAAAGGCAGACGGGAATCTGACGTGGGTACAGTGAGACCTGAGGACTGGGACGCCCTTCAGTCCTGAAGCCGGACACAGAATGATCCAACTCTGTCAGAACTTTGTACTGTCGGATCATTTATTCATGGTTTGTGGAGCCGTCCTCGTGTCCAGCACTTCTGGATTATATTTGTTCGACAGTTTAATGTAATTTTCAAGCGTCATCTTCATCGGAGCACAAGGACCGTCCTGTTGGGACTAGATGATGGTTTTCACGACAGAGACCTTTTGCACATTCTGCTGCGCTGCACCCAGAAATGAATCCTGGCCTTATGGATTACTGATAGAGATCCTACTGTCAATCAGTGGAAACAAACTAGACCAGTATCCTTCCATTTGAAGCTCTACAGCACTGAAGGTTCAAGTCTTTTTATTTTACCAGACCTGGGATCCATTTCCTACCTGAGCGCCACTGCACCTTGTAGGATGAGGGCAGGGCTTATAGACCTGACCCGGGAGAAGGATCAGACTTCCTAAGCTCTTGTCCTTTGTTTTTTTTATTATTCATTTATTTATTATTTTATTTTTATGTATTTATTATTATTATTATTGTTGATTTATCTATTTTATTTCAAGTATCTACGTCAGGTTTTAAAGCTTGTATCGTTTTAATAACTGCCGTCTTTAGAGCCGTTGGAAAAAGGCCTGACTGAAGAGAACAGCTGACCATCTGAAGTATATCTGATGCTTCGCAGTTAAAAACATCTTTAATAAAGTTTGTAGGCAGAGTGTCGAGGCAGCAGGTAGTGGATCTAAGGATTCTGACTATGTTTGTCAGTACTGATAAAGAACTGCCTGCTGACCAATCAGATCACTTTATTAAACGGCAGTGGGTGTGACCATGATCCTGTAAAGCTCTGTGAGTGGATCGATGGATGTAAAAGTGTTTTTCTCTGTGTTTTTATAAAGTGACTGACTGAAGACATAAAGTGTTATAAAGTCATGACAGTCAGCTGCTGATCATCTGAATCCTGTGTTTATATTTACTTTATATTTTTCACGCTGCGCTCTGACTGGCTGCTGTTTTATCCTACATGTGTCCATATAAAGAAGACATGGTCACACTCACACGTATATAATTTAATACATCTGATCAGATGACAGATGATCAATAAATGTATTGAAATCGACATTTCTCTCACACTTCATAAGACCAGAATTAAAAGTGTCATAAGAAGACGTTAAAAGTCTTTGGGGTGATACTACAGACGCTGTGGTGCAGTTCGTTACTATAATAATATGTTACAGAAGTTAAACGTGGTTAAAACTCGACGCCTCTATATTTATTTTATTTTATTGTGTCTTTATTTGTGATTAAAAGATGCCAGTTTCATTGTACTTGACTTGTTAGTGTGTTACTGTGATACTCAAACAGGTTGTGAGGATGTATTCTTTGAGGATTTATTCATATGAAATAGATTTAATTTATGGAATGTTTTGTTTTGCTTTAATTGTTTTAATGTGTCAGAAAACAGTCTAAACAAACAAAACAAATGAAACTGCTGATAAAACAGGTGTAAAATGTTCTATTATAATCATCTTTGTTTTAAAAATAAACTTTTGGTCCTTTATGTTTGTGTCCCAGATGATTTCATCAGGCATAAAAAGGGTCAGCTATTCTCTAAGGACCCCGTCTCACTTCCTGGTTTAAAAAGGCGGGAATACTGCTGCATCGACATTTAATAAAACATGTAATCAGCAGGAGGTTTAATAGACAAGAGTTTGATTTTTTTTTTTAAATCTATGTTCCAGCATCGTTGAAGAGTAAAATACAGTTTTGTTTGTTTCTCTACATGATGTTTATTATTTGTTGTCTTTCCTCTCAGTCAGCATTTTAATCATTTAATTTAATATTTTAATTAATCACAGAGGCTTTTAATCTGAAATTTGCTGTTACTGTGTGTTTCCTGTTTCAGATCACATAAAAATACATATAGTGTCTGACCTGCCCGGCTCTCCGTGCAGCGGCGACGGCGTGGTCCATGGCGTTCTGCCAGAGGTCGGCCATGTTGGAGGAGCAGCTCCTTAAAAAGACAAATTAAAGAGAAGAAGAAGAAGAAGAAGAAGAAGAAGAAGAAGAAAAAGAAGAAGAAGAAGCAGGAGGAGGAGGAGGAGTGTCATCAGTGATGTGTGATCTGCAGGCACACACACACACACACACACACACACACACACACTCTGAGACGCTGCAGTAGAAACTTATGAAGCTCATCAGCAGTTATTGATTATTGATCATTTGTTTGTGTTGAAGTGATTATTGGAGATTAATGAGATTAATTGTTGCTCTCTGCTCTGTATGGAACTTGTCCATCTGTTCCACAGTTCTACAGTTTTTCCAACAAATGTTCTCACTTTCCTTTGATCTGTTGGTGATAAAATAAAACTATAGATGTCAAGATTGTGACAGGATCAATTAAGCAATTAATTGATGATTTATAAGTGATTTTTAAAAAAATAAAAAATAAGTAAAAGAAACACCGCTCAACAGTTTTCACTTTTTTCTGACCTGATAATCGATTGATTTTCTGTCTAAATATATCATTGTATTTTTATTCATTTCTATTTTTTTTAATTACATTTACTGAATTTAATTGATATTACACAGTGTTCAAATTATGACTTTTTTTAATTTCATGATTCTGATCTACCATGTGGATCATTTTTGTTGAAGCCTCCATCTTCATTTATTCAACCACTGATTTAAACCTGAACTAGGTACACTCAGAACAGGTACACTCACAACACCGACAGATGAAACATTACATATTAAAACAGAATTAAATGTAAATGTTAAAGCTGAATCTGGCTCAGGTTGCTTGAAGCTGTCTGCAGCTTCTATTGATTACTTGATTAACTGATCTGTGTTTGGTGTGACCTGACAGATTATTAAGGACACTGTTCTTAGTTGGTTTTATTCCTACCTTTAGACAGAACCTCTGCAGTCACCATAAGTGATCACACACCTTCTAAAACCCAGACTGTGTGTGTTGTACAGCAGGGTTCAGTTTTAGGTTTTATTCTCTATGTAAACACTCGAGTTCGGCCAGATTATCCAGCATCACAATGTGTCTTTCCACTGTTATACAGACCGGACCGGACCCGACCTGACCAGACCCGACCCGACCAGACCAGACCTGACCAGACCCGACCCGACCAGACCCGACCTGACCAGACACGACCCGACCAGACCAGACCCGACCAGACCTGACCAGACCCGACCCGACCCGACCAGACCTGACCAGACCCGACCCGACCAGACCGGACGAGCCGAGGAGCCTCGCTGCTGTCAGACTGTCCTCATGACATGTAACTGTTGGACGTCCCAGAACTTTCTCCAACTCAAAAACTCTAAATCAGAAGTCAACCTGTTCACTCCACCAAATTCCATTAATCTCATCAAAAATGGACTTGGTCCCCTGTTCACAAATGTCACGTCCACCTCCAGAAACCTGGAAGTAATTTTTGATTCAGATCTCAGCAGCAAAACACACATTAAAAAAAGACATCCAGTTCTGTTTTGTCCATCTGTGAACCATTTGTAGAATCAAACCACTGCTGCCGCACTCTGACCTGGAAACAGTCATCAACACACTCATATTCTCCAGACTGTTCCTCTCTGGCCTCGATCAAAAATCACTCTCCCTCCTCCAACTGGTTCAACATGCATCAGTGAGGCTTCTTACTGGTTTGAACAGACCACATCACATCACTCCAGTCCGGCTTCCCTCCATTGGCTCCCTGTGTGTTTTAGAATTGATTTGAAGATTTTATTGATCACTTTTAAAGCCTGTCTGGGTCTGATCCCAAGTTACATATCTGAAATGTTGAACCCTTATGATCCAGTACGCAGTCTTAGATCCTCAGCGGGGCCCTCCTGGCTGGTCCAGAGTCCAGTCTTAAATCTAAAGGTGAGCTTGTTTTCTCCATCAGGATGCCTCGACTTTGGAACGACCTGCCCGAGGAGATCAGGCTGCAGAATCACTCACATCTTTTAAATCACTTCTTAAAACACATTTTTATTGACTTGATTTGATCTGATGTTGTCATCACATTTTATTTAAATTCATTCTTTTATTTGTACATGAAGTTGTCTTATTCCATTCCTTTATTATTTTTATTAACTTGACAACATCATGTTGGGTCTCTATAATCTCCACCCTCTTTATTGTCATTTATTCTTAGTGTCATGTTTTTCTAGTTTTACTCTTCTGATCTCTTTTACTGTGTTGTATTGTTTTTCTATGTTTTAGTGTCTTTGCTTGTGTCTTGTTTCACTTTAATGTTACATGAATTTTGTCTTCCTCCTGTTTGGCCCTCAGTTGGATCCTGCTCTTCTGTTCTTCTGCTTCGTCTGTCAAAGCACTTTGTAAACTCAGTTTTTAAAAGTGCCAGATAAATAAAGTTATCATTAACAATAGTAGTAGTATTAATGAGCCGTATTAACGTTATGACGTGTTCGAAAGCGGTGACGTATGCGTGCGGTCCCTCTATGCCTTTATAAACGGATGAGCTTTAAATGAGCAGATTGTGAACGGAGTTTGGTGTGAGCTGCAGGCAGAGCTTTAACGTGAACAAACGTGTTAACAGCAACACAGTAAGACAACATGAAGCTCAGGTGAGCTCACCTGTGTGACGCTGAGCCGATGACTGTTGATGCTGAAGCTAAAGATGCTCTGTAGAACCTCTAACTAACCTTTAGAGAACCGTTCACCCGGTTCAGCTGGCGGTCAGAAAAGCACTGCGAACACTTCCGGGTTTCTTCTTCTTCGTGCTGCACGTAAACAGTGTGGTGAGTGTGAGTTCTGCTGCTGCCTCCTGCTGGTCACTCAGTGAACTGCACCCCACAGCAGCGCCATGGAGAACCACTGAAGAAGAAGAAGAAGAAGAAGAAGAAGATCCTTTATAAGTCTAGCTAACATTAGCATAACTCAGCTGCACTGTTAGTTTGTCAGTAAGTTAGAAGCTGATTAATGAAATGACTTAAACAAAAATCCTTGTTTTGCAGCTTTGATTTTTTAGTGTCAGGGAGGTATTTTAAGTTTTATTGGACCTTTGAGTTTAATTTTGGATGTCTGCTTTACGACAGCAGGAAGTCTTTTTGTTTTGATTTAAATCTGCTTCTCTGTTGTCTTTCGTCCATGAAGTGGAGCCGCACATCTTCAAGATTAACCCGCGTGGCGCTGATAGTACATTATATCTAACAAGCCGACCACAGTTCCACACCACAAAAATACCTTTATGGTTTTCTTACATTTAGTTAGTGATTTACTGGATTTAAGATAGATCTGCTTTAAAAACAAGACTCAAAGTTTGAATGTGTTTATATTTTGTATTATTGTTCTCTGGCTGTATTGTTCAAATAAATTTTCTGTTTTTGTCTACTATCACTTTTTTATTATTGTACATAAATAACTAAATTTTAAATAATTTGTCTGCCAGACAATGCTGAACACAATTTATATGCCGAAGAAACAGATTTATTTTGTTAAAGAGTGACTGAGTCATGAATAAAGTATTTATTACGTTTCTCTATAGTTAAATTATACGAGGGACATTCAAAAAGTTCTAAGACAAATGACATAAAGTCAAAATAGTGTAACAAAATGACCTTGAATCGTACCACTGATGACTTATAAACAAATCTGACAAGTTACGTTAAGTTAGACGTTTTGTGACATATGTCAAAACTAAACTGTAGAATTCAACCAAAATAATGTGCTGCATCAACAGAGTTATCAAATATCAAACCAAATATTTGCCATAACATCACACTGAATCCACTGCAGCCTGTAATACAGCTGATGCTGGTGTTTTCCGGTTTTCGGGGTGATGCTGGTGTTTTCCGGTTTTCGGGGTGATGCTGGTGTTTTCCGGTTTTTGGGGTGATGCTGGTGTTTTCCGGTTTTCGGGGTGATGCTGGTGTTTTCTGGTTTTCGGGGTGATGCTGGTGTTTTCTGGTTTTCAGCGTGAGACTGAAGACTGACATATTAAGTTGATGAGTGGATTAAATTAGTGAAGGAAAGGTCTGAACTTTTTCTATTTAAAATACTCGAAAGACTCGACTGGACACCTGTGAGGAAGCACAGGGCAGGACTGACTCGTTCAAACCTCTGCTGGACATGTCAAACAGAACAAGGTGATGTTGTCCATATGTGTCTCGATTGTCCCACGCAGAGAGTCCTAAAACAGATCAATGACAGTGTGGGTGCAGGTACTGGTCTGACTCCTGAACAGCCTAAAAGGAAATGAGAGAAGAAGACAAAAGAAGGCCAGTGGCTAAAGTTTGATCTCACTACAGCAAAGTGGGTCAAACTGAGACACTGGGTGGGAGGGATCAGATCAGCCCGATCAGAAACTGCCTGTGATCAATAACTAATATACAAAATAAATGGTAAAGAACACACTCATTCTCTTGAAGTGTAAATGTCAGGTGATGTCAGGTCATTAAGGTAATTATAGAACATCTGTTGCCACGGTAACAAAAATGAACTTCAGCAATGGATGTTTGTTTTCAGGACAGACGGGTTTGTGGTCCAATGGGAACGTGTTGGAAACCAGCTAAGAGGTTCTGTGTGAGAACCTTTGTTACATTCAGGTGAAAAATTATCCAAGAGTTCACAAAGAATTAAATCTGCAGAGAAAGTTTGATTCATATTTATTTATTATTATTATAAGATTTATTATCGTTCTGAAATATTTCTACACTTTATTATTTTGAATCAATAATGATACTTTGAAAGTCATCATTTTATGATGTAAACATAATGATCATTTTTAGTTTCATTAATTCACAGCAAAATTCAAAAACAGTTCTGCACAAACACGTCTCCTGGTGTTCGCTTCAGAAAACAGTCAGTGACTCAGACTGAAGGTTTGTCTTCTATTCAAACATCACATTTTACTTTCATACATTTAAACACAGAAGGAGAGGAGTCTTAACATTTTGTTCCCGTGTTCCTTTGACTATATTTATCCTCCATAACTGACAATCAGCACAGATGTTAGCTGAACAGGAAGTGCCCTGAGGTAACCTCTGTCAGGACTTGGTGACATATAAAAGGAGGTGACTCCATGTTCGTTCTGACGACCTGTTATTCCAAAGAAAAAGACTCAAGTCTGAATCACAGTTTTTGTGAACACAGAACCTGGTTTCTTTCATCTGCTCCTGTGAGAAGCAGAGAAATAAAAACCCAGAAGACATTTCTTCAAGGTAAACAGGAAGTCTCTGAGTTTTTGTAAAATCAACAAGGTCCCAAATCTTCAATATCCTGAGTAACGTTTGTTCTGCCTGGTGATGAACTTGTGGACCCACAAACTTAATGGTTACAAAACAAAAAACTTTTTTTCTGTGATTAATGTAAAAGTTATTATAATTAAAGCTTCAGGCCCACTCGGATCTGTTTCACTGTTTGGGACCTCGTGCGTGACTAGCTGGTCAACTACTGTATTTGGCAGGTTAATGGCAAACATGCTAACACCTGAGAACAGAGATGCGCTGAATATTGTTCTGATTGGACCAGAATTCTGAAACCCCAACAGTCCAAAAACATCCCACTGGACCAAAAACCTGTTTATCTAACAGCCCGTCATCCTAAGAACAGGGTCGACCCATTGGTCCTAAAATACACACCCTTCCTGGATTTTTTTTGCCTTCAGTATCTTAATATCAGGCAACCTTTGTTGTCATGGTAACCTAAGTTGGTGAGGTATCGGAAAAGATCAAAGTTTGGGTTAAAATTAGTTCAGCAAATTAATTTACACCACGTGAGTCCACCCTGCTGCTTTTGAAGAAACAGAAACATCACTGTCATCGTGAATAAAGAAGCTGCAACTGAGTTTGTATTGATGGAAAATAAAAATATAAAATGTAATGAATTTATTAAAGTAGAGACCATAACTAACAGAAGACTTATTTGGAGGTAGAAAATAAATATTTGGCTGGACATTTCTGCTCTAAAACGCTGGTCTTCTTGCTGATTAATTAAATATGACCAGATATGGAATCATGAAAATATTTACTTTGACATGACTTCTTCCAATTACAAAAGCACTTTATCAGCCACATGACACACCTGTACATTTGTATCTATGGCAACAAGTGTCATCAGGTCCTTTAGCATGAACAAGGGAGGGAGGGAGCTTCTTTCCTATTGGTTCATTTATTCTAAGTTAAGTTCTGAGAGCCTTAATTGGATTTTAGACACAAATGACTGTAAACTGGACAAAATATCAATATAATGACTTCAGTCACCAGATTTTAACAATTTGTTTTTCACATAAATGCTGTGAAACTCTGGACTGAAATGTAAAAACAGATTCTGCTCAAACCTGTCAGATAAACGGGACACGTTTTAGACTGTTGGGGTTTTGGAATGATGTCACCAAACACAGTCAGTCACAGTCATGTGACTGATTGTACACCTGTACGTCACCACGGCCAGGTGAGAAGTTCGACCACCAGAGGTCAGCGGGGGGGGGGGGGACATCCAGTGCTGATGCAGGAAGTAGTTTATCTGTAGAGAAGTGTGGGGGTCAGGTGCATTATGGGTAACATAGGCATCACATCTGTTCACACTTTGGTGGATTTGGCTCCTCTTCTTCGCTTGTTTGCTGGCGTCATCACCTGTGATCGTGACGTCACTGACATCCGGGTCATCAGAGGTGACCTGGGTACCATCATGAACCAGCTCGCCTGCAGTGGAGGCGGTGGTGGCAACAGCGGCGGCGCTGACCTCATCAGCCTTGGCGTCAGTGGTGGCGGTGGCGTGTCCTCAACCGCCGCCACTCTGACGGTGTTTTTCCCGTACAGCCTCCTCTCGTACTGCAGCAACTGCTCCCAGAAGCCGGCGTTCAGTCTGACGTACGGCCGGCTGTTCTGCACCCAGCGGTGTGCCTGGCACAGCGTCACGCCTCTATAACGCATCAAGTACGCCATCACCAATGCAGGTGAGCGACTCATGCCGGCGGCGCAGTGCACCAGAGTGCCTCCTGCACGGTTGCCATGGATACGCTCAGCCACTCTGTCAAAGTGGTCTCCTAGGCGGGCGCTGGGCAGGTCGGACACGGGAACCCGCACACACTCCACCCCTGGGTAGGTGGGGCAGGTGTGGTTCAGCGTCGCATTGACGATCAGGGTGATGCCCTTCTGTGACATCAGCGCGGCGTTGAGGGGGGCGTCGGCCCCGCTGAGGAACAGGGTGGGAGTGATCTGAGAGACCGCCATGAGGCCGACCTGTTGACAAACACGCTGGAGTTAATAAATGACTCACGTTACAATAAAACCACCATAAAAAATATTTATCACAACACAAATAACAAAATGTCCTTTATGTGATAATAAATCTGTTTGTGTAAAAATATGTACAACTGCAAAACAACAACAATGCAGCAGTCAGCACTTTAATCAAATAAAACACTAATAATGATAATAATAATAATAATAATAATAATAATAATAATAATAATAATAACACTAAAGAACAATAATTAAGCAGGTAATATCCTGGTAGATGTTGTCACTGTCTGGTTTGGTATGCAGACATTTTTTTTAATTGCGATATTTGATTTTGGTTGATTTTTCAAGGTTATTATTTATATTGGAATATATATATATATATATATATATATATACATATATAGGTCTGAGTGCAAGTGAATGCAGCAGGAGATGACACTCTAACATATAACAGGTCAGGTGATGTTCAATGAAAAACAGATTCCCTAACCCCTAACCAGATTCAGAAGATATATTACATCCAGCAGAAGGTAATAACACATAATGAAGTTAAGACAAGAGGCTTTATATGTAATTTTACAATTATAATTTAAATGTTGTCAAACAGGATAATGTCCACATAATTATGAAGTGTAATTTATTTTTCAAAGTTAAAATGTCTTCAGACTAATAAAGTATTCAGTCATCAGTGAAAAACTTTGGTTTATATAACAGCAGACTGACTGCACGACTCTACGACACGACAAAATTCAAAATACGAGAAAACTGGTGAATGTGACGAGTTCTCCTAAGTCACCTGTAAACACCACCGAGGAACGAATGTGTTTGTACGAGTGGCGACGCACGTCGACTTCACACTTCCTGTATGAACATAGTGAAGCTTTGTCTTCGACACGATCAGCTGCTGACACAACGTTCCTGTTTCAGCAGCTGATCCATCAATCAAACACCTTCTCTTCTGATGGAGGCTAACAACTTCCCTCTGATCCCAGTCTTTATGCTAAGCTAAGCTAATCACACCCTGAATACAATGTTCCTGTGTGTGTGTGTGTGTGTGTGTGTGTGTGTGTGTGTGTGTGTGTGTGTGTGTGTGTGTGTTACCTGCTGCCTGCTCAGTTCCTTCACTTTGGTTTTGGTTATTTCTTCCTCTGATCACTGACACACACACACACACACACACACACACACACACACACTGCCATATAAGGCAGTGTGTGTCCATCAACTGGCCAATGAGCTGAAGGGTTAAATTTAGTGTGACAGCTGAAAACTCTCCTGAGGTCATGTGACTGTTTGACCAAAATAAGAACAAACCTGACGACTAAAAACACAAAGTTACACACTAAAACCACACACACACACACACACACACACGGTGAAACTGTACAGCTTCACACACACTTATCATGTTATTGATCAATGATTAAAACTGATAAAAATAATTGTGGAACCTGGGTTTTACATCAAAATCTGCTGTATGTTTCTCACACAATGTTATAAAGGTGAAATTATTCTTCTCGTTTCTGTTGTAAATAAAATGTAGATTTGAAACAGACTGTAAAGTTTTATAGAATAAATTAAAGGTCTAAATCATTTAGAAAAGATCAGGGATGTCTGTTAATATCATTATTTTATTTTATTTTCTCATCTATCTTTTCTTGTTCTGACTTACAAATAAATGTTGTTTACAAAAAAGTTTTAAATCTGTTAATAACTTAAAGAGATTAAAACATCCAGCTGACCTGACAGATAAATAACATCATATAAAAGATACAAAATACTGTTTCAGGTAGATTCAGATTTGTGGTCAAACTACATTATTTATATTTACTGATTAATATGATGTTATGTTTGTTTTTTAATCATTTTTAGTTTGTTTTCTTTTCACCTTGACTTGTGTGTCGCTCAGTAAATAAACTGAACTAAACCTGTTTGTGTGATGATGAACTGTATGTGATAATAAATAAATATTATTAAAACAGCAACTAATGAGTATTTTCATTGTTGATTAATCTGTTGATCATTTTCTTGATTAATTGATTAGTTAATCTTGTCACAGTCTTATCAGTTGAAATTTCTTTTTCAGCTTTTTCCTCTTACAATCATCTTCTTTGTCAATTAATTTGTCGATCTTTCCCCCATTAATCGATTAACTGTTTGATTGATAAAATGTTGAAAATGCTGATCAAAGTCCAGTTAAATCAGAACTGGAGAATATTTCTTCATCAAAAGAAGAACGAAGAACGACACCGAAGGCCTTTCTACATGGAAAACATGTTTTCACTCTTCCAGCTTTGGTTCAATTTGATGATCTGATTGGCTGAAGTCAGCACATGTTAGACGTGATGGATGGTTCATCCATTCACCTGCTAAGTGTTTTCATGAATGCACCTGCCCTTTTCCAAACAGTTTCTATGGACAGTGTCCCAGATGGTTCAGTGTAACAAACCATCCGGTGTGTGAGGTTAGGAGATCCTTAAAGGAGAACTATTATGCTTTTCCTGTTTTCTGATCTATAAATGTCGTCACAATGTCGGATACTCGTGTTAAACGATTCCAAAAAGTCAAATAATGAGGTTGATGCATTTGAAAGTGAGTCCTGAGGCTCTGCACGCTGTGTTTTACTGTCTTTTTTTAACAGTGTAGTCTCATTGATGTTAATGTGTAAATGGTCATAGCCAGGCATAAGCTCTAGGCCCCGCCCCCTCCCCCGCTCTGCTTCAGAAGTTATATCGCTGTGCGCCGCTCTGCTGTCTACGACGATTTCAGTGTTAGCACGTTGAGCGATGGCTCCCAGAAAATGTTTGTTCGGGAAAGTTAACTTTGTTTATCTTTCCTAAAGAGGCGAGCGCCAGGCACAAGTGGATAGAGCTGCTTTTTCCCGTCCAGCAAAAGAAAAATACCTCCGTGTTTGTCTACGATACGTCACAGGGGACTGTTTTGTCAATATGGGCCAGTACGAAGCTGGATTAGCCGGTAGCCGAGCTCGGCAGCCCTTCGGAAGTCCTCGGGAGTGCGACCAGTCACAGCGGAGTGGGCTCTGTACATGGAGGAGGGTCGGGGGGCGGAGTAAATTACACAGACCGTTTTCACAGGATGCAGAAAATACAAGGAAGAGATGCAGCGAGAGACACAGCGTCCTGAAGATCTACAAAGCTTTCTGTGTGGACGATCGTGTGTCGCTGCTCTATAGGAGTCCAGAAGTCAAACACAGAGACGGAAACTGTTTAAACGTGCTGAAATTTGAATGTAGTGTTTTCAGGGCAGTGATCAATCTGACATGAATACTGGGGTTGAGTACTTTGTCCACCACTGTTAATGACTGGAAAAATCATTGCCAAAGTAAAGATACTCCTGGTCAAATATTACTCAACTACAAGTGAAAGTTGCTCTGTCAAAATTTTACTCAACTTAAAGTACTACAGTACTTGCTTTTAAAAGTACTAAAGTATGGGGTCCCACTATGGCGCCACCTAAAGCGTGTTGGACCGCTTCATGTTCTCCATTTCTTTCCAATCAAAAGAAACCTCCTGTCCACTTCTTACCAATCCAAACGCTTCGCTCTCCCCCTGCTGCTTCCACCAATCACAGTCACTGTTCGGTGTACTGTTGCTAAGTCGGAGCTGGCAGAAAAAATGTCTTCGCCGGCATCTGTCACGGTAAGTTCATTCAAAGTTTTTCATGTCTCATGCTGTTTATCACAAGCAAATCTCGTGTGTTTAACTTATAAAATGTTGATTTAACTGATATTCGCCCACAGCCTTTGTAATGATAAGTGCTAACAAAGGTGTCGCCCATAGGTGGCAGTATAACATCAGTAAGACACAGCGCAGCTAGCATAAAGTTCTATTGGATGTTTTATTGACAGATAAACAAGAACTTTACATGGTACCAGGAGTTGGGTCAAGAAAGAGAAGCAATGGATGCAGTAAAACCACCAGCTCTGTTAAAACTGACTGGAAACGTAGATGCAAGTTGGAGGACTTTCAAACAAGATTACCTGCATTATACTGCGGCAGTCGGAGTGGATCAACGAGCAGAGGAAAGAAAAATAGCCAGGCTGCTCACCGTCGCCGCCCAGAAGCAATAGAAGTCTTCAACACTTTCGTGTTTGCTCAACCTGACGACAGAGGCAAGTCTGACGAGGTCTTGAAGAAATTTGATGAGCACTGCCTCTCAAAGAAAAATGAAACGCGAGGTACGTGTTTCTCTCACGCTTACATCACCAGGGTGAGTCATTTGATGATTTTCTCACCGACCTCAAGGTTAAAGCCCAGTCCTGTAATTTTGGCGATCTCAGAGACTCCATGATAAGAGATCAAATAGTTTTTGGGACTAATGAGAAGCTCTGGGAGAAACTATTGAGGGAGACAGACCTCATGTTGGACAGTGGATATAAAAATATGTCATGCTGGTGAGCTTGCACAGCGACAGGTACTGACGTTCAGAGAGCCTGCGCAAGGAACGGCGTACCAAGAGAACGAGGCAGTCAACGCCGTGTCAGTGAAAGGAAAGCAACGGAGCAAATTTAAAAGCAATGACATCTGGAATAAAACCAACGATAAAGAGATGTTCACTTGCAAGAGACGTGGTGAGAAACACAGACCAAGACAATGTCCTGCATATGTGCAAAATGCAAGGGACAAAACCATTATGCCAGAATGTGTCTCTCAAAGAAGAAGGGACAGAGTGTGCACACAGAGCAGGAAGACACAGAGGACAGTGAGGATCTGAGTGAAACATTTTTCATTTTTTCATAAACATGGTGTCATATGATGAAGATGCCAAACGGGCCAAAGCTAATTTGATCAAGATTTCAAGGCACTGACAGAGAAGCCTAAAAAAGTGTGTGTCTCTTTGGTGTCACGGAGATGACCTTCTTGGGAGACAAGGTCACAAGTGAAGGGGTGGGACCTGATCAGTCAAAAGTGCAAGCCATATTGGACATGCCCGCCCCTACTGACAAAAAAGGTGTCTTGCGAGCCATGGGAATGATCAACTTCGTGGATAAGTTCATTCCTTATCTTACCGCCAAGACAGCAGGCCTCAGAGAGCCTCTACAGCACAACACAGTGTTTGAGTGGACTGAGCGACATGAGAAAGAGTGGACAAAATGAAAGGAAACTGTGACCACTGAGCCATCAGAACCGACATCAGAACCGACAAAGATCCCCACCGATGCCTCAGAAGATGGCTGGGAGCTGCACTGCTCCAAACGCATGAAGACAAATGGCAGCCTGTAGCAGATCAATGACTAGATCAATGACAGAAACCGAGCAACGCTATGCTCAAATTGAAAAAGAGACTTTGGGCTTAGTGTTTGGGTGTGGAAAGTTTCACAGTTATGCCAACCTTTACAGCCGAGACCGAACACAAACCGCTCATATCAATCAGAAAAAAGAACCTGAATGACATGTCACCCAGAATTCAACGCATGACGATGGCGTTACAGCATTACGTCTTTGACCTCATTTACACACCAGGAAAACACGTTGTACTGGCAGACGCTTTGTCACGAGCACCAGCATGGAGCAGTGACGTGCTGGTCAGCCCTGTGACGGATGATGTGGAAACACACGTAAACACGGTGACGGCTTCTCTCCCAGCATCAGATGTCGTGTTGCAGCAAATTGTGGAGGAGATGGCGAAAGATCCACTGCTGCAGAAAGTGACCCACCATATCCAAAATGGATGGTCAAAAGGAGTCTGGCCAGGGTTCGACCCTGTGCGTGCAGATTTGTGTGTGGCTAATGGACCGCTGCTGAGACAAGACAGGATTGTCATCCCACAATCCATGAACCAAGACATGCTTCAGCGCATCCATGAGGGACATCTTGGTGTGGAGAAATGTAAAAGGAGAGCAAGAGAAGCAGTTTATTGGCCGGGCATCAACAATGACAGAGGAGATGATACAGAAATGTCAAACATGTCTCAAACATCACTACAAACACAGGAGCAGATGCTTATAGCAGACACACACACTGCACCCTGGCAAAAAGTAGGCACTGATTTATTTCATCTGCATGGCAAAGACTATCTTCTAGTGACTGACGATTATTCTAACGACCCAGAGGGAACACAGCTTTCCAGTACACCAGCAGTCTGTCCTCACACACACGAGGGTTTTTCTCCAGACATGGAATTACACAACGTGTAGTCAGTGACAACGGTCCACAATATGACTGTAGTGAATTTCATGAGTTTGCAAAACAATATTTTAAACATGTCACCTCTAGTCTCTTGTATCTGCAGGCTAATGGACAGGCAGAAAATGGGGTCCAAATTGTAAAGAGACTGTTAAAAAAGGCAAGAGGGAGTAAAGCTGAGCCTTACCTGGCTTTGCTGTGCAGCGTCCCCTGCTGAGCTGCTCATGTGTCACCAGCTGCGCTCCACAGTCCCACACAGTCCAACAAACAACGACAACAAAAACAACAACAAGACGACTGACAAAAGGATGAAGCTGAAACACAGACAGAAAAAGAACTATGACAAAACGGCAAGGAATCTGGAACCTCTGCAGGAAAAGGATGTTGTGAGGATTGAAGGTCCTGAGCTGTGGGACAGAAAAGCAACAGTCCTCAGTGAAGTGGGACCAGGTCCTTTGTCATTAGGACAGAGAATGGACAAGTGTTGAGGAGGAATGGGAGGAGTCTGTTAAAGACTCAGGACACTGAGAATCAAACAGAGACAGGTGTTAGACCAGGGATGGACCACAGTGACCTTCACCTGCCCCACTGACTGACACTCAGGTCTACCAGGTCCTGGTCTCGTAGAACAAGGCTGACTCGTTCAACTGATAAACTGTGACAGAAGGTGTTGACATTTAACAGTTTAAAAAAAAGTGAATACTTGTGCTGAGTTTCATATGTTATAATGTGTTATTAACTGTTACAGTCGAGTGAAGAGCTATACAGTATTTCAGTGTTTGCATCTCATTTGGTCTGACAAAGGAGATTTATGTCATTTGGAAATACATATAAAAGCTAGAATATATTTTATTTGGTTACAGAGAAAAGCTTAGTGCTAAGAAATGTATTTTGTTGCACTATTTGTGACATGTGAATGTTAACAGGACTTAAAGAGGTGTGATTCATGTTATACTCACCTGTTTGGAAGGGGGTGTCATGATAAGTGCTAACAAAGGTGTCGCCCACAGGTGGCAGTATAACATCAGTAAGACACAGACAAAAAGTGTGTTACAGGAAGTGAAGAGTACATGACAATGATCCAGCGTGGTTACAAGAATAAACAGCTAGCTGGATCTAACATAAAGTTCTGTTGGATGTTTTATTGACAGATAAAGAAGAACTTCACAGCCTCTTCTACGTCTGTCAGCCGAGAACATCGAGACGTCTCTTCCTGTCAACCTGCTGTCTGTAACTGACTGAGCGTCTCATGTATGAAGCTAAGCTTGGTAAACGTTCACTGACCCTCCTGGCATTATCCACGGTAAAAAAAATCTAAAATTATTTACACTTCTCATGTAACTTATTGCCAGAATGGCTCACGTATTAAACTCGCCAAACGTGCATTTAATTTCTTATTTATTTGCCCAAGATTGCGGCGTGCTTCACTTTCCTTACGAACATGAGGATTTCCTGTCAGCGTTTTGTGTACACCTACTGTTTACAGCAAATCTCGTGTATTTAACGTCAAATGTTGATTTAACTAACTGATCTGTTTTCCTGCCATCTTTATTGGTGGTTCATTTTGCTGACGAAGAACGTGAGGATGTAACTGTCTGTACAGTAACTGTACCGTTACAGTAACGCTGTCAGTACCAGCTACAGTATTTGTAATACGATTTAACAAAGACACGCCCTCTTCCTGGCATTTTTCACAAACGTCTCATGTATTAAACTTGTTATACGTTCATTTAATTTATTATTTATTTGCCCAAGATCATGATGTGTATCACTTTCTCGAGATGTAATTTAGTATGCAATGCCTGTATTATATTGACTGAGATATTTTAGTATTATCATATACAGTATTTATCGCTAATCATCTGTTGTTAATTTCCTAGACTGCTTTGGTAATATAAGTAAATGTACATTTTTATTTGAAAGAAATTAAGCCCATCTGTATGACTCATACTAACATTCAAACTTTGACCCTACAATGCAGTATTATGTTGAGAAAAACAACGATCATAATGGGAAGGGCTGAAGGATACGTCAAAAACAAAAATCATATTGGAATTATCTTTTCTCTTTTTTCCTCTTTTTCTCCTGATTTTTCTTTTTTCATCCTTCTTCCCCTTTTTCTCTTCTCTTCCGTCTGCTTACAGACTATTGTTCCCTAACTGTGGTGCAGCTGGTGGAGCGTGCGCCCCCATGTACTGGGTTAGAAACCAGAAGAAGCTCAAATCAGAGAATTTAGACTTTAAAAGACTCAGAAAGATTCATCGAATATCAAAATAGTTGACAATTAATTTCACAGTCGATTCAGTAATGTATTAATTGTTTTTACAGCTCTGATACTGACAATAAAACGTGTCGCATTGTGTTTTTGTGTGACAGTTGCTGCAGCAGGCTGAATATGAGCACATGTGATTCTTCTTCTGTCCTGTGGGGGGCAGCAGACAGCAGCCGGACAGAGCGAAGAAGAAGACGAAGCCCCGCCTCCTGCTAACAGTTAGTTACACTTAGCTTCCTCCGTCATGGCAGATCTGAACCGGCAGCTCCAGGATTATCTGTCGCAGTCCAAAGCAGGAGCGAAGACGGTCTCCCAGTCCAGCTCCAGTATCGCGGTGGACCTGGACGACCCGGAGCCGGTCTCCGGGAGCTGGTTCGGCCGCTGGTCGAGCCCGTGGCCAGGCTCTGGACAGAGCTCCGGTGGGAGCAGCGGCTTCTCGTGGCCCTGGAGCGCGGAGCCGGACCCGTGCCTGCCGGGGGTGAGCCGCCGGCAGCGGCTGCTGCTCTGCGGCCTGTTCGGCTTCTTCTCCGCGCTGTGTTTCGGCCTGTCGGCGCTCTACGCCCCGCTTCTGCTGCTTTACGCCCGGAAGTTCGCACTGCTCTGGTCGCTCGGGTCGCTGTTCGCCATCGCAGCGGTCGCGGTGCTGCGCGGCCCAAGCAGACTGGCCGCCGGTCTGCCCACCTCACCCGGAGCCGCTGCCTACCTGTTCGCCCTGGGAGGGACTCTGTACGCGGCGCTGAGCCTCCACAGCACCGCGCTGACGGCGCTGGGAGCCGCCCTGCAGGTCGCCGTGATCATCGGCTCCGTCGTGTCGCTGCTGCCGGGCGGCAGCGCCGGGATCCGCTTCATGGGCGGCATGGCGGCGTCCGCCATCAAAAGGACCGTGGCCGGGAAAACAATGCCCATCTGACCGGGACTGAGTGTCACAGAGCGGACACACATCTCACCGAGCTGCCGCGGGGCCACCGGGACTCAAACTGCTTTCAGCACAGGGCCTGCTGGTGTTCAGGGGCCACTGAGGAGCCGCAGCGGGGCCACTTCAGGAAGGACCAACTTTAATGTGTACATTCCTCCGCAGCCTGATTATTGATTACTGACTTCTGATAAGAGACACGGGGTTACTAAACCCTGAAGTCCAGCTGCAGGACACAGACAGACGGCTGCTGTTCAGACCAGATCAAGGGTTCAAAAGAGTTCAGCTGAAAACTGTGACACTTTATTTTCTCTTTCATAGAGCTGCAGCGATTATCGATTAATCGTTTTGTGTCATTTTTAATTAAAAAAGCTTAAAATTCTCTGATTTCAGCTTCTTAAATGTGAACATTGTTTTTACTTCTCTCTGACAGTAAACTGAATATCTTTGAGTTGTGGACAAAACTACAAATTGATTATGGAGAAAATCTGATTAATCAATAAAGAAATTAACTTACAGGAGAAACGGGTCCAAACATGTGCAGCACACTCCACGTTTGGACCCGAAGATTGTGACAGGATCAAATAATTGATCAGTAGAAAAAAACTTGTGAATCATTGCAGCCCTGACCTTTAATCAATAACTTTTTTTTCTGTAGGATCATATTCACAGGTTTCTGATCTGCGTGGATGAAGAAGAGTTTTGTTTTCTGACTGACTCCATGTATTTAAATAGAACTCATGTAAATCAGATGAGAAATACACCTTTATATCCACCTGTCTCATATGGTGCCGATGTTTATGATCTAGAGAACAATGTGGCATTTCTGCAGGTTCTTTCAAAGTCTAAAATACAATAATCTCAATTTTAGGTCTTTAAAATGTGTTAAATATGTTTTGAGAGGTTTCAGTCAGTTTTAATAGTTGAATGTTATGTTGAGACTCTTCATTGTCCTGATATGTTCAGGTTATCTCTTTTTTTTAAAAGTTATCTTTACCTCAACTTTTCATTTTTTTTGAAAATAATTGATTCTCTTAAAGTGGCTTTTGCAGCCTCACAGATAACAGAGGTATCACCCCCAAATCAAAACTCCATATTTCTCCTCTCCTCTGTTTGTCCTTCATGCAGCAGCTGCAGAGTTTTGGAGAAATCACCTGACTTCTGTCCAAAATAATGAAACTACATGAAGACACACAAAGAATAAATCTGAAAAAGTCAAAACCAGCGTGTCTTTGTAGAAATCCTGATCTGGGGCCTCGTTTATAAAGGACTGCGGAAACGGGTTTGAAATGTGTGTAGGCATTTTCACCACCACCGTCGTGATTTTTATACACACACACATATATATATATATGTGTGTGTGTGTGTGTATTATATATAAAGGGTGCACATTCCAATACTTTGGATCGTCCTTTTTCAAACACTGGAAGTCAGCGACGTTCATGATTGATGATTTTGTAGCGAAGCTGTTTTCAGTGATCCAGTTGAGCAGATATACAGCGTTTTGTTTTCCGTTTATTTTTAACGTCTTTCAGTTTGTTTAGTCTGAGTTTAAATGTGCAGACTGAAGACGTGCAGCTGCAGCACAAAGAAACAGAACGTTAACCTGATTATTTTTGTACATTAACGTGTTGGTGCATTTGATTTACTTTCAACTCAAGAGAATACACATTAAACAGGCTACTGACTGACTCTGTGTCCCCGTCTGTCCTTAACGGTCCTCTGCTCTGGTGGGATTCTGGTTTTTACTTGGTCTCTGTGAGTGATGTGTGTGTGAGGCAGCAGCTGCCACTCTGACACCTTTTAGCATCTGAAATGTCCAGTGTGTCCATCAAATAGCAAACTTTCCTTGTCTCAACCTCCGCAACAAAAACATCCTGTGTTCGCCACGATCGTCCTCCTGCACTCAGTCTTAATGAATATTCATTTGACATCTGCAACAGGTGCGCCACATTTTACGTTGGCTGTGATTTATAAAGGAAAACGTGCGTAGGACGTGTCTACGCCTTGTTTTATAAACCTGAATATTTTCTTTTAAGGTGAATCCAACGCACAGTTTTATAAACGAGGCTTCTGGTTATTGAAGATAATCCACAGGAAAAAGTTTCATGTCTGACAGATTCTACTGCAGGTCAGGATTTCTGGAAAAAGAAACGCTGCTGTTGACTTTCAAAAGTACTTTTGTCTCTTTGAGCTCCACAAGCTGAGAGTCATGTGGTTCCATAAAACTGGAGAGACGCGAGTCATCTGTCCTGCTGAGATCTGGACACGGACAAACAGCGAGGAGGACAAACTGTCCCTGTAAATATTAAAACCCTTTATCTTCAAACATTAACATTATTATTAAAGTGAATGAACCAGCAGCAGTTTGATTGGTTCTCCTGAGAACACAAGCTAAGATCCTGTAAACAAACAGATTCATGTTTGTTGATGTCACAGACTAAATTAAAACCTGTGATGTCACTGTTCACTTTCATTTCCTCGTCTGTTCAAACCTGCTTAAGAAGAATTTAACCGACTCATTATTTGTAAAACTTTCTTTTCTTCTTCTGTGCTTTGCTTTCAGTGTGTTGCCATGGAAACAGTTGAGCTCTTCCTCCTTTTCAAAATAAGATTTATGAGATTAAAGAACAATTTTTTTTTATTTTGTAAAATCAACTCAACTTTTTTTCCTTACAAAAAGTTTGTGAATAAAACACTTGAAGAATCTAAAAACTGGTAAAAATGTTGGATTAAAAACATCAAACAGTTTGATCCCTGAAGTCATCAAGCTGCCCACAAACAGAGTGCTGGTGACTGAGCGCGCTCAGAACGCTCTGTACTGCTCATCAGTCTGTTTGCTGTTGTCTGGATGTCTCCTGTCTGTCCCGTCAGGACGCCGTCGTCTGTCTGTCTGCAGCTGCCACGGGCTGCAGAGACGCCCAGGGGTCCTGCAGCATCGATGGACTGAAATACCTCTCTACTGAGTCTGACTGCACACACACACACACACACACACACACACACACACACACACACAGTTATTCAGTCTCTGTGTGAACACAACTTTACAGTTTCAGGCTCTTGAACACATCACTGACTGATGAGGCATTCAGGGACTTTGGTTTTCTTTGTTGTTTCTCACTTTTTCAATGTAAATGTATGTCTGTGTCAATAAAGCTTTTCTGAACTGAACTCGTTCACACCTGGACAGCCGTCGAGCCGCCGCCCGTCCTCAGGTGTGTCCAGGTGTGAACGACTCTCAGGTGAAACAACTTCAGAACTTTGTCCAGATCCTCCTCCAGATACTTAAAGAACATTTAGAGAACGGTTCTGCTGAATCACTGCACAGCTGCTCAAACTGAGGCCTGTGGCCCAAAGTCAGTCCACCATGAGGTTCGGTTTGGTCCCCTGACGTTTCTAATGAAATATTTATTTAAATTTACACTAAAATCGACCGTTGATTCCATTTGATTTCAAAATTCTCATATTTGGGGTCTGAGGTCACTTTAAAATGTAATCTGATAAAGTTACTAACTACCTGTAAAAAATCATAGTCAGTAACTTGACCTTGAATCACAACATGAAAGTAATGCAAGTACAACTCCCCGATATGTTTTATGATAACACTTTGATTGATTAGTTTGTTGTGCTGAATTCATCAATTGATTGATTGATTTAAAGACAAAATAATGTTGAAGCATTTGTTTACTACTGGTACACACAGTGACTCCAGTACTACTGATACAGAGTACTTACTGTACTACTGCAGTGACTGTGTTAAAGCCTTTACTGCCACCTACAGGTCAACACAGAGTCTCACAGCATCACTGAGTGAAACCAGCACTTCATGATTCTTATTGTTGTAATTATCAAACTAAATACTCCACAGTTCTTTGATCTTTAAATCAATCAATACATTTATCAGAAGGACAGAAGGACACAGTCATAGAGCAGCTTAGACTGAACCATGTTTTATATTGAAATAATATCCAGGTTACATTATTTACAGCTGATCAAACTAATAACCAACAACCAACATTCAAAAAAGTTACTTAAAAAAAGTTCATATTCTCTGGTGTCAGTTTCTTAAATGTGAATATTTGCTGGTTTCTTTTTTTTCCTCTCTGACAGGAAACTGATGATCTTTGAGTTGTGGACAAAATGAGACATTTGAGGACGTCATGTTGGACTCTGATCAACATTTTCAGACATTTTATGGATCAAACAACTGATTGATTAGTGGAAAAATTATTGCCAGATTGATCACTAGTTGAAAAATAGTTTCAAACATGTGAAAAGAGGTGGAGCTCACTGACGTACCTTTTATGGACCAAACTACTTATCAGTTATTGAAGAAAATACCAACCAATCAATCGATGATGGAGTTGATCATTAGTTACAGTTTACTGAGGTAATCTAAAAGTACTGACTACATTTTAACAGGTTATTAGTTTCTGTATCAGATTACATTTTATTCTCCAAACCAGAACACGTGACCCCTGTAATATTATAATGAGTTAACAAAACTATGACGAGGTAATAATATTATCATGACGTCATGTTACAATAAGTTCAGATAAATCATAATTCGGTTATAATATTATGATAATGAGACCGGATCAGTGTCTTTCTGGTTCCGTACCTGGAGGTTCTGTGCTGATCCGGGACTGAAAGACTGAGGCCGCCTGAAGCCGGATCCCCTGCGGCCCCTCATGTGTCCTCTGGATCCTCTGGACGGAGACCCGGTCTGGGATCCGTCTCTGAAACCTCTGTGAAGACCCGGACCCGGACCTTGACCCGGCGAATAGAGCGGGGACCCCGGAGAAAAAGGAGAACCGGCCCGGGGAGAGCCTCCGTACGGGGATCGAGGAGGCCCGGACCCGGAGAACGCCCAACAGGGGGGCGGGGAGGAGAACCTGGAGACCCGCGGAGGACCCGGAGCGGGACTCCTCTGAGGTCTGAGCGGAGTCCGGTACATCTGAGTCCGGGAGGGAGCAGGACAAAGAGACCAGGAGAGACCGAGACGGTCCTACAGCTGAGACACAAACACGACGAAAACACGAAACACGTGACCTCTTCTTCCTCTTCTACTTCCGGCGGACTGAAGTCAACCTCCGCTCCACAGCGCCCCCACCTGGACTGTGGAGACCAGAACCAGAGCTGCACATAACTGAGCGTTGAGGGGAAATTTTACTTCAAAATAAAATGAATAAATTAGAAGCCTGGATGTTGGAGGTAACAGGACGGCAGCCACCTCACAGTTCCACACTACAGAACCAAACTCGTTCTACTGCTGTGATTCTTAGTCAGAACATTGAGTAACATTTTATCCTCTTTTGGCCAAATGTGATATCTGGACATTTGATTCTCTTACTGTTCTGAAATGAATGGAAACCAACGGCTGCCTGTAAAATATAAACGATCCTGAATCTGCAGCCTCAGTGACATTTAGTGTTACGTTTGTTTGATGTTAGTAAACATGAAAAGTTACTGGTGCGGTGCTGTTTGCAGGATACAGTGAATGTGTTGTGTAATATTTTCTGTACATGTATATGCAGTGGTGGACAGTAACAAAGTACATTTACTTGAGCACTATACTTAAGTCTTTTTTTGAGTATCTGTACTTTGAGTATTTGTTTTTTTGTAAACTTCAGACTTTCACTCCGCTACATTTCTATGAAGGTTGTTGTTAGTTTTCCACTAAGCGCAGCTTTGAAATCAGCTGTTGGTGTTTTTTCTTTTCTAAAATGCAGTTTATTCTGCCTCTGAAGACAGAAAGAAATCTGAGTTCTTTAACAGAAAATCCTTACAGTCGACTTCAATCTGATTTAATGATGTGATTTTAATTCAGTTACATCAGAAAATGTATTTTTTGTTTCTGATTGTGTTTCTCTGTTGAAGTTTTTAAGATGTTTCTACACACTTTGTGTATCAGAGAGGATCTACAGCAGGTCACAGCTTCATCAGGTGGTTTACAGAGTTACAAGGTTCAGTAAATGCATCGTGAAAACAATACAGCATGTACTGATATTAGAAAATGTACTTTGTAATTTGTACTTTTGAATACTTAAGTTTTTTTTTAGAAACATGTACTTTTGAATATTTAAGTTTTTTTAAAAGCATGTACTCCAGTACTTTAATTCGAGTAAATTTTTTGACTGAGCAACTTTCACTTGTAGTTGAGTAATATTTGACCAGGAGTATCTGTACTTTGACTGAAGTACTGGGGTCGAGTACTTTGTCTACCGCTGGTCCGATGAATCAGACGCATGAGTGAATCGTTACACCCTTAACGGGAATATAAAAAGGTTCTCAGTAGAACCCCATAGGTGGGTTCTAAATGAAAACTGAAACATACAAAGGTTCTTGGTAGAACCTCAGGTATGAGTTCTTTTCAGCACACTTAGCATGCAAAACAGTTCTACATAAAACCCTCAGAGAGGGTTCTGGGTGGAATCATTACACCATAGAAGGGTTCTCTGTAGAACCTTTCATGCAGGTTCTGGGTGGAACCTTTCACAGATGGTTCTAGGTTTAACCTTTTATGCTGAGTTTGAGATAGAGAACTCTCTGAAACGGATCTTCCTTTGGACCTTGAACCTTTATAATTAAAAAGTATCCTCCTATGGGAACAATCTGTAGAACCTTCTCTGGTTCTAGTTAGAACCTTTATTTCTAATAGTGTTCTTTGTGGTGCTGATTGATTTGTTCCACATGTTTAGGACTAAAGAACCGACACATGAAGAAGTTCTTCAGGTTCTATATCAGTTTAATTTCTAAAATATCATCAGTTTACATGTGATTATTTCTGTACAGCCGTTAAATAAACATATGAAGGATTCAACAGAAGATCCACAGCCAGCATCTGTCAGTGCTTATTGATCGACCAACTGATCAACTGATCAACTGATCAACTGATCAACCAATCACATGACCTGAAGGAAAACTTTACGTTAATGTACAGTAAATATTTCAGTTCGGAGCCTCTGAAAACTGAAATTTAAAGTTTGTGAAACACTGAAGCTTCTTCAGCAGCGACGCGTGAACAAAGTTTTAAACGTGACGAACCGACGGGCTGCAGTTTCAAACAAAAACATTTTCAGCTACGAGAAAAAAATATTTGCAACCATTAACTGATTATTAAATAAATCCCCAACTATTTTGATTATCGATCAATAGATTGAAAAAAGTCTTTGAGTTGTGGACAAAACGAGACATTTGAGGACGTCGTCTTGGACGTCAACATTTGTCACCATTTTGAGCTCTTAGATGAACAGTCAGGAGCAGCTAATAATAATGTAAATCAATTAATTGATTGATTATTTTTACAATCTTATCAATTGAAAAATAGATCCAAACATGGCGGAGCTCCACCTGTTTTCACATTTGGATCTATTTTTCAACTAGTGATCAATCTGGCAATAATTTTTCTACTTATCGGTCAGTTGTTTGGTTCATGAAATGTCAGAGAATATTGATCGGAGTCCAAGATCAAAGCGGTTGGGATTCATTTAAAAATCAACGAATCGTTGCAGCCGTGACGTTTTATTTCTTAGCAGCGTTTGTCGTCTTGGTGATGAAGACGTTTCCTTCGGCTGCAGCTCGTCGAGCGAAGAACTGAAAGATCAAACATTCAGATTTTTAAATTAACTTTGGTTCCTGCAACAAACTGAAGTGTTTGTCAAAAGTATTGACTAAATATTGATTAAGTGGACTGACAGGAGTACATTACAGTAGATATTTATTAATAGTTCTGATACTGAGGTTAAAATGTGACCTTTAATATTTGATGCTGTATAAATATATTTGCTATTTGTGTGTTTTGTGCATGAAGCAGAGAAACCGCTGCAGGTTTGAATTGTTGTCGGATCAAACTGTAGATTCACCTGAGAGCCAACGACAGGAAGGAAGAGACCGCCAGAATAAAAGAACACAGACAGAGGATAAATCAAGCAGACGGTCAAGTTCAGAGACGAAGAATCGAAACACCTGAGAGCAGCCGCAGAACCGTCGACAGGTGAGACTTTTACAGTGTGGAGCAGACAGTCACATGATCAGTCACATGATCATCATCAGTGACGTTTTATGGCTTCACAAATTTAAAGGGAACAAAGAGACAGAAACAAACGAGAAGAAGATGAGTTTGAACGATTTCAGAGCATTTTAAGTGGAAGTGACAAACAGCAGGTTTCACTCTGATCAGAATCTGTGGAGTCGAGGTTTCAGTTTACTGACATGCTAGACTTTTAATCTGAAGGGCATACAGGAAGTGTTGAGTTAGTATTAACAGTGTAATGCAGTAACTTTAACAGGACTAACAGGAACAGATCAAAACAAGACTTTGTAGTTCTGATGCATTACTATACAGCTTGCTAGCTAGCTAGCTAGCTAGCTCGCTAGCTCGCTAACAACATGAGTAACATGACAGTTTAAAATGGTGGGGTGACTGTTCTTGAAATCTATTTAATTAATTTAATCAATCAATTTAAGTTTTCCCTATATTTAGAATATTTTCTCCTCCTTATCTTTCTGTCAGACAGACCTTTCTGACAGGAAACCACCGTTATAGAAGACAAATCTCACTCTGTACAAACCAACCAAACTCCATTCATAAAACCAGTGATTTTATCTCAGAACACAGGAGCTGTTGGTCTGCTGCCTCCATCTGTCAGTGTGTTTGTGTTGTTGTGAGACGTCGGTGTTTTAAAGGGTTAAATTCAGATTCACCACAGTCTTGTCTAAGGAGTTTGGTTGGTTTGTACAGAGTGATATTTGTCTTCTATAGCGGTGGTTTCCTGTCAGAAAGGTCTGTCTGACAGAAAGATAAAGAGGTGAAAATATACTGCATGAGTGTGTTTGGATTCATTTAATGTTCATGTGGAGGCACCATGAAGGTTTTTGTGTCTATGATCATTTCCTGTTGTTGGTGACTGGAAAGTGTTAATCCTGATCTCCAGTTTACATGTTTTCATTGAATATGAGCTGTTAGCGATCAGCAGCCGATCGATTGATCTGAGCATCCCTGTTTGTCACTTCATCACTCTGCTGTTGGGAAATAAACATCAGACTATTTATTATATATATTATTATTATTACATTATTATATATATTTTATATAAATAAGTCGAGACAACAAGTAAACACGGAGGAAGAGTTCAACAGAAAACAGAAGCTTCAAACTCAAATATGATCAAATGTAAAAGATGGAAATCAGAAAAGAGTCTTAACAGCCCTGAAGTCTCCTCTCTGCTGCCCTCTGGTGGTTAAACTCTAACACAGCGTGCTGCAGTGACGCTGACGTGTACTCAGGTGAGTCAGTACACTGTGACATCACTGGTGGGCGTGGTTAAAGACTTCACAGACTCTGAATGGCTTTAAGGCCTAATTTTAAAGTGAACCGAGGACGCTTTCAGGACGTTGTGAGGACAGCATGGTCATGCTGAACAGACGTGGCGTCTCTGATGTCATCATCAGTTAGAAACAGTGCTCTCACAGGAGGATAAAGGGTGTTGTGCTGTTAAAGGACTCTCCATTGTCGCCTCTTTGGTTTCAAACCAAACTGTCTCTGAACCCCTGCGGACTGACCCAGGAGACCCCGACCGCCGTCAGACGTCGCCCACATCGAAGGCCCTCATCAGCAGGTCCAGGTCCCTGACGTTGGCGGCCTGGAACAGCTCGGGGCGGTCCATCATGGAGATGGCGATCCGCAGGGCGGCCCAGATGTTGGCCGACATCTGCTGGTGGCTGCAGCGCTGACTCCGCCTCTGCTGGTTCAGAGCCGTCAGGAAGTTACTGACCGCCTCCCTGCAGGACACACGAGACCTGCTGTGAGCACGAGTCAAACATCAAACTGTCCTGTTCTGCTGACAGATGCATTAACCCTTTGATGACAAACTGTCCGAACCTTTAACCCACTAAACCGTCCTCATGATGTGAAGATCAGAGACTCGCACTGATCGAGTCCCTGCCTTTGGTAAAGACCCGTATCTGTGGCATCGACTGACCAGCCAGAGTCCTGAACCGGACGGTTTTCAGCGTGACCGGTCAGTGTCATCATGCACGCAGCGACACAGACGGTGACATCACAGCCACAGCAGCGCTGCTCACACTCACACGTCCCAAGAACAGGATGAAGAGCAGACAGACTCTTCAGGCTGTTAGCCTCCTCAAACAGTTTCTCATCCAGACTCATTTAACTTCTGCTTCTGTTCTTCTCAAGAACTTTACTGCAGCAAACTGTTGCGTTGTGTCAGTCTGCGGTTTGTGAAATCACGAATCAGAATCTGAATAATACAGTAAAGGCTGGCTGTGACCTGGAGAACTTCTGGAGAAACAACTAATTTAATTTGACCTTAAAGAAAAGTTACAAAAATGTTCTGTCAGTTATAGTTCTTAGACTGAAAATCGGATCTGCAGCTGTTTTCTGTCTTTCATTGTTTTCATGAAGTTTTTGTCTTATTGTCTTTTTTGTTGTTTTTGTCTTGTTATGTCTTTTTATCTTGTTTATGTAACTGATACCTCAAATACTGACGGAGGAAATCAACTAAATTAACTTCAAAGACAGAAAAACTAAAAACTCCAGGTTGATTTTGAACCTGAACCTTATTCTGCATCAAAGGGTTAAGAGAGAGCTCATCACAGTGAGCACACAGGTGAGTGTTACCTGCGAGCAGACAGGTGAGTGTTACCTGCGAGCACACAGGTGAGTGTTACCTGTGAGCAGACAGGTGAGTGTTACCTGCGAGCAGACAGGTGAGTGTTACCTGCGAGCACACAGGTGAGTGTTACCTGCGAGCACACAGGTGAGTGTTACCTGCGAGCAGACAGGTGAGTGTTACCTGAGAGCAGACAGGTGAGTGTTACCTGCGAGCACACAGGTGAGTGTTACCTGTGAGCAGACAGGTGAGTGTTACCTGCGAGCACACAGGTGAGTGTTACCTGTGAGCAGACAGGTGAGTGTTACCTGCGAGCACACAGGTGAGTGTTACCTGCGAGCAGACAGGTGAGTGTTACCTGTGAGCTCCCAGGTTGATGCAGCTGATCCCCAGGTTGTATCTAGAGCGGATGAATCCGGGCTGCAGCTCCAGAGCTCTGGTGTACGCCTCCACCGCCTCCTCACTGCGGTCACCGTTCGCCAGCGTCGCCCCCAGGCGGTTCCACAGCAGGTAGTCCTGAACACAGGTGATGTCAGTTAGGGATTTATTGATTATTGTAACAGTGTCACTCCATCATCTTAAACCACAGTCGTCTTTATTTTTTTGGTGGTTGCAGGTAAAACTATAATTCTGTGTCAGTGTCATATTTTATCAGAAAAGGTTTGATGGTGTTTCATATTTGAGAAAGACTGATCAATGTTTTCTGACATTTTATGGACCAAACAAGTAATTGATTAGTGGGAAAATTACTACCAGATTGATCACTAAGTGAGAAATACTTTTCAATTGACAAGATTGTGACAGAACATGTTGTAAATAAATGTAAATAATAACAGTAAAATTCATTTCATTTGACATCATTATCTGAGGATTTGATCATATTTGTCATTATTCTGCTTTTTAAAGCTAAAGTCATCAGATCAAATGGAAGTTTCTGCCTTTTGCTTTGGTTTGACCCAATATTTTTTGGTTTGACCCAATATTTTTTGGTTCGCTCTGCAAAGGCAGAATACAGGAACTTCCAAATAAGGTCAAAGGTTAAATCAGAGGTCAGGATTAATATGTAGAAACAATAACCTGATATAAAGATATAAAACTGACACATATACAATTATCTGAAAACTTTCCAGTCATTTTTGTCAGTTCTGCCCAGTTCCTCTGGGGGGCAGACTTTCTCTTCATCATGTGGTCTAAAACTCTGTGTTTGCCTCCAGTGAACGCCGTGATGTAACCATGACGACCACACTAAAAGGGTTAATGTGTGTGTGTGTGTTACCTGTGGTCTGACAGACAGCGCTGCAGTAAAAGCCTCCACCGCCTTGTTGAAGTCACAGCTGAGGTTGAAGAGAACTCCCAGACCGGTCTGCAGGTCCGGATCCACACAGTCCAGATTCAACAGAGCCGCATCCTGGAAGAGGGACAGAACGTCCTGCAGCTCACACCTGGATGGACACACACACACACACACACACACACACACACACATACACACACACATACACATACACACACACACACACACACACACACACACACAGAGACACACACACACACACACACACACACACACACACAGAGACACACACACACACACACACACACACACACACACACACACACACACAGAGACACACACACACACACACACACACACACACACATACACACACACACGGACACACACACACACACGGACACACGGACACACACGGACACACGGACACACGGACATACACGGACACACGGACACACACACACACACACACACACACACACACACACACACACACACACACACGGACACACACACACACACACACACACACACACACACACACACACACACACACGCGGAGGGTTTTATAAATGTTGAAATGCTCCTTTAATGCTGCAGAATCATGGTGTTTGAATCATTACAGCTTCAACTGATTTCAGTTTCTTGACTGTGAATATTTTCTGGTTTCTTTCCTCGTCTCTGACAGGAAACTGATGATCTTTGATTTATGGACAAAACGAGACATTTGAGGACGTCATCTTGGACTCATTTTCTGATATTTTATGAATCAAACAACTAATTGATTAGTGGAAAAATGATTGCCTGATTGATCACTAGTTGAAACGTACGTTTGCAACAGATGAAGTGACCATAATAACTGTTTACGCAGCCCTTTTTGTAATTTCAGTACTTTTGAATTACTTGAAAATCAACAAAAATGGACGCAGCCACAAATGTCAGAGTTCCTGAAATGTTCTTGTTTTCTTTTGAACGCCTCAACACATGTTCAAATAAAATGCATGTTTGCATTACACAATTTTTAAATGTAATCTGGCCGGATTGTAATCAGTAACCTGCAGAAATCAAACTACACCTCCCAGAATTCACTGCTGTCAGAACCGTCCGATCAGAGAGCATCAGATGATGGAAGTTTTGATCTCGTCTGATAAATTCTGATGTCACAGCTGTAGATGGGCTCGTCTCCATGGTAACAGCAGCTGAGACTCGTGGGTGGTGTAGTACTGAGGCCACATTGATGACCTCAGGAGGACGTGTCGTACCTGGCTGGCGAGCAGGGGCCCCTGCGAGGCGTGGCCGGGGAGCCTGGCAGCGGACTCTTGTGGTCCAGGACCAGGTGTTTGTATCTGGGGTTGTGGCAGATCCAGCGGCGCAGAGCATCACACGCCTCCCGCTGCATGCCGCTGTTGGTGAAGCTGACGGCAAGCGCCATCAGAGCCGGCAGGTTGTTGGGGCGGAGCTCCAGACACCTGTGACAGATGATACGGCAGGTGAGCAGGTGACCTGGTCTGGATCTGGTCTAGAATAATAAACAAAACTCATCTGAATTCAATGAAGTCTGACCTCTGCAGCGACACGATGGCGGCCTGTTCGTTCTCGTTCTCAGCCTGAGTCATTCCTAAAACCTGCCAGGCCTGAAAACACACAAACAGCTGTTCTGCAGCAGAAACATGTAGAACCCTGATTTAAACATGTAGAACCCCGATTTAAACATATAGAACCCCGATTTAAACATGTAGAGCCCCGATTTAAACATGTAGAACCCCGATTTAAACACGTAAAACCCAGATTTAAAGACGTAGAACCCTGATTTAAACATGTAGAACCCTGATTTAAACATGTAGAACCCCGATTTAAACACGTAAAACCCAGATTTAAAGACGTAGAACCCTGATTTAAACATGTAGAACCCTGATTTAAACATATAGAACCCCGATTTAAACATATAGAACCCCGATTTAAAGATTATTCAGATGACAGTTTGGTCTGAAGACCCGGCAGCTGGAGCAGGTCTGACCTGGAGAAGACATGTTAACTGGTGTTCAGGTGCAGAGTCACCTCAGAGTCCTGCGGGTCCTGTAAGATGGCGGCCTCCAGCAGCAGGACGGCGGCATTCAGGTCTCCCTCCCGAGCTTTCTCCTGACCCTCGGCGAAGGCGTTGGGCCAGTCTCTGTACGGGTTGTTGGTGTTGAAGTAGTAACCCTGCAGGGGACACAGGACACATCAGACCTGGTTACTGAGGGACATCCAGGATCAATATTTATCTTTTCATGGATCAATGTGACGTGTGGAGTTCCTCAGGGCTCAGTCCTCAGACCTCTTTCATTCAACATTTAAATGTTTCTCGTACTCACCACAGCTGAACTGTCAGCTTATGAAATATAAGAAAACTGAAACATTTTCATAAAGAACCCAAATTTAATTTAAAGACATCAAGACTTTGATTAATCATTGTGAGTAATTTTTTAAGAAAAAAAAAAGTCTAAATTCTCTGATGTCAGTTTCTTAAATGTGAATATTTTCTGGTTTCTTTCCTCTGACAGGAAACTAATGATCTTTGAGTTGTGGACAAAACAAGACATTTGAGGACGTCATCTTGTACTCTGATCAATATTTTCTGATATTTTATGGACCAAAGAACTAATTGATCAGTTGAGACTGATCACCAATTGAAAAATAGGTCCAAACATGTGACGACAGGTGAAGCACACAGACGTATGTCCAGACTGCAGACGATCAATAGATTTATGTTGCTCTGTGAAGGTTTATTGAACAGATCAGTGACCAGATGTTTGATTTTTATTTCCAGTGGGTTTGAATGTCTGATATTTATTTCTCTGGTTTGATCCTTTTAAATATTTTTAAACAATTTCTACTCTTTTAGGTGCATTTTAATAGTGTGTTCTTTTTGTATTGGTATGATGAATACACTAGATAACATATACAAGTTTAATTTTATTTCTTTTTTCTTTCTTTAAACTGAATTGAGATCATTTTTAGTTTGGATTTCAGTGTCAACTTTCTCTTTTCTTGGTGCATCATTTTAAAATCAGCAGCTAACCTTCATTTTCTCTCCTCTCTGTCTGTGAGCTGATTCACCTCTTCAGTCTGAGCTGCAACAAATATTCATCAAGTTTTTAGAATGAGTAAATCCAGATTTAAGTTAAATTAAAAACTAATCTCAGTTTAGTTTAAATAACAAAGAAAGAGTTCAGATGTTTGTTCACCTGAATTCAAATCAATTGACAGACTGATTTATAAGATTATTTTTCTTAATCCATCTGAAATAAAGGAACAACGTTGAACCTCCTCAAGAGTCAGTTTAAACTTTTAATACTGGATCAGAGTTTAAAGTGTGTGTGTGCAACAGAATTACATTTAATCTATTTTTACAGTAAAACTAAACCAAGATTTAAAATAAATCTTTCTTCATTTTAATCTAGTTTAAAAGTTTGGTGCAATTAAAGGATTTAATCAGGTTTAAAAATTAATCTGGATTTGTAACCCAGCCTGAAAGAATTCAGTTGTTTTTGTTTAATAAAAACTGAAACATAAAAAAAAACTTTTCTTTATTTCCCTCTATGGGGAGCAGATTTGATTATAAAAGAAATCGGATTAAATGTATTTATCTTCTAATTGCTATGTGATTAAGTGAAACTGCACAATGACTCAGTCTGCAGCACAGAGAACAAAGTACATGCTGGATGAAATCTGTCAGTTCAGAAGACAGAGATGAACACGTGACGGCGGCGCCCCCTGCAGGCTGAGTCTCATCACAGCAGCAGGTTTCAGATTAATGGTTCAGTATTTCACTGAGCAGCAGAAGAAGAACCGGCGCCTCTGACAGGAACCGTATGTTCACTCAACAACTCAAGGACAAAAACATCCTGCACAACGGTCACATGACGCCAAACACAGGTCACATGACCTGTGAAATATGACTGCAGAGGCGAGCACAGACACAGAGACGGCAGCGTTCATGGTTTCACCTTCATATTATTACTGCATTATTTTACATGAAAAGAGACAAAATGTTCATGTGACCCAGCTGTTCAGTCTCACCACAGCTGGACGGGGACAGAACGCCGACTATAAATCAGCTACAGACCGTTGCTATAAAGAACAGACCGTTGCTATGAAGAACAGGTTGTTGCTATAAAGAACAGACCGTTGCTATGAAGAACAGATCGTTGCTATGAAAGAACAGACCGTTGCTATGAAGAACAGACCGTTGCTATGAAGAACAGACCGTTGCTATGAAAGAACAGACCGTTGCTATGAAGAACAGACCGTTGTTATGAAAGAACAGACCGTTGCTATGAAGAACAGATCGTTGCTATGAAAGAACAGACGGTTGCTATGAAAGAACAGTCCGTTGCTATGAAGAACAGACCGTTGCTATGAAAGAACAGACCATTGCTATTAAAGAACAGACCGTTGCTATGAAAGAACAGACCGTTGCTATGAAGAACAGATCATTGCTATTAAAGAACAGACCGTTGCTATGAAGAACAGACCGTTGCTATGAAGAACAGATCGTTGCTATGAAAGAACAGACCATTGCTATGAAGAACAGACGGTTGCTATGAAGAACAGAGAGTTGCTATTAAAGAACAGACGGTTGCTATTAAAGAACAGACGTTGCTATAAAGAACAGACCGTTGCTATGAAGAAGAGACGGTTGCTATGAAGAATAGACCGTTGCTATGAAGAACAGATCGTTGCTATGAAAGAACAGACCGTTGCTATGAAAGAACAGACGGTTGCTATGAAAGAACAGACCGTTGCTATGAAGAACAGACCGTTGCTATGAAGAACAGATCGTTGCTATTAAAGAACAGACTGTTGCTATGAAGAACAGACGGTTGCTATTAAAGAACAGACGGTTGCTATTAAAGAACAGACGTTTGCTATGAAGAACAGACCGTTGCTATGAAGAACAGACCGTTGCTATGAAGAACAGATCGTTGCTATGAAGAACAGATCGTTGCTATGAAAGAACAGACCGTTGCTATGAAGAACAGACCGTTGCTATGAAAGAACAGACCGTTGCTATGAAGAACAGACCGTTGCTATTAAAGAACAGACCGTTGCTATGAAAGAACAGACCGTTGCTAGGGATGCAATCAGACTCTGGAGGCTTTAAAATCATTTTTAAATAAAAAAACATTTTTGAATCCTACAGATTGTTTTGAAATGAATATTTCGTGGCACACATTTGTTCTGGTAGAGAACCATGTAATAAGTGATCAGGCTGACGACCTGCAGTTCTGCAGTCAGTTTGAGATCCTCTGAGCTCACTGAGGAAACCTTCTACAGCAGCTCTTCAGGTGTTTTGTGGTTTTCTGTGATTCTGCTCATATTGATCAGTGTGTTCTGTCTCTGTCAAATCAATCAATAAACTGATGGAAACAAACGGAGCTCAGCTGTCAGCAGACACATCGATTCTGCTGCAGCTCAGATTCTGTTCTTATGTTCACAAACAGAAACACGTGTGGAACCAGACGAGGCCGTTAGTGACATGATGTCACAGTCACGTATGTTCAGCTGTCCACATACTTTTGACCATCACTCATTTAACATATCACACTCTATATTAAAATATCATTGTGTTCATCGTGTTCTTCTACTGCTGTTACAAACTGAGGATAATCAGTCTGATCAGCCATCGCCGATAATCAATACACACTTTACTAAACCACTGATCAAACTAATAAATAACAGCAGTCAATGTCAGACAATCTTATCACACTTTAGAGGTTAGAGTGTTTCTGTAGTGGTGACAAAATATTGAAAAATATATAAATTAGCAGTTTGAATTAAACTGAAGCTCCCTTTAAAGACACAACATTTTAACAAATTCTTACAAGTTTGTAAAAACACAAACGTGTACAAACACAAGATCAAAGGTGTCACATGTTGACAGTCTTCTAGTCAATTCGGCATCAATATAATCCATAAACATAAAGTGTATTTCTGTCGGCGTCTGTTGGTCAGCTGAGCTGTTTCACTCAACCCATTTAAAACTGTAGATTTCTATAAGAAGTGCTGATTGGTGGATCAGATACACACACAATCAGAACACTGTTAATTCTTTTATCTTATTTTGTATTTTGGGAGTTTTTTCAGCGGTTACCATGGTAACAGGCTGGTTTGCTGCTTGTCTGGTGCAGAGAGAGCGCCGCTACCTGCAGACAAACTCAAAGACCGACCTGACAGGCTTTTAATGTGAAACACCTGCAGGAAGTGTAGATTGTCAGTTACAGCCACCTGAGCTTCAGCACAGGTGAATCAGATGGAAGTGACTTCATCACATCGTGCAGCTGATTCATCAGAATTTACAGGAAGTGACTGATGGAGTCATTCAAAAAAAAAAACACAAAAATAAAAATTCAGAAACACCTCCAAACCATCTGCAGCTGATCTGGAAACAAAAAGAAGAGGAAGAATAAAAAGATGAGCAGCTCCTGACGTGTCAGACACATGTGAACAGATGTTTGGTCGCCACGGTGATGTAACACCTGAGCGAAGGAGGATTAGTGCGGGATTACAGCGTCAGAGGATTAATGCTGACAAACATCATGGCTGTAATAATCTGTCATCATTAAAAACTGATGCTCCTTCTGTCTTCAGCTTAAAGAGAGACTCCTCCCCTCTACGGCTCGGTTGGTGGAGCGTCAGTCCTCTGCAGCGGCCGCCGGTTTGACTCCCGCCCGCGGCACATTTGCTGCGTGTCATCCCACTAATCAATAAATTGTTTGGTTCATAAAATGTCAGAAAACATTGATCAAAGTCCAAGATGACGTCCTCAAATGTCTCATTCTGGAGCGTTTGTCTGCACGCTTCACCTGTGATCAATGTGGCGACAGGACGACATTAATTTCTAGACTTCAATCTTTCTGTTTGCAGTGTGACGCGTGAAGACGGCAGGTCGACAGGACCAGGATGAGACAGTGGTGTATTTCTGTGTGAGCAGTTTTTTACCTTCTCAGCAGGTGAGACGGTGGGCGGGATCGGACCCTGGTCCTCAGACTCCTCCAGCCAGTTCCTCCGAGCGAGCTCCTCCCACTCCGCCTGCATTTTGTCCCAGAACTCTGTGTCCGACTGAAACACGAAGACACACACCCTGACTGTCGGTCCACAACCGTGGCTTTGGTTTGACCCAATATTTTTTGGTTTGACCCAATATTTTTTGGTATGACCCAATATTTTTTGGTATGACCCAATATTTTTTGGTATGACCCAATATTTTTTGGTTCGCTCTTAAAAGGCAGAATACAGGAACTTCCAAATAAGGTCAAAGGTCAAATCAGACGTCAGGATTAATATGTAGAAACAATAACCTGATATAAAGATATAAAACTGACACATATACAATTATCTGTCTGCAACAACAAGAAAACTTTACAGTCATTTTCTCAGTTCTGCTTTATATCAACTTCATCATCATCATCATCATCATCATCATCAGTAACATGTAGTAAAATCTGACATGATAATAATAATATAGAAGTTTTGAAACTGTGTGTCAGAAACACTGAGATGATTAACTGCTGTGAAACTTGATTCTGACAGGTTAATATTCACAGTCGGAGTCGACCTGTGGATTAAAACACCTGCAGCTAAAATCAGAACCTGTCAGCTGTGATGAAGAGGAGCTTTAATCAGACGGGAGACTCTGATTGGTTCACTGAGCCGAACTGACAGGATTGAAGAGCAGAACGCCATGAACTCATCGACACGAGAGCCTCAGATTAAACACCAGCACTTTCATCACAGAGCTGCTTGTCCACTTCAAAATCCTCCAGACCAAAGAAAACCAGAACCGCCACACAGCAGAACCACCCAGAACCACCCAGAACCAACTAGAACAAACTAGAACCAACCAGAACCACCCAGAACCAACTAGAACAAACTAGAACCAATCAGAACCACCCAGAACCAACTAGAACAAACTAGAACCAACTAGAACCAACTAGAACCATCCAGAACCAACTAGAACCAACCAGAACCAACTAGGACCAACCAGAACCACCCAGAACAAACTAGAACCAACCAGAACCACCCAGAACCAACTAGAACCATCCAGAACCAACTAGAACCAATCAGAACAACCCAGAACCAACTAGAACAAACTAGAACCAATCAGAACCACCCAGAACCAACTAGAACCATCCAGAACCAACTAGAACCACCCAGAACCAACTAGAACCAACCAGAACCAACTAGAACCACCCAGAACCACCCAGAACAAACTAGAACAACCAGAACCACCCAGAACCAACTAGAACCATCCAGAACCAACTAGAACAAACTAGAACCAATCAGAACCAACCAGAACCAACTAGAACCACCCAGAACAAACTAGAACCAACCAGAACCAACCAGAACCACCCAGAACCAACCAGAACCACCCATAACCAACTAGAACCACCCAGAACCACCCAGAACAAACTAGAACCAACCAGAACCAACCAGAACAAACTAGAACCAACCAGAACCAACCAGAACCAACCAGAACCACCCAGAACCAACTACAACCAACTCGAACCACCCAGAACCAACTAGAACCATTTAGAACCAACTAGAACCAACCAAAAACACCCAGAACCAACTAGAACCAACTAGAACCGACCAGAACCAACCAGAACCAACTAGAACCGACCAGAACCAACTAACCGACTGACTGACAGACTGACTGATGGACTGACTGACTGACTGACTGACTGACTGACTGACTGATGGACTGACTGACTGACTGACTGACTGACTGACTGATGGACTGACTGACTGACTGACTGATGGACTGACTGACTGACTGACTGACTGACTGACTGACTGACTGATGGACTGACTGACTGACTGACTGACTGATGGACTGACTGACTGACTGACTGACTGACTGACTGATGGACTGACTGACTGACTGACTGACTGACTGATGGACTGACTGACTGACTGACTGACTGACTGATGGACTGACTGACTGACTGACTGACGGACTGACTGACTGACTGACTGATGGACTGACTGACTGACTGACTGACTGACTGACTGATGGACTGACTGACTGACTGACTGACTGACTGACTGACTGATGGACTGACTGACTGACTGACTGACTGATGGACTGACTGACTGACTGACTGATGATTCAGCTCTTTGTCAGTCAGACTGTCGTCCACACGGAGACGAGGACTCTCTGCTCAGATCTGATTTCACTTCTGCAAACTGATCCTGAAGCAGCGTCATTAATCTGAACGTCTGCTGAATCAGTTCTGATGATGATGATGATGATGATGATGATGATGATGATCATGATGATGATGATGATGATGGTGTCGGTTTCTGCAGATCAACTCAAATATAATATTTAACGCTCACGGGAGAGCAGATGACAGCGAGGACAGGGGTGTGTGTCTGTGTGTGTGTGTGTGTGTGTGTGTGTGTGTGTGTGTCTGTGTGTGTGTGTGTGTGTGTGTGTGTGTGTGTCTGTGTGTCTGTGTGTGTGTGTACCTCGACAGCAGCCTTCGCTCTGACAAACTCGTCCTCCAGAGACTCCTTTCTGGCCAACAGGGAACGAGTCCGTCTGCGGCGTCTGGACACCCCGCAGTCCTGAAGACACACAAAGACACACACACACACAGACACACACACACACACACAGACACACACACACACAGACACACACAAAGTCGTATTTGAAGACACACCTGAAGTAACCAGCAGGAGTCTCTGAGGGGGACGTCCTGTTGTCCCACGCTCCCTGAACTACACATGGTGATGTGTTAAGGTGTGTGTTGAATAAAAACAGCAGAGTGCTGCAGTCAGTCAGGATGAGGCACTACTGCAGGAGAAGCATCAGCAACATCTGCATTATCAATTCATTGGTCTGTTATTTTATCAATTAATTGATTAACTAATCTTGTCAGTTGAAAAGTAGGTCCAAACATGTGGAGGACAGGATTATTGAATATCTGGAAGTTGTTTCTGTGAGTTATTCTCATTATTGATAAATCCATTGATCGTCTTCTCCATTAATCAAGTAGTTTATTAGTTTTATGTAGTTTTTATATAATAAATAATTATTTTCTAGATCTGCGAAGCAAAAGGATTGAAATGAAATCCAAAATGATTCAAGTCGCTGAAACAAACTTTCACTCGTATCTTTAATATTTATAACAATATTAACATCACTGTTAGTAATGATGAAGCTGTGCAAGGCCGATAATATCAGCTGATTGATAATCATCTTCTGATTGATAAGATCTTCTGATTGATAAGATCTTCTGATTGATAAGATCAGCTGATTGATAAGATCTTCTGATTGATAAGATCAGCTGATTGATAAGATCTTCTGATTGATAAGATCAGCTGATTGACAATCATCTTCTGATTGATAAGATCAGCTGACTGACGTATCGTCGTGCGGCGAGGCGGCAGCTGACCTGCTGTGTGGACGAGATGAAGTCGAGGTCGTCGAAGCTGTGGATGTCGAAGGAGTTCTTTGTCAGAGGGTCAGTTTTAAACTCTGCAGACCTGCAGAACGAGGACAGAACACCTGCAGTCAGTGTGGAGGTTCTGTTAGCGCCCCTACAGGCCGTACAGGTCACTGCAGACACACGACAACATGCAGCCTACAGACGTCAGTATACTGTCAGTTACACATCAACAACATCAACCGTGACAGCAGGAGTTCTTAGAGCTTCAACAGTTTTCAAGCACGTTCAAGGAACCAAACTGAAGACGAGACCGTTTCATTTTAAATATTAAAACATTTCTGGTTTATATGAGCGACTGTGTCGATGAAACACCAGACTGTGTAGAAAATAAAACATTTGTCAAGTATATATGAATTCAAACAGCTAACATTGACAAAATAACAGTTAAAATGAAGTATTACACACTTTGTTAAACACTCGAATCTGATTGGTCTGTTACAGTATTGTACAACCTGTCATTTGTTTATGGCAGACTGTTGCTATGAAGAGGAGGTCGTTGCTATGGACACAGTCAGATGATGATGAAACTCTTTTTAAAATCAATCTGTTAGGTCGATTTATGACTTTAAAGATCACACCCTCCAAACCAACCAAACCTCACAGGCTGAAGTCTCACTACAACAAACACACTGACAGATGAAGCAGCAGACCAACACCTCCTGTGTTCACTGAGATAAAATCACTCATTTTATGAATGGAGTTTGGTTGGTTTGTAGACTCGATATTTGTCTGATATAACTGGTTTGTTTCCTGTCAGAAAAGTCTGTCTGACAGAAAGATGACGAGGAGAAAATATTCTAAATGTAGTGTAGACTTGAACAGATATTGATTTTTAAGGTGTCTATAATCAGTGTTGCTGCTGACCCTGTCCACAGCAGGGTCCTGCTGCTTCTCCAAACTGACCTCCACCTACTGAAGGAAAAACACTGACTGTGGAGAAGAACCTCATAGAACCACACTGCAGAAACTACGGACTGTTCCTTTATGACTCTGGGTCGCTCAGTCGGTGTGTCGGTGTTTATTTACCACAGCAGTTCACTGGAGGAGTGGTGCGACGTGCATCTCTTCTCATATCTTCTGCGTCCTCCGTCCTCCACGTCCACGTTCACCTCGTCCCATTTGTCCAGAGGAGACGACAGACTGACTGTGGAGACGACGGAGACGTGTGTCATGATCGCGTCTTTAACTAAAAACCTCAGCCTTTTCTCTCCAGTCAGGATGTGAGTGTCAGAGGACACACAGGTGAAACAGGAAGGTGAATTCTCATCACAATAAAAGCTCAGATTAAAGTTTTTACTCACGACTGACTGAGTTCAGAGCCGTTAACTAAATGAACAACATGAGGACAGAAGCTGCAGTCAGTCAACTGAGAACTTTGACCCATATTAGTTTCCATGGAGACAGTGTGTGTGTGTGTGTGTGTGTGTGTGTGTGTGTGCGTGAGTGTGTGTGTGTGTCTGTGTGTGTGTGTGTGTGTGAGTGTGTGTGTGTGTGTGTGTGTGTGTGTGTGTGTGTGTGCGTGCGTGTGTGTGTCTGTGTGTGTGTGTGTGTGTGTGTGTGTGCGTGCGTGTGTGTGTCTGTGTGTGTGTGTGTGTGTCTGTGTGTGTGTGTGTGTGTGTGTGTGTGTGTGTGTGTGTGTGCGTGTGTGCGTGCGTGTGTGTGTCTGTGTGTGTGTGTGTGTGTCTGTGTGTGTGTGTGTGTGTGAGTGTGTGTGTGTGTGTGTGTGTGTGTGTGTGTGCGTGCGTGTGTGTGTCTGTGTGTGTGTGTGTGTGTCTGTGTGTGTGTGTGTGTGTGAGTGTGTGTGTGTGCGTGCGTGTGTGTGTGTGTGTGTGTGTGTGTGTGTGTGTGTGCGTGCGTGTGTGTGTGTGTGTCTGTGTGTGTGTGTGTGTGTGTGTGTGTGTGTGTGTTGAATGAGCTGTTAGTTGGACAGAAAACATCACTCAGATACTGTAGAAGAGGAGACAGACGTCCTCTCAGCCTTTACTGCAGTAGAAGTACAGATACTTGAGTAAAAGTAAAAGTACTGATTCAACCTGTTTACTGCAGTAAAACTGAAAAAGTTCAGGCTCTGAAATGTCCTCAGAGTATAAAAGTAAAAAGTCGTCTTCTGAAGGACATTTCTACTGACTGAAGCTTTTCTCCAGTGTTTCTTTTTTCATATATATATATTTTTATCTTGTAACGTCTTTTCTGTAGTTTTCTTGTATTGTTACATCGTTTTCATCTTGTTAACTTGTTCTTGTAGACACGTCTTTTTACATCTTTACATATTTGTTTGTCTTGTTAGGTGTTTACATGCCTTTCGTCTTGTTATCCCGTCCTCGTCTTCTTGCAAACTGTTTCAGCAGGTTCTTCTTGTTACATATTATTATGTTGTTCCAGTATTCTTATATTTTGTTACATCCTGTTCATCTTGGTATCCTGTGTTTGTCTTGCTATATATTGTTGTTATTTTGCTTGTTTTGTATTGTCACCTTGTTTTCTTCTTGTTCCCTCTTTTCTGTCTTTTTACGTTTTATTATGTTGTTTTCATCCTGTTACTTCGTCTTCACATTGTAACGTTTTATTACCTTGTTTTCTTCTTGTTACATCTTTTACATTGTCTCTGTCTCGTCCTGTCTGTCCTGTGTGATGTCCTCTGATGGATTTCTGTCTTATTGTTTTGTCCATTCGGGTTGAAATCAGTCTTTGATGTTTGAAGGCGACGCACAATGATGCAAAATAACAATAATCAATAATTCACCTCAGAGTCATTCGAACTAAAGGAAGGAGTCTGTTTAGAAAATGTGAGGAGGAGAAAGTTCAGATGTAGAAAAATAAATAAATAATAATAAGTAAAGTACAGATACCTGAAAAGTGAAAAGTAGAGTAACTAAGTATTTGTACTCAGTTACTCCCACTCCTCTGCTTACCTGTCAGGCTGGAAGGTTCAGATCCTCTAAACGTTGGTGCTGATGAGTGCAGATACATTTTGTACATTTAAAGCTGCACTAACTCATTTTGATCACTTGGTAACAGAACAGTCTGTAAATACAGACCATAATATCATGAGATGAGCTGATGCTAACACGTTAGCACACAGCTGCAGGAACTCATCAGCTCATGAAGAATAAAATATTAATTATCTGTTGTCACATGTTCTTCATCCTCACTACCTGAGTCCAGTGAGATCCTCTCAGGTGTTCTGGGACTGGCAGGCAGGTGTTCCACCTCCACCTGGATCAGCTCCGTCTCATCAGGTCTCGTCCGGCGCCGAGGGCTCTTTGAGCTGCCCTTCCTCCTCAGAGGACTCCTCCTCTGCTCCCTGTTACTGCTGCTGCCGCTACTGCCGCCATTACTGCCGCCATTACTGCCCCCGCTGCTGCCCCCGCTGCTGCCCCCGCTGCTCTCCCCCGGCTCGCTGAGGTCCACCAGGTCCAGAGCCGTGGACAGAACTGCAGGACGACAGGGAGGAGGGTTAATGTCTGATAACAGCTGGTCAACCTGAAGTCAAACAGGTCTGTCGAGTGTCCTGAACCTCAACTTTAAATCTGACTGTGTTTCCAACAAAGAAAATCCAGATTTATATATTTGATTTGATCAATTCTGGAGCTGAATGATCTCAGTGTGACGTGTGAAACAGTAACAGAACAGAACTCACGGTTCAGATCGTATCAGTTTGGATCAGTTCATGGATCATGTATCACGAAAAACAAAACTGTGATTAGGGTTAAAATAATTTTAAAAATTCAGCAGGCTTTGATCTCTTCCTGTGTGTAGTTGTTACCATAGTAACGTACTGGTAAATATAATTTGCTGATTGGTTAAAAGTAACAGCCAATCAACACTGAAGCCGGAGTCACAGACAGACACAGAGCTGCTCCGCTGAGCTGAGAGGAGCTGTGTGTGTGTGTGTGTGTGTGTGTGTGTGTGTGTGTGTGTGTGTGTGTGTGTGTGTGTGTGTGTGTGTGTGTCTCTGTGTGTGTGTGTGTGTGTGTAGAAGTTCAGACAGCAGTTTCAAAGTTTCAGTAAATATTACAAACTTATGATGCGTTTCTATGACAACAGCCTGACCAGTTACACCTGTTTGACTCGATTGAAGTGATGTGACAGTTTTTAAATGAGTGTGTCTTCAGAGACGAGCTGCAGAACGTCTGTCCTGTCGGTTCACTGACACTAACTGATCTAAACCGTCTCGTCTGGGATCATTCAACACTGTTGCAGTGTTTCACAGAAACTGTAAAGACTTTAAGACTTTTGTTCAGTTGTGAGATGAAGACAATAAACTACAGTAGCTGAGAGGTTGTTGAACAAACTGCATGTCCAACACACTCTGAAAACCAAAAAACACAAAGACATGAACAGAAAACTCAAATGCAAAGATGATCACATGGCTGCTTCAGTCAGGCAGAACGACGTTCCTGCAGCTGAGGAGGCTGCACTTTGACTTTTGTGAGACAGTGTCACCTGAATACTACTGTGTGACTCTGTGTGGTGTGTTTACCAAAATCAAACAGGTGTAACGTGTGATTATTTAATATTAAATAACAGATTACATATTTCTGCTCCTCCCTCCCTCACACTTCCATCTTATTTGTATTTGTTTTCCTTGTTTCGTAGATTACATCATAAATGACTTTTTATCCAGTGAAATAAACACTGATCACTGATTGGCTGACAGTGGTTTGCAGTGATTGTACTCAGTTATTACAACAAACAGACGTGTAGTGAGGTGAACATCATGAAATCTGAGTCCTGATGGTTTATTATCATGTACAGTAAAAGTGTCCATCTGTCCACATACTTTTGGCCGTATACTGTACATGTTCTACACGTGTTCTTCATCTTGTTCTGTCACGTTTGATGTTCCTGTTGTTCTTACTGTGCAGTCAGAGGAGGAGGGGACCACGTGTTCTGTGTGATAAATGAAATGTGAACCTGACAAAGACACTGAGGACATTTCAGTCCACTGGATCAGCAACATGTCAGAAAAAACTGCAGTTTGAACAGTTTTACTGCATTACTGATGATTTTATTGGAGCTCAGCTGCTGAATATTAGATCATCTTAAATAAGAATAACTGAAGGAGAATGATGATATGCATTAACAGCTGACCTGAGCTCAGTGACCTTTAAATGTTCTGAAACCTGATGAGAACGTCCGATCTGCAGTTTGAAGCAGAACAGATGAAATATCAGCTGAGGAAGTTCTTTTTTTAAAAACTACTGAAACAAACAAAGAGCAGAGAGTCTCTTAATGAATCCTAAAGGAAGTGAGGAAGAGGAGGAGGAGGAGGAGCAGACAGGAGGACAGAGCAGGTCAGAGGTGTTAATTAATGTCCAGTGCACTGCTGACTCAGAGGAGACAGATGGGCACAGAGGAGGACGGAGGACAGCCAAGGACACAAAGTTAGAGACGTTTGGGAGGGAAGAGAGGAAGAGAGGAGGTCAGAGGAGGACAGGAGGACAGACACACAGGGGGAGCTGGAGCTTCAGGAGAATCATGAAGGAGCAGAAGGTGGACAAAAGGAGGTGACAGAGACAGACAGGAGATCTGCAGCATCAGCTCCTCCACAGAGGATCGCTGTTTTTTTTTTTTTATTTATCTTTTGTTTATCAAAAAAGTTGAGAAAACTCAAAAATTCAAAACAACTTCCTGCAGGAGACAAGTGAGTTTTGAGTTTTTTCAAAGTTTATTTCACTTTTTTCAAAAAGTTTGAGTTGGGCTCAAAACTAAAAAAAATCTACTGCAGTTCGTTACGTAGAAATTTGAAGTTGACTCGACTATTTTCTGTTAATATTTTGCCAACTAAAATGTCTGCGTGGCTTCTTCTTCTTCTTCTTCTTCTTCAGTCTCCATCAGGAAGCTTTAGATACTGAATCAAAAAAAGAAAAGACTTTTTTTCTTTTTGTGGCAAAAATGTCTCTGTTGATCGTAAAGGTTGCAGACTGTTGCTCTAGAGGAAGATGAGGATGAAGAGCAGCAGGAACATCGCTGATGATCTCAACAGTATCTGACACATTCATGTTCTTCTCAGGATGAATTTACAAAGTGGTGGAGACAAAAACCTGACAGGACGTCTGAAGCTCCTCCTTCCTGTGATCCCACACAAAAGACCACGACTCTGCAGGAGTTTCTTCAACTCAGTAAAAGGTGATTGATGATCAGGAGCAGCCAATCAAAGCAGTTCAACTGTTTAAACTGCTGATGATGCACGTCACCTCACTTTGATGCATTTTGTGTCAGGAATCAGAAGCAAAAACACAAAATATGTCCGTGTGCTCCACGTTTGGACTTAATTTTCAGCTGATGCGATTATAACAGGTTTAATTAATTGAAAAAAAAATACTGACAGATTAACTGACAGTGACAATGTCTCCACTGTCTCCACCATAAATAAGACTCATGATGAAATGTCATAACTCTGGAGATCCTCTGACTTTTCATCTGCTACCAGCTGGTTTACACTGAAACATTTACACAATAAAATTATTAAAAAGCCCACAATGACATTAGCACACTGATATTTAGCAGGTATGTTTAGCATGTTCACCATGTCAACATGCTAACATTAGCTAATTAGCAGTAAACAGTATTTTTTTTGTCTTGTTTGGTCTCTTACATTGTTTTCATCTTGTTATGTTTTCGTCTTTATTACGTCTTTAACATCTTCCTCGTCTGGTTTTTGCGTGTGCTGTGTGTGATGCACTAATTAATCCTATTTCAATCATGTCAATTAAAAGTTAAGTCCAAACATGGAGCACAAACATATTTTTGCCTTTGCTTTGACTTTTGTCTTGTGACACAAAATGCATCAGAGCAAAGTGATGTGCAGGTTTGAATCAACACCACTTCATCACGTTAGCATGCTAATATTAGCTGATTAGCAGAAAACAGAAAGTAGATCAGAGGCTGATGGAGCAGGCTGCAGGATGAAGAGGAGGTGATGATGAGTAGAAGGGGACTCCTGCTGAGCCGTGGAGGACAGGAGGAGGGGGACAGACAGAGGGGGGTGAAGAGGTGATAATTAGCGGGAGTCTACCTGCTGTGTTGGAGGTGAGGGGTCGGGTGGACGGGGCATCGCCGCGGCTCTCCGACAGGAAGTCATCGATGGAGGGACTCAGCAGGGGTCGACTCTCCTGCTGCTCCCGGACCAGCTGGAGAGCAGAAACACCAGAGTCAGAGAGGAGGAGTGATGGAGGTGATGGAGGAGGAGGAGGAGGAGGAGGAGGAGGAGGAGGAGGAGGACATCAACTCCATCAACTCACACACACTCACAAACCAACATTATAATACTGTTGTCATGGAGACAGTCAGTTAGCTGTCAGCTACAACTTCAGACGCATGTTTTTAGTTTATATTAGTTTACAGTTAATATAATGTCCTCCAATCATGTGAGTGAGCTGTTAGCAGCACACACAACATCTGGATCACTGTGATACTGAAGACAACATCTGGATCACTGTCATACTGGAGATAACATCTGGATCACTGTCATACTGGAGACAACATCTGGATCACTGTCATACTGAAGACAACATCTGGATCACTGTGATACTGAAGACAACATCTGGATCACTGTGATACTGGAGATAACATCTGGATCACTGTGATACTGGAGATAACATCTGGATCACTGTGATACTGGAGACAACATCTGGATCACTGTCATACTGAAGACAACATCTGGATCACTGTCATACTGAAGACAACATTGGATCACTGTGATACTGGAGATAACATCTGGATCACTGTCATACTAAAAACAGCATCTGGATCACTGTCATACTGAAGACAACATCTGGATCACTGCAGTGGTAAAGAAAACATCTGGATCACTGTGATACTGAAGACAACATCTGGATCACTGTCATACTGAAGACAACATCTGGATCACTGTGATACTGAAGACAACATCTGGATCACTGTCATACTGAAGACAACATCTGGATCACTGTGATACTGAAGAAAACATCTGGATCACTGTCATACTGAAGACAACATCTGGATCACTGTGATACAAAAAACAACATCTGGATCACTGTCATACCAGAAACAACATCTGGATCACTGTCATACTAAAAACAACATCTGGATCACTGCAATGGTAAAGAAAACATCTGGATCACTGCAATGGTAAAGAAAACATCTGGATCACTGTGATACTGAAGACAACATCTGGATCACTGTGATACTGAAGACAACATCTGGATCACTGTAATACAAAAAACAACAGCTGGTCCACTGTCATACTGGTGACAACATCTGGATCACTGTGATACTGGAGACAACATCTGGATCACTGTGATACTGGTGATAACATCTGGATCACTGCCATACAAAAGACAACATCTGGATCACTGTGATACTGAAAAAAATTAAAATGAGGACGATTCTGAGGCTCTGCTGTTATGAGGAGTGAGAATGTTTGATAGATATTTGATTAATACGATCTGATTGTGACAGATTACTGAACGGGACGACTGGACACACACCCAGGGGCCCAGATAATTAATATTTCTTTACAAAAATCAATCATGTGACTACAAAAGGACACAACATGATCACAAACAGAAACACAATGACTACAAAGACCAAAAGGAACCACAAAGAGACACAAAAGGCGTTCTCGTAAATTCAGTAAATATTCTACATTGAGTTCTTTTTTCTTTGTGTGTAAATAATTGTGTTTGTTTGTCCCTGCAGGAGATTTGTTCACAAGGCGTGAACGTGTTGACACAAGGCGTGAACGTGTTGGTACCAGGCGTGAACGTGTTGACACCAGGCGTGAACGTGTTGGTACCAGGCGTGAACGTGTTGATACCAGGCGTGAACGTGTTGACACCCGGCGTGAACGTGTTGACACCAGGCGTGAACGTGTTGACACCAGGCGTGAACGTGTTGACACCCGGCGTGAACGTGTTGACACCAGGCGTGAACGTGTTGACACCAGGCGTGAACGTGTTGACACCAGGCGTGAACGTGTTGACACCCGGCGTGAACGTGTTGACACAAGGCGTGAACGTGTTGACACCCGGCGTGAACGTGTTGACACCCGGCGTGAACGTGTTGACACCCGGCGTGAACGTGTTGGTACCAGGCGTGAACGTGTTGACACCAGGCGTGAACGTGTTGGTACCAGGCGTGAACGTGTTGACACCCGGCGTGAACGTGTTGACACCCGGCGTGAACGTGTTGGTACCAGGCGTGAACGTGTTGACACCCGGCGTGAACGTGTTGACACCCGGCGTGAACGTGTTGGTACCAGGCGTGAACGTGTTGACACCAGGCGTGAACGTGTTGATACCAGGCGTGAACGTGTTGACACCCGGCGTGAACGTGTTGACACCAGGCGTGAACGTGTTGACACCAGGCGTGAACGTGTTGACACCCGGCGTGAACGTGTTGACACCCGGCGTGAACGTGTTGACACCCGGCGTGAACGTGTTGACACCCGGCGTGAACGTGTTGACACCAGGCGTGAACGTGTTGATACCAGGCGTGAACGTGTTGACACCCGGCGTGAACGTGTTGACACCAGGCGTGAACGTGTTGGTACCAGGTGTGAACGTGTTGACACCTGGTGTGAACGTGTTGACACCAGGTGTGAACGTGTTGACACCTGGTGTGAACGTGTTGACACCAGGTGTGAACGTGTTGACACCTGGTGTGAACGTGTTGGTACCAGGTGTGAACGTGTTGAC
>NC_139328.1:285000-480000 GCF_056507025.1 Lutjanus erythropterus
CACACACACACACACACACACACTCACACTCACACTCACACTCACACACACACACACACACACACACACACACACACTCTCTCTCACACACACACACACACACTCTCACACACACACACACACACACACACTCACACTCACACACACACACACACACACACACACACACACACACACACACACACACACACTCTCTCTCACACACACACACACACACTCTCACACACTCACTCACACACACACACACACACACACACACACACACACACACACACACACAGAGTCAGAGTATTCCCTGTGACAGCAGTGAGCACTTAGCAGCTGGAGACGTTGAACCCAGAGGAGAAGCAGAATCATTTAACCTTCATGATCCTTCAGCCTGACGGAACCTCAACATACAGTCGCTCTTTATTTTACAGTCAGTTTCATTTCTAACTCGCAGGATCACATTTATTGAAGACTTGATGTTTTTCAAACAAAATTTCTTACGGATGTTATTGACACAGTTGGACCCAGTATTTTATTGATTATTAATAACTCTTTAGCAAAAGACATTTGTCCCTCTTCTCTTAAACATGCTGTGGTCCAGCTTCTTTGAATGAATCCAAACCTTGATCCTTCTGTTTTGAATAATTTTAGACAGATTTCTAAACTTGTGTTTTTATTACGATTTTCAGAAAAAGTGGTTTCAACCCAGCTTTTAGCTTATGTGTCATAAAAATATTTTTTTTTGAAAGAAGACACATTTGGTTTAACCAGAGACAGCTTCATTCAAACTTTACAGAAACCAAATAAAACTCAACAAAAACATCTTGGGTCATCTTTCCCATCAATCACCAACTCTGGTTTGACTGAGATAAATCCTTAATTCACAGTGTAAAGGAGCACAGTGCAGTGCAGTGCAGTGCAGCGCAGTGCAGCGCAGCGCAGCGCAGTGCAGCGCAGCGCAGCGCAGTGCAGCGCAGCGCAGCACAGTGCAGCACACTGCAACAGCATAGTGGAGCACAGTGCCATGCAGCACACTGCAGCACACTGCAGCACACTGCAGCACAGCATAGTGGAGCACAGTGCAGCACAGTACAGTACAGCAAAGCACAGTGCAGTGCAGTGCAGTGCAGCACAGTGCAGCACAGCACAGTACAGTACAGTGAAGCACAGTACAGTGCAGTGCAGCGCAGTGCAGCACAGCACAGTGCAGTGCAGTGCAACACAGTACAGCACAGTGGAGCAAAGTGCAGTGCAGCACAGTACAGTGCAGCGCAGTGCAGCAAAGTGCAGTGCAGCAAAGTGTAGCAAAGTGTAGCAAAGTGCAGCGCAGCGCAGTGCAGCACAGCACAGTGCAGCACAGCACAGTGGAGCAAAGTGCAGTGCAGCACAGTGCAGTTACTCTGCTGGACAAATAAAGGCAAACAAATCCAAAAAAGGCAAGCAGTGTCCGGTGCAGTACAGCACAGTGCAGCGCAGTGCAGCGCAGGTGGTGCTGGACAGCAGTTGCTGCAGCCTCGATGCTCCACAGACACACTTTGACTTTATCTGACTGTGAAAATCTGATGTTTTCACATCACAGATGCAAATAAAGGTGTTAAAACACGAGTCAAGTAAAACACAGTCATGTAGGCTGATAGAGGACTTTAGGGTGGTGCACTGAACTGTAACAAAAAATTAATTAATGAATTATCAAATATTCTTACAGAAAGGCCAAATCACATTAAACTGAGATAAATCTTAGTTGGGGACAGCCCTGGTATTTAGTCTCGCATCTTACACTCATTTGTCTTTGCTGTGTCTCAGCCTCCTCGTGTGTCCATGTGTTTGTGGACTGATTTCAGGTTTCATTCATTATGGACACTGCTTGCCTTTTTTGGATTTGTTTGCCTTTATTTGTCCAGCAGAGTGAACAGAGGAACCGACCCACATACAGACTAATGACAACATTAGATTCATTTCAAAAGTTTCATTCAAATTCAAAACACACAAAAAAAAGGCAATATCATGAGGGAAAACACAAGACTAAAATAATCAGGACCAATACCACATTCACACCTGGTATTAGGTGGTGTTTGTGTTTACACCAACCTAAAATCTGAATATGAGCCAGATCACCTTCAGGGTTCAGTATGTCAAAAGTTTTAATCCAGATCAGAATGATCCAGGTTTGTGATTTTTTTTATTTTTTATCCCAGATAAAACTGACGTTTTAGATTTTGTCCTGACTTTGATCAGTCTGATCCAGATACCACAAGATCAGGATTACAGAATCTAGATTTGCGGTCTTTGGGTTGTCCTCCCCCTGTTGGACGGAGTAATGTTTTATTTCAGTTGCAGCGCCACCTGTGGCAGGTCAGAGTCTGTTTCCAGAGCAGTGAGGAGCCTTGGATCATTTAACCATGTTATCAAGTCTGATGTCGGTGAGATTTATGTTGAACTTTCAGAGGATAAATGTGAAATTATTCTTTTTGCACTGAAACATTTTTACAAAACAGCCTGGACTTTCTTTGCTGTTCTAACTGAAAATATTGGTTTATTGGTTAATTGATTAATTTAGAATATATGTTGTTTTGTCCTGATCTGTATTACTTTAATGTGAAATAAATAAATAAATAATAATAATGATGAGATCACATATCAGGATACAGATCACAGTTTAATACCTGGTGTAAATGTTTTAAAGAACAGGAAGTGAAACCAGAATAAGAGGGAAGGCAAGAACTACAAAATAAAAGAGAAACCTCAAATCATGACAAGAATGAGATCTAGATACAAAACAACTCTTTGATAAAACAAATTCCTGAGCTTCGTTCTTCCTTCTGTTTCCTGTTTATATTAAACCTGTCAGTGTCTCTGCACACACAGGTAACAGCAGCAGGTGAGGCTGAACTGCTCACCTGTTCGGATGACAGATTAATGAGTCGTGACAGAGAGAGAAAGACGAGCTGAAGGACTGAAATGTGCCTCAGTGAACTCAGCGGGCAGCAAGTCTTCATCAATAAAACATCATCATCCTCAGTTTTATTATTAGACTGTCAGCTCAAACACAGACAGGCAGGAGAGGAGCAACCTGCTGCTGCTGCTCCTCCTCCTGCTCTTCGTCCTCCTCCTCCACCTCCTCCTACTCCTCCTACTCCTCCTGCTCCTCCTCCTGCTCTTCCTCTTCCTCCTCCTCCTCCTCCTCCTCTTCCTGCTCCTCCTCCTCCGAAATGAAAAATCCTCGTTCCACAGCGTCAGTGTGAAGTGACATGCACAGCTGTATCAGCTGTCAGAGGGACTGCAGCTGTCTTTAATTTTATAATTTGTTTCAAATATGGATCATTTAAACTTTCCTTTAAATCATCTAATGCAAGTCCCAGACTCATCACACACAGACTGACTCATCACACACAGACTGACTCATCACACACAGACTGACACATCACACACAGACTGACTCATCACACACAGACTGACACATCACACACAGACTGACTCATCACACACAGACTGACACATCACACACAGACTGACTCATCACACACAGACTGACTCATCACACACAGACTGACACATCACACAGACTGACTCATCACACAGACTGACTCATCACACAGACTGACTCATCACACACAGACTGACTCATCACACAGACTGACTCATCACACACAGACTGACTCATCACACAGACTGACTCATCACACACAGACTGACTCATCACACACAGACTGACTCATCACACAGACTGACTCATCACACACAGACTGACTCATCACACACAGACTGACTCATCACACACAGACTGACTCATCACACACAGACTGACACATCACACAGACTGACTCATCACACACAGACTGACACATCACACACAGACTGACTCATCACACACAGACTGACTCATCACACAGACTGACTCATCACACACAGACTGACTCATCACACACAGACTGACTCATCACACACAGACTGACTCATCACACAGACTGACTCATCACACACAGACTGACACATCACACACAGACTGACTCATCACACACAGACTGACTCATCACACAGACTGACTCATCACACACAGACTGACTCATCACACACAGACTGACTCATCACACAGACTGACTCATCACACACAGACTGACTCATCACACACAGACTGACTCATCACACACAGACTGACTCATCACACACAGACTGACACATCACACAGACTGACTCATCACACAGACTGACTCATCACACACAGACTGACTCATCACACACAGACTGACTCATCACACACAGACTGACACATCACACACAGGCTGACTCATCACACACAGACTGACTCATCACACACAGACTGACACATCACACACAGACTGACTCATCACACACAGACTGACACATCACACACAGACTGACTCATCACACAGACTGACTCATCGCTCACAGACTGACTCATCGCTCACAGACTGACACATCACACACAGACTGACTCATCACACAGACTGACTCATCACACACAGACTGACGGTGCACACCAGTGTATCCTCGCTCTGAGCTCCTCCAGAAGCCTCCTCTCTCCTCACTCCTCGTCTCCTCCAGGTGCATTTAAGCAACTGGAAAATCCTTCATCATGGCAGAGGGGAAAAGACTTCTGGGTAGACGAAGGAGAGAGGAGACGAGGAGGCAAAATTCAACGTAATAAAAAGCATTTCATTCAGCTGTAAACATGAAGTCACATGGTCCGACAGGTAACTCACTGATTGGACAGTTTTGGTGATGTCATCCTGCATCACTGTGGTGACTGACAGCAGGTCAGTCTGTCAGCTGTTTGAAGGAAACTGAACTTCTCTGTTTCTTCACTCTGTCAGTGTCTGCTGCCCAGCTCTGTCTCTCTCTAAGTGTGTGTGTGTGTGTGTGTGTGTGTGTGTGTGTGTGTGTGTGTGTGTGTGTGTAGGTGCTGTTGGACTAAAAATAACCTGCTGTTGTGCTGAGCAAACAGTCCTCCATCAGCACAGAGAGTCCCAGCAGAGCTGAGCTCAACAAACAGAGCAGAGAGCATCCTCACTCAGCAACACCAGCATACTGCTAATACTGCAGCTAACGCTGATAATATCACTGCTGATGCTAATAATGCTAATACTGCAGCTAACGCTGATAATATCACTGCTGATGCTAATACTGCTAATACTGCAGCTAACGCTGATAATATCACTGCTGATGCTAATAATGCTAATACTGCAGCTAACGCTGATAATATCACTGCTGATGCTAATACTGCTAATACTGCAGCTAACGCTGATAATATCACTGCTGATGCTAATACTGCTAATACTGCAGCTAACGCTGATAATATCACTGCTGATGCTAATACTGCTAATACTGCAGCTAACGCTGATAATATCACTGCTGATGCTAATACTGCTAATACTGCAGCTAACGCTGGTAATATCACTGCTGATGCTACAGTTTATACTAAAACTGAAAGAAGTAACAAGAGAAAAAAGACGTAACAAGACACAAAATAACATAATAGATGTAACAAGAAAAACAATGTAAAAGACGTAACAGGATGCAGAGAAATAAGAAGATGGAAAAGACAAAAAACATCCGAAAAGATGTAACAGGATGAAAAAACATATAACAAGACAAAAAACAAGATAAATGAAGTAACAAGAGCAAGAAGACATAAGACAAAAAATAACATAAAAATGTAACACAACAAAAACATCATAAAAGACCAAACAAGATGACAAAGTAAAGCAAAAGTAAAAGATTGCAACTTTTTACTTCATATGTTTATGTTTCAAAGTACTCTTTTACTTTTACCTGAGTAAAAAAGTTGAATCAGAACTTCTACTTTTACACAAGTATCTGTAGTAGTATCTACTGCAGTAAAGACTGAAAGGACTTCTGCCTCGTCTGCGACAGAGAAGAAGAGTTGTGCTGAGGACGTCCTTCACTGCAGAGCAGAGTGAAGGTTTGTCTCACAGCAGGACAGACAGACGAGAGACGACCTGCTCAGATTCTGACTTCTGTTTGGTTCGAATGAGAAGAGAAACGTTTTCCTGCATCTGACATTTAAAACCGAGACTGAGACCTGAGTGTGAGTTAAAGCTGAGCTGATGATTCAGGCGCCTCATCAGTGAAATTAAACATGATGGACAAGATGAAGGTGCGGTCGTGGAGCCAAGTCACCGCCGCCACCGCCGCCGCCGCAGCTGCCTGCAGCAGCAGCTGGTCAGCTGATGGAGGAATATTTGACCCTGCAGAGTTTAGATATTTATATCCTCCAATGATCCAGCAGCTCCACTGCTAATTAATCTTGTATGAGAGTGTTTCTCCCCGTGGCTCTGTGAGCCTCAGTCACCCACACTGTAACTACAATACAGGACGACTACAGGAGCCTGCAGAGGACACACCGCCTCCAAAACTGTAAATACACTCTGATTTAGGACCAGGAAGAGGAGGAGGAGGAGGAGGAGGAGGGAATATGCTACAAAGATCTGATGAAGCCTGCAACTAACAATCATTTTCATCACAGATTAATCTGCAGATTATTTTCACATTTAATCAGTTAATCCTTCAGTTTATCAAAAGTCCAAAGTTCAAAGTAGGCTGTCCGCTTCCTGTCACAGTCTTGTCAACTGAAAAATAGTGATCAATCTGGCAATAATCTTTCCACTAATCAATCAGTTGTTTGGTCCATAAAATGTCAGAAAATGTTGATCAAAGTCCAAGATGACGTCCTCAAATGTCTTTTTTTGAGACTCTGAGCTGCTTCATGAAACAAAAAGCGGTTTTTGCTGCCAGTCTGAAGACTTCATCAAACTTTAACTGTTTATTATGTAAGAAGAAGAGAGCAGCAGAGGTTACTACAGGTCAAATCTGCCTCAGTCTGTGTGAGCGTCTGGTTTCACTTTCACTTTTAATCTCCAAATTCATTCAGCTTAAAGATCAAATTAGTGTTTAGAGTTTTTTTTTTTTTCCTGCTGTGAAGAACGTGATAAATGTCACCACAGAAGAGACGAGTCTGTAACTGAGACGAGTGTTTGTGGTGAGTTCAAGTGTCTGTAATAACTCTGAACTGACAGCTTCTGGTTGACTGGTCGGTCAGTCTGTTCCTATCTGACTGGTCAGTCGCTGGTGTTACTTTGAGAAAGACTGAAGCTTCTTAATGAGGATCTTTTCTGCTCACTTCCAGCTCTATATTTTCATTCTACCCTGTGACGTCCTCCGGCTGCTCTGCCACAACTTTCAGCAATTTATTCTACAGAGTTTCTTGACTGTCACACAGATTTACAAGTTGTTTACAGCTACTTTAGCTGCTAGCTGGCTAGTTAGCTCAGAGATCGGCCTGGCTCTGCAAGACTACAGCAGCCTGAGCTCCATCTGAGCAGGATAATGACACTGAGCACTGGATTTTCAGCTGCAGCAGCATTTCTGGGGACTGATCACTGAACACAAGTACACAACTCTATGACTTTATTCCCCTAATTTCATGCATCATATTTAAGGGACATTTTCTGGTTTCTCTGATGTCCTCCAGCTGCTCTGTCATTTCTTGATGGACAAAGTTTGACATGTTGTTAGCAGCTAGCTACTTTAGCCACTAACATGTAGCTGACTCTGCCTAAACTGGGAGCTCAAACACTGGGGGAGAGCACGGCTAACGAGTGGCGACACGCAGAGCTGACCTGGCTCGACTCAGTTTGGCTCAGCACGTCAGCCCAGCATGACAGGCCGGCTGAGAGCGACGCTCACCACTGACCCTCCTGACCGTGTACTTTCACTGTACTTAACGAGAGGAAGTGACACGCCGACGGCCAACGTGGTGATTAAAGACACGTTCAGATGTGGTTTGATTTAAGTGACAACACGTCAACACAGGGCTGCAACTAAACCATTACTGGAATTATCAATTAATCTGTCGATCATTTTTTCTGATTAATTGATTAGTTGTTTGGTCCATAAAATGAATTAAAATAAAAAATAATTAAAAATGCCAAGACAACCTCCTCAGAAACCAAGAAGAACTTCTGTGTAAAAAGGTGAGCAGACGGGACGTTATTGATTTGCATGTTCCCCTCAGCTCTATCAGATTGATAGATAAAAATATCACGTTGGTGGCGCCTGGACAGATCAGCTGGTGGAGCGCGAGCTTCACGTACGCAGGCTGTGAGTCCTCTGCAGCGGCCGGGGTTTCGACTCCCGCCCATGACCCTTTACTGCGTGTCATTCCTTCACTCTCCCTCCCCACTTCCTGTCACGTCTTCAGCTGTCCTGTCATTAAAGGCATAAAGTAAAAATAAAAAAAGTATATTAAAAAAACAGAACACATTAAACCCTGTAAACTAAGAGTTGGAGGCTGAATGACGGCTGATGTCCAATGAAAAAAATGCCTGAAGATTTGGAAATAAAACAGTTGATTTATTTCTATTCAGTGTTTTACTGGAACCTCATTAACATAATAGTTTTGTGTTAAAATATCTTAAATTAAAATTTTTCAGGCTGTTTTTCTTCATAACTCAGACACTAATTGAAATACAATGGTCATTTTTTCATGTAAGACGTATATATGTGCACTACAGCTGCAACAATTACTCAAATAATTGATTATTTATGATTATTATTAAATTGCCATCGATTCTGATAATCGATTAATAGGCTTGAGGAATTGTTTAAGAAAAAAATGTCAAAATGTCCTGATTCTAGCTTCTTAAATGTGAATATTTTCTGGTTTCTGAAGACGTCGTCTTGGTATTTACACGTACGCCTGAATGCTCCACAGGATGAATTAATCAGTTAATAAAGAAAATGTTTAACAGATGAATCGACAACAGAAATAATCAGTTGTATCCCTGCCTGTTTTGATTCTGCAGCGTCGGCGCTCTGTATCCACAGATACGTCTGATGTCGGTCTGATGACAGATTTGGTGCGTGATCATGATCTGATAATCTCTTTTTCATTTCTTCTTTTGTGTTTGAATAATTTACATGATGCATCTCCTGCAGTGGACAGCTGTTGTGTTTTTGTTTTTCACTGTGTCCAAAAAAAAACTATTTTCACTGCTAATGAAATGAAATTGTTTAGACAGAACTGAGAACATGAGATGATGGACAGAGAAACCACGCTGTTGTTTCTGACTCGTTCTTCTTCATTTGATTTTGTTTCTATTGAAACATTGACAGGAGACGGAGACGGAGTGTGAGACATACAATCAGACGTCCAACTCGTGGTCGCGGTCACATCAAAGCCCGTCTGTTGTGTTTGACTTGTTTTCTGTCTGTTTTATCTGCACTTTGTAGAAGCAGATCAAAGTCGGCTGCTCCGCTCTTCAAACGTCCAATCAGCTGCTTTTTAACGTCAAAACAAGCAGAAGAGCTGAGCAGCTGCTTCTGATCCGTCACACTCAGGATTAGTTTTCTGTCATCGTCAATATCAAAGACAATAAAAAAAAAAGTTTTATCTGCTCTGTGTATCTTTGAATGATTCTGATTGGACGGTTTAATGTATCGAGTCGGTAAGTTCCAGTATTTGTCTGTAATTAAGACAAACTCATTTTTAATATGAAACTACAAACAGCAAAACCACAGAAGTTGGGATGTTGTATAAAATGTAAAGAAAAACAGAAGTCAATGATATGCAAATCTTTTTCACTCAATATTCAACTGAATACAGAACAAAAAGAAGATATTTTATGTTCAAATTGATCAACTTTATTGATCTTTTGTAAATATACACTGAACTTGACACCTGTGTCATGCTCCAAAAAAAAAAGTTCCAGCTTCTTGTGTCTTCTGTTGTTTTCATAGTTGCGACTTTTTGTCTTGTTGTCTTTTACACATTTTTCATATTTTGTCTTGTTACGTCTTTTATGTGATTTTTGTCATGTGTTTTTTTTTTTTTTACTTCATTTTCATCTCGTTACATCATTTTAATTTGGTTACGTCTTTTTTCCGTCCCGTCTGTCCTGATGTCCTCTGATGGATCCTCCAGTCAATCGTCTTTTCTGTGTTTTATTGTTTCGTCCAGGTTGAAATCAGTCTTGATGTTGGAAGGCGGAGCACAGTAGGGCGGGGTATTGTTAAGAACCTTACGATTCGATTCGATTTCGATTCTTCAGGTTTTGATTCGATTTGATTTCGATTCGATTCGATATTGATTTAAATTCTTCAATATAGATTCAGTAAGAAGTAGAAATACACAAATAATTAAGAGTACCTGTTGGCAATTATTAAATATTTATTTTCATGCCCATAACACATGTGGTACGTTACTTCACATCTTTGGGCAATAAAACATCTGAAAATAAAACATTAGCAGCACCATAATAGCTCACTTGTGCATATAAACCTCTGTGTACAGCTTCAGGATGGCGACCTCTGTCATGGGTTTTCGTGTTGGTATAGCGTGTAGTAGTTTGCAGACATATTGTTGTTGTTTGGTCGCGTGCAGCCTCCGTCCTTAAAACGCGAATCACACGAAGATGTTGCGCACAGCGCCCCCAATGGCCAGGAGGTGAATCGATTCAGAGGGTTTGCTTAATTGATATTGAATTAGGGGGCAGATAATTTCGATGCATCGATTTTTCGATATTTTTACCCACCCCTAGAGCACAGTGATGCAAGATAATCAATAATCAATAATTAAAGTCATTAAAACTTAAGTAACGAGGCTTTTTAGAAAATGTGAGGAGGAGAAAGTTCAGATATTTGTGTTCAGATGAAGAAAAATAAATTAATAATAATAAGTACAGATACCTGAAAACTCTACTGAAGTAGAGTAACTAAGTATTTGTACTTAGTTACTCTACTTCAGCGTTCACTGCCACTGCTGCTGCGTTCGCTGTCACCCTGCTGGGTTCACCGTCACCCTGCTGCGTTCACTGCCACCCCGCTGGGTTCACTGTCACCCTGCTGCGTTCACCGTCACCCTGCTGCGTTCACTGCCAACCTGCTGCGTTCACTGCCACCCTGCTGCGTTCACCGTCACTGCTGCGTTCACCGTCACTGCTGCGTTCACTGTGACCCTGCTGCGTTCACTGTTCCCTGCTGCATTCACTGTCACCCTGCTGCGTTAACTGCCACCCTGCTGCGTTCACTGTCACCCTGCTGCATTCACTGTCACCCTGCTGCGTTCACTGCCACCCTGCTGCAGACCACAGCGAGCAGATCCAACACTGTCACTGTCACCCTGCTGCGTTCACTGCCACCCTGCTGCGTTCACTGTCACCCTGCTGCATTCACTGCCAACCTGCTGCGTTCACTGTCACCCTGCTGCGTTCACTGTCACCCTGCTGCATTCACTGTCACCCTGCTGCGTCCACTGCCAACCTGCTGCCTTCACTGTCACCCTGCTGCGTTCACTGCCACTGCTGCTGCGTTCACTGTCACCCTGCTGCGTTCACTGTTACCCTGCTGCGTTCACTGTCACCCTGCTGCGTTCACTGTCACCCTGCTGCGTTCACTTCCACCCTGCTGCGTTCAATGCAACTGCTGCTGCGTTCACTGTCACCCTGCTGCGTTCACTGCCACCCTGCTGCGTTCACTGCCACCCTGCTGCATTCACTGCCACCCTGCTCCGTTCACTGTCTAGTACCTGCTTGTTCTCTCTCACTCGTCTACTCACTCCATATGTGCGTACACGCGTACACACACACACACACACACACACACACACACACACACACACACACACACACACACACATACACACACACACACACACACAGCCCCATCTCTCTTAAAGGAGCCACACTTTTTCATAACGAGTCTCTTTCTTTCCTTCCTGATTCTTTGGAAGTGTTCAAACATCTGAATTGTTTCTTTTACATCCAAACACATCTGACTCTTCAAGATAAAGAAAAAAAAACTTTAACAACTAAAATAAGAACCACATTCAGACCTGATCAGTAACACAATCACACGTCTGACATTGTTTTCACTGGTGTTTTGATTCTCTGTCTCGTCGACTCGTGGATCATACGAGTCCAACACCATCAAACAGATGTGACGTTAATTAAGAAGTTTTATAAAATGTGCCAAGAAAAGGCTTTTATATGATATTTATGTTGTGCAAGAGGCACCGATCTGTAAATAAAAACAACAGTTATGAACTTATTTTTGATTTTACAAAGCTGTGCTATTTAACTGTGAATTAACGTGTGTGCTTTTATGTTGCATTTAATTTCATGTGAAACAGGCCACATTTTTCAATTAAAATATGATTCATAACATGACAAATGTTATTTTCTTCAATCATTATTATTATAACTCCTAGAATATGTTGCTTATAGAAGATGTTTGCTCGACCCAGGTGAGGACATTATCTGAAGAAACCTCAGAGAAGTTGAGGGTGCACTTGAACGCAGCAGAGTCGAGCATCTTTTCTCCCAGCCTGTTTCATTTCAGGGCTGCACCCAACACTTAGTTTTTAAATGATTAATGTCCAATTAGCCCCAATTAATCTGAAAAATAACATATAGATTAATTTAAATTTACCCCAAAACTTGTCTCATTAATATTTGAATATTTGATTAAATCAGAACAAAACTGTGACATTAGAATAACGATCATAGAGGCATATTTTTAATTCTGAATGGGAAAATAGTGAACCTCAAAATCATTTTTAAAAAAGCTGTGACACGTTAATTTATTCACTGGGTCAAATCTTGCCCCTGATGGAAAACGTATAAAATGTTACAACTGCTCCCAGTCTCCCCTATAACAGAAATATTAACTCTGATTTTTAATAAAAATATGAATTTGTTCTTTAGGAGAACCAACAGAACAGTTATTCAAAGATTTATTCTCGTTTCTCTGTGACTGATGTTTGTTGGTTTCCGATTTGTGATCTATAATCAATTAAAATCTGTATGATGTGCACGCGCCGCAGTGTTCTCACGTGTGTTCTAAAAAATGAAAGCATGCAGTGATCACGTGACCGCGGAATGACCGCAGGAGCAGGTAACACTCACCTGGACCTGGTACATGTCTCAGATTAAAGCCGCCAGCGGTCCACCGCAGCCCGGCTCCGCTGCCTCCAGCCGCTCGGTGTCTCTGCGGGGCCTCTCGGACGCTGACAGCCGCACACTGACGCCTCTGTCCGGTCTGTCCGACTCGGTGCTCCCGCTCCGTCCGCGCCCTGTCCCCGCTGTGTCCCCGCCGTGTCCCCGCTCTGTCCCCGCTCTGTCCCCGCTCTGTCCCCGGTCCTCTCCGTCCAGCCTGTACGACGTCCTGGCACCCAAACGCCGCGGGGTCCGGGTCTCATGTCGCTCCGCTCCGGTGGAGGGCGGGATGAAAACAAACCGAGCGGAGCCGAACACGTCCCGAGCGCGTCCGACGTCAAGCTGTCCAAACCGCACACGGTCACTTCCTGTGAAGAATTTCACAATAAAAGCACCGATGAAGGGGCCGATTTTACGTTTCGCAGAATTCAGTGATCACCTTCCAAGTTTGGCCATTCAAGAACAGAAACGTGTACAAATATACAAATTTAAGAATAGAAATAAGAAATATGTGCAAATATATACATTTTACAACAATAGCCTATTTAAGCGAGATTATAATAATAACAAAATATATACAAGAAGAACTATGTAAAGAAATAAATGGAAAATATAAGAAATAATACAGATAATAATACAGATAATAATGCTAATATGACCACTAATAACAATAATAATGATGATGATAATAAGGAAGAAGAAGAAATGTAAAAATTCTGTACAAAAATGAGCATCATGCTCCAATCATATATATCAGCATCAATAATGCTGCATGTGTTACACAGGTGAATTATTGTACAAATTGTTGTCATTGTATGGAGAGCCATTTTAGTCAATATTTAAAAATACAAACATGATATATGTATATGAATGAATAAATAAATAAATAAATAAATAAATAAGACATCAGGAAATGGGCAGCTGAAATTTAAACTTCAAACATTAGAATTAGCCCTTGAAATAAATACAAGTGTTTATTAGTTTATTTGTATTTATTTATTACTTATTTCACGGCCATATTTATTTATTAATTTATTTTCATAGCATTTTTTTTATATTTAAAATAGACTAAAATAGTTTTCCATAAATTTCAAGTCAGTAAGGAAGGAAAAGTACAAAGTCTTGTCAAAAACTACTCAAAGTATTAGTTTTAATTACGTTTTAACCTTTGGTTTTTAATATTTTAATATCAACGTTTAATCAAAGATGTTTCTGTTCTGTTTCTCCAAATCTTCAGTCTAAATTCGACCTGTTGGTTGATTAACTGATTTGTAAAAATTTGTAAAAATTTGTAAAAAATCGTCGTTCTTTAACTAATTATTGTTCTAACAAGGTTGTTTATGAGCGATATAACTTTTAAACTGAGGGAGGAGGTTAACAATGAAAAGTTGTTGAGCTGTATGTTCATAATATCACCGAACGAATCCATATAATGTAAAAATGAAACATAATGTAACAGCAGCATCACGTTGTCATGGTAACCTCTGTTTAGTGATGCAGAGTCGTTTTCCCCGTTTGCTCCAGATCATATTAACTCTTTAAATTGACATGGTTTATAATCCACACAGTAAAATAATGATGAAGCAACTACAGACACTTTGAAGACTTTTTACTGTTTTCTGTTTTGTCTGTGATTTTGCAGCTCAGATCACTGATTAGAAAATTGATCATCATTGATCACAGACAATCTTAAATCAGTTCCACTCATTTTACATTTTGCTATTTTATTTATTTATTTTTATTTTTTTATTTTATTAAAAACTTCAGTGATGTCCTCGTCTCTGTCATCATAGGACAGAGTCAGACAGACTTCATCATGTTTAAATCTGCTGGATGGACTTTTATTGTTTAATGTTTTCATGTTAGAATAAACGGCAGCATTAAGACCACATTTAGTCCATCAGTCATTTTCTCACATCATTCTTCTTCTCCTGCTTTATTTGTCATGTATTTTTTTCCACAGCTCATAATTATAACAACTTGATGGTTTTGACTTCAGTAAGACGCTCGATCGCTTCATTTCATGAGGAAGAAGAGTCAAATGAAACAAACGTCCCTTTTATGTGAAACGAAAGTCTGGATTAACAAAGAGAGCTGATAACCACCATTGTGATCCCCGTTATCTCTGATCCAGGTTTTAGGATTTGTTGATCCAGATCATACAGAGAAAGTCTGACTGTGTTGAGCTTCCTTCGTAGTACAGCCCTCTGGGGCAGATTGGACAATGTACACTGAAGTTACAACAACTTCCTGTTTCATGGCGAGACACTGAGATTTGAGGTCACGCCATGGAAACGTCGCCCAACAAAGACAGAAGCTTTTAAGAACTTTGAATCACGAATCATGTGTCTAGATTTTACACACTGATTTTGAAGTCGGCTTGAGATCTTAGAAATATAACACCTTGAAATCAGCAAAAGTGACCTGAAATGTAAACAGTAAATTCAAAATGGCCAACTTCCTGTTGGATTTAGGGCAGATGTTTTGTTTATTGCTGCTTTATTGTGATTTGTTTTTGTGATAAGCAACATTTTGTATCACCTGCAAGACAAAGAACACACATTAGGTGTTTTTTTGTTGTTGACATAAACACATTTTATAAACCATTATGAAAGTATGTTGAATATAGATAATTTTATTTAGTTTTTATTTAATTGATAAAAGTACTGATATGAAACACATTATTTAATCACTGAAGAGAACAGCCACACATGCTAACAGACACACATATGCTAACAGCCATGCTAACAGACACACATGCTAACAGCCACACACATGCTAACAAACACACATATGCTAACAAACACACATATGCTAACAGCCATGCTAACAGACACACATGCTAACAGCCACACACATGCTAACAAACACACATATGCTAACAGCCATGCTAATAGACACACACACATGCTAACAGCCATGCTAACAGACACACATGGTAACAGCCATGCTAACAGACACACATATGCTAACAGCCATGCTAACAGACACACACATGCTAACAGCCATGCTAACAGACACACATGCTAACAGCCATGCTAACAGACACACATGCTAACAGCCATGCGAACAGACACACATGCTAACAGACACACATGCTAACAGCCATGCTAACAGACACACATGCTAACAGACACACTGACCGGCACAGGTTCATTTCATTTGCAGTCAAACACACCCAAAGGATCACATGACACAGTTTATTTGATGTGAATCTTGTTCATTTGTTTTTATTCTCACACTGTTCTGTTCTGTTCTGTTAACCGTGTGTTTCTTTGTTTTGACTTACTGTGGTTGTTGGTGACAGTTCACTTCCTGGTTGAGCAAAAGATGTGTCTTTCTTCTTCTTCTTCTTCTTCTTTGGGGTTTAACAGCAGCTGACATCCTTCATGTTGGACCACTGCCTCTACTCTGTCACTTTAATTAAACCTGTGTTGATGAGAGACAGCACCTTCCTCCCCTCCATGATGTCCCCACACCCAACCAGGTCAAAAGGTGTGTCAGAGGGGTGGGGCCTCTTAAATCTAAAGGCCACCAGCTCATCAGACCAAACCATGTGCTGCCAAGTCAGAGGGGGGTCTGGCTTTAGTTACTTGTTGCCTAGTTTTAGTTGTAGTTGGCGTCCATGTTGTTTTCCTCTTGTGTGTTATTTGGTTTGACGTGGTCTCTGTAAACGTTCCTTCCTGCCTCCACAACGGTTTGTTCCTTTATTGACTCACAGGTACATTCAACAATCAATTAACTGTATGAATTTTTTATTTATTTATTGTTTAAGGTCATTTTTGGGGCATTTTGCCTTTATTTAGATAGGATAGCTGAAGATATGACAGGAAAGGGGGGGGGGGGGGGGCGACACACGGCAAATGTGCCACAGGTGGGAATCGAACCGGCAGCCGCCGCAGAGGACCAGGGCTCCATTTTTGATTTCCTGGTGTTGCAGAAACACACTCCTGTAAGAATTTGTTGTTTTTCACTGTAGTTTTGTCATTACTGCCACTGGGGTCTCTCATGTTAAAACAATAACAACAGTCACAGTTTGATGATGTCATGCAGTAGTGTGGGATCATGGGAGTTGCTGTCTTTTCCACCACAGACAAGGTAATATATTAAAGTTTGATTCATGTTTCGTTGAGTCATTTTCACTGACTTCATTCTTCACTCTGATGAATCAGCTGTTTCTCCACAGAAGTTAAACCAACAGGGAACCAACTGAAACTCTGTCAGCTGGAATAAATCAGATTTATCTGCTTTGAACATGTTTGGATAATGTATGAACACAACTCAGCAGCACTTCTGCTTGTTTTTAGTCATTTTAATGTTGCATTAAAACTTTAAAATTAAATGAGAATATAGAAAATACATTGAAGAGTTTATTGCACTTCAGTGTCCAGCAGAGGGCAGCACATTCCTGACAATACTGAACATAAAACTGAGTTCTCATGAGGAGGAGAGAGAAACGTTTTCTTCTGGAGAAACAAACACATCGTCTCTGCTGAAGAACAATCAGCATCTGTCCACTCAGGTATAGAAGATGAGACATTAAAACAAGACTTAAAACATAATAATGTTCAGAATGTGTAAACTTGCATTGAGTCCTTAGTGATGTGTGTGTGTTGGGGGAGGTTGACTCTGTGGATGTATGGAAGCTTTACTGTTGATTACTAGCTCCTATTGATGAAGCTATAGGTTAGTAATATAACCCATTACTATTACTGCCAATAATTGATGACTGTTTTCAGGTGACCACATCTGGATTCAGGGATAAATCATCTAAAGGTGCTGATGTGAGAGCTGATTTCCTCTGAGTGTGTTCTGCTCTGCAGCCCACAGTGACAGGAAACACCAAAACTGTGTACAAAAACACAAGCTGACACACTGACAAGCTGCTGGAAGCCTTTTTTCCACACTGTTGTACTGAACTTTTTACCTCCACTAGAGGGCCACATTATCAAGTAGGCGGTGCTCTACTTCTGCACTGTGTTCAACCATTCTGTCAATAATAACTGCTGCTGTGAAGAGAACAATTCTCACACTGAATGTTGAACATCAGCTAGTTTCTCCTGTTGATTTAAACCTTGTTGTAGAGATGGAACATTGGCTGTGGATTATTCTTGCTGCTCTTTTCTTTGGTAAGATACAAAGCACAACATGTTTTATCTGCAGACACTTTAACATGTTACTGAGATTCACATCAATTCTAATTATTTCTGTCAGCATTTATTAACATGTAAAAATAAATGTTATGGTTCAATCTGATTATGGCCTGACTCTCTGGATAGGTAACTCTTTAAACCTACTGATTGATCTCCTTTAATCAATCATCTTTATTGATTCATCTCTTCCTCTGCATGTTCTCTTCTTCCACAGAGTGTAAAGGAGAAGACAGAGTGATCCAGCCAACAGGAGATGTCATTGTTACTGAAGGACAGACAGTTACACTTGACTGTACATTTCAGACCGGTGACACTTTGTTCTGGTACAAACAGGATGGAAACAACAGCCCCAAATTCATACTGAGTCGTGTTCAGCGTGATGATGGGAAAACAGCAGACGAGTTTAAAGAGAGATTTTCATCCACACTGGATTCCACCTCAAAATCAGTTCCTCTGAAGATCCAGAACCTTCAGCTGTCTGACTCTGCTGTGTACTACTGTGCTCTGCAGCCCACAGTGACAGGAAACACCAAAACTCTGTACAAAAACCTTTGGAGCAAAGACAACAGAAAACTCCACAACATCCACTAGAGGGAGACACACACAAATAAAAATCTATATGATGTTGTAATAAAGTCTACAGTCTTTGTGTTTAAAACAGAACCAACAAATGTTTCAACAACTTAGTGAACAACTGAGAAACATCCAACAAGAAACCAACATCAACAACATCTAGATTCTCTATATTCACAGACATGATTGTAAAGCTTTAGAAATGGAACCACTGACAATATATTCAATCTTAATCACATTTTACCCAACTTTGGTCAGTGTGTCACAAACAACAACACACAGCATGGTGTTAATTAGTGAAGATATATATAATGTGTGAATAAACACACAACATTGACATATTTTCACTATTATTTATTTCAGGACCGTCATGTTTTAGAGCTCCCCTCAAATGTCCCAGATCAGGTCTTCAGGGAGCTCATGTCCTTTTCAGGTGAGCCCAGTTCCATTTAGCTCTCCTGTAATTTCAACCATGCCTGAGAGTACAAACAGCGACAGAGGAGAGAAACTACTGTTCAAAGCACAAAGATTCAGAGTGAAGCTACAGAAGAACTGAGAGCTGAACATAAAGAGACTTTTAAAAACATCTTTCTCTCTGCTCTCCTGCACACACCAGCTCAGTTTCACAACACTTTCTTCTTCTAGGGTGAGAAAAGGAGGCTTGTCGTGATTTGGCGGCGGTTGACGAGATGTGACTGCATCCTGCTTGGATGCTTGGCGAGTCAGGCTGGTTTTGGTCCTGCTCCAGAGTTCTTCATGAGTCGCTGCTACAGAGGGCTGAGGTGCAGGAGTGAAAATAAATCCTCTTTTTCATTCTAAAAGTTTGCAACATCCACTCTGAGCTCCTCTTCTGACAATAAAAGAGTCGTCATCAGAGCCACTGTGGTGTTTCTTCCTCCAGAAGCTCCACTCTGCCTCCGACCCTCTCCTGCAGAGCTCCATGACTCTGAGCAACTGTCTGTTGGCTCTGTGTCTCAGCTCCGCCCCGTCCTCTCAGCCCTTAGCAAAGTCCCACAATAGATGTGAATGAAGAAAACTGTGATTGTTGTGGTGTAACACAGAGCTGAAGCCGAGGTTCTCTCATTTTCATGATAGCTGTAAGATTTATCTGGGTTTCTGGGCAGAACTGGAATATGACTTTTATAAGTCTGTTTTCATTCATTTATAATCACATGAGAATGAGAATTGTGTTTGTTACCACAGATGGCTCCTTCTCCATGGAAGGCAGCACGTTTTTACAGAAACCAAGAATGGACAAAACAAATACTGGTTCTAAACGCAGCAAACCTTGGATTTGAGATCTGTTCACTTGCCAGCAACTGCCTCATAAGTGCTACATACAAAAAACATATCATAAATTATTGTATTATTCTGTAAACAATGTGGAATCAAGTCTTAATTAAAAAGTGAAAATCCTCCGTCCTCCATCTGGAACAAAATGCTGCTACCAGTGTGTTAACCAGGAGGAAGAGGAAGAGAGAGAAGTGAAAATACAGATCTAAGAGGAGACGGAGAGATTCAGGGAGGAGCTAAGCTGTTACTGAACTATAGAAGAGAGAGGAACTTCCATATTCAGCAGAGTTCAATACACAAACCACAAACATTACCTTTATTCAACATGCTGTCACTGCATCATTGTGTGTTTTCTCTCATGTTTCTTTACATTCTAACAGGTATGTTAGATTATGAAGACAATTAAAGGGAATCAAAATCAAAGAATGTCATTTATTTATTGTAACTTTTGCTAAATGTTTTAACAGAGTTCTCATTTCTTTCAGGTGTCAGCTGTGAAGAACTCAGTCCAGTTGAGAAAGAAGAGTCCAGTTTAGAAGACAGCTCTGTTACTCTGTCCTACAGATACTCCAAACTGTCATCTACTGATTATTTCTTCTGGTATCGACAATATCCAGGAAAACCACCAGAGTTCCTTATTTCTCACTCTGCTTCAGGAAAGATATTAAATGAAGGAATCTCTGGACTGAAGATTAAAGTGGAGCAAAACCAAATCAACATGAGCATCTCCTCTGCTGCAGAGACAGACTCTGCTGTGTACTACTGTGCTGTGAGGCCCACAGTGACAGGAAACACCAAAACTCTGTACAAAAACACAAGCTGACACACTGACAAGCTGCTGGAAGCCTTTTTTCCACACTGTTGTACTGAACTTTTTACCTCCACTAGAGGGCCACATTATCAAGTAGGCGGTGCTCTACTTCTGCACTGTGTTCAACCATTCTGTCAATAATAACTGCTGCTGTGAAGAGAACAATTCTCACACTGAATGTTGAACATCAGCTAGTTTCTCCTGTTGATTTAAACCTTGTTGTAGAGATGGAACATTGGCTGTGGATTATTCTTGCTGCTCTTTTCTTTGGTAAGATACAAAGCACAACATGTTTGGATTCTTTTCTAAAGATTGATGTCAACTGGAGTTCAGAGCAGAAATCTCTCAACAGTTGAGCTGTTTCTGTCCACAGAGTAACACTGTACACTTGATATTTTCCACTGTCTTCTCCTCTCAGCCTCATGAACAATGTTAGTCTAATGGATTCATTTTATACACTTTTTCCAGGACTAACAGCTGGAGACAAAATCTCTCCTGTAGGAGATGAAGTCAGTGGAACAGAAGGACAATCTGTCAAACTGAGATGTGAATATGAGACAACAGCAGGTGGTGTTTATCTTTACTGGTACAGACATCATTCTGACCTTCAGGCTCCTCAGTTTATACTCTTGAAAGGAGAAGGATCAGTAAGTGATCTCCAGTATATCCCTGATAATTGATATGGATCTGAGACATCAGACACATCAACTGAACTGTCCATCAGAGACCTAACCCTGGCAGACACAGCTCTCTACTACTGTGCTCTAGAAACACAGTGATACAAAGTGTAGAAGAGGCTGTACAAAAACCTGAACACAGATATCTGACTACTCTTCAAAGAGGAGGGAAGTGGTATTCAAACCACAGCTTCATATCAGATGGATTCTGCTAATTCCTGTTTGATCAGAGTCACTGTGGTTACAGCTGCTAATGAAACACTGTGGGAGGATTCACATGAGCAGCAAATCCACATCAATGACAAACCAACTGGATGATGCTTCAAACACAACATGAAAACTAAAACAGGAACAGAAAATAGTTGAAAATGGAGGAAATGATCCTGATGTGAATTCCATGCAAGTGATGGGTGACAAAATCCAGAGTCCTCGTTCAGAAATTAATTCCAATGTTTATGAAGAGGATTCAATGGTCTGATTTAAATAAAGATAGTGACAGACTGACAGTGTTTCCTTGCTGAGCTGTGGTGAAGGGATGATAACACAAAAACAGAATTTCATTTTAAAAAGACAGTAAGTTTGTAGGAGAAACTCTTGATCTGACTGAGGTATTAATAACAAATCAAATATTGATAAAAAGTTTGAGGATCACCAAAGTTATTATTATTCATCCTGAGGGAACATGAGCATCTTCACAACATTTCATGACAATCCCTTCAGTAGCTGTTGAGATATTTCAGTTTGGACCAAAGTGTTGGAGCGACCGACCCGTCAACAAACTGTCAGACTGACATTACCATCCTCAGAGCCATGCTGCTGGCAGGAATAAAACACAAAGTGTAGGAGCCAAAATAAGAACAAGAATTCTTTCCAAACTTCCTGTGAGGGCTGACATGCAGGGTGAGAGCACTGCCCTCTGTAGGTCGGGTTAGGGAGAGTTTCCTGCCTTTATGAGGACAGGTGTGGGCAATCAGTGCCTCTTTGTCTGAATCCAGGTAGATGTGTGGTAGGATTGCTTGGTGTGTGCAGGTAAGGGACATCTGTGAAGAATCACTGCTTACATGGTTTGATTAGAAATCTAATGATGTTTCTTGTGTATTCAGATGTAGTGAAGCTGCGTCCTGATCCATCCTGACTGATGGATGCTCTGTAGCCCCATGTTGAAGAGGCAGGCCACAGATAACTGCTTTGGTTTGTTTGACTGTAGGCCTTTCACTAATAATATAACAATCTAAGCCTTTAGGAAATTCAGTCCTTGTCTCCTCCTTGTCTGAGTTAGAGTAGTCAGCCTGCTGATCTTCCCAGTGTCTCCTAAACTGGTGTGCTAATGTAGGACGGTTAATCCCTCCAAAGTATTTTTGTCTGTTGATAGAAATGATTTTATAGCAGACTGAGTGCCAGACGGCTGCTTTGTCTGAACCAGTCCATCTATGTCGTCTGGCCTAATTTTTCTACCATGTTTAATTGGACTCAACCTTAGTTTTAGTGTGAACTGTCCAGGATTTGTATAGTTACTGTGACGATTAACTACACTGTCCATAATTGGATTTAGTAATGTCCTTTTCATCATTGTGAGCTGAACCAACTTAAATTCACACTTTGTTTTGTTTTATTCCTTTATAGGCAGCAGGAGGAGCTGTGGGGAGTACATGTGGGATCCTCACTCTTGGTGTGGTAGACCTAATGTTGGTTGTCACTTGAGCGTCTTGCAGATTTGTCTCTCCTAGCAGTGTAAGTTGCAGTGTTAGTGATCACAGTGGGCTCACGTGGTGGTAATCATTGGGTTCTGCAATAGAATCTGCCCGTGGTAAGAACCCTGCCTACTTACCTGCTACTATCAAATACTGATGTTCCAGTTTTTACTGGAGTTTGTTCTTCAGCTATTTATTTGTATTGTCAATACAAATAGTGCAGAGTCTGAGCTTTAGTTGAGACCAAACAGTTTTTAACCGTCTCATCACCTTTATCCATTTGAACTGTGTCACATTGACCTACAATGTATTTTTGTAGGATATTTGAGTTCAGTTGGGCTTTTATTTTGAAACAGTGGATTCATGGAGCCTGGACCTACAACAGACGTTTGTTAAAACAACTTTCCTATAACTTGACATGGAACAGCCATAACATCAAGTTAAAAACTGTTTGGTGTTGGATTTTCTCTCTCAACTCAGCAACATGGATGGGATTCAAACAAGCGATTAGGTACAAGTAACAGACGCAAGTGGACTTTGTGACAAGAGGTAAAAAACAATATTGGACATGCAGTGAATCATGTGCTGAGTCGATCACTGTATGTTAAATCTGTTCACTGGATCTCACAGAGAACTTGCTGCTGTTGAAATTGCTGTTTGTTTGTTGAAGGATGTCTCATGGAGGATTTGCTGTGTTTGGAAATGAATTCATGCAGCTCAGTATGAAACAAGGAAACACTGTCACTGCATCTGACCATCACCACTGAATCCACTGTCAGACATGTGAACGGTGTGTTGTGGCTCACATGCTGTCATATTATTACTGTCAGGATGTCAGATTTAAAGGAGGCGGGGTCCAACCTGTTGTGGAGAGACCTGCTGAGGCTGATGAAGAGGAGACGTCTCTATTCAAATGATTCACTCTCAAAGAGGAAAACTGGGAGTGTTGACACAGAATGAGATTCAAGCTCTGATGGATGATGAAGCTGAAAAATCTGAGAAAGAAGTCATGAAGATGAAATGTGAAATCTTTGAGAATATGCTGGAAGAATTTGCCCAGATTCAAAATTCTGTCTCCATGTTCATGTCAGAAGAACAAGAGTGTGTCCAAATGGACTGGTCTCAACCTAAAATAAAGAGGTTCTGCAAGTTTTTAAGAGTTATGAAGAAAAAGACGGAGTTGTCTGATTATGAAGAGGATTCATGAGCAGCTCAAGCAGCTTCCTGATGTTCAGCCAGAAGACAGCATGTCTCACAAACTGTCCACTGTGAGTTAAAGTTAAAGTTAAAGGTGCAGGTTGAGGTGCAGAGAGCAGCTGTGTTACATTTGTAGAGAGCTGTTAGCTCCAAAAAGAAACCCTGATAGTTTTACTAAATATAGTGAGAGGAGAGAAAGACAGAAGGAGACGCCACGGTGGTGTTAACATCTTATTATGAGTCTCATGTGTAAATGAGATCCTGTATCCTAAATGAGAAACTGTGAACAGAGTTCCATTGTTACAACCTACCCCACTGCTGGGGTGGATTGTAATACTGCCTGGGGACAGATGGAACAATGGTCATGTTTTTAACAATACAAAATGCTCTGCAAGAAGAAATAAAGTGTGTCTGATATGTTGTTTTTTGCAAAATATCTTGTTTAAATGGTTTACATATGGCTCTACACCTCACCTTCATTTAATATTCAAGGGTGCATGAATTGGCACATGATGGATCAAAGTAAAGTCTTCAGGTCACTGGGAGGCCTGCACTAAATGTTACTGAGACACACTGTCTCTAATTGAGACAGTAGATGCAGCCATCTGCTCCTTTTGGGGAAAACGGAGGACATCCTGATAGTGTTGCTATGGCAACCGAGGTCAGAGAGGTGTGTCTGTCTCTGTGAACAGAGCAGAGGTAACTGCATTCAGGGACTGGATATCAGTGACCCTGAGGAATGAGAGGAAAGGGTTCATTCATACTTCTCTTGTTTTACATTTACAGACCAATAGACTGATTCTATATGCTGTAGATGTGTTGGACTGAACATATTTGGACATCAATCATTTCTGGCATTATCTGTGAAGTCTTAAAGACTCTCCCCAGAGACTGAAACTCCACAACTGAAGGTGGAGGAAGAGGAAGAGAGAGAAGTGAAAATACAGATCTAAGAGGAGACGGAGAGATTCAGGGAGGAGCTAAGCTGTTACTGAACAATAGAATCATCATCATCACTGGCTGAGCTGAACTTTGGTAGGCAGAGAATCTCTAAAAAGGTTTTTCTGTGGCTCCACCCACTGACATTTAACTCAACCAATGAGATTATTTGTGTCTCCAGAGCAGAAATGTTTGAGGAAGTAAAAGCACAATCATGTTGATGTTGAGGAGAAGAGCTGTGCAGCAGAGAGGCTGTTTAGTTTGTTCATTCTACTGCAGTGGAAGAACATTGATCATCTGCTGTCTGTTTGACTTGAACAACTCCAAAGACATGTTGCTTTACCTCTTTTTACTTTTCTCTCTCTTTATAGGTGAGTGTTAGAACACAGATCAAAGTCTCATTTCAGCTGCTGGATTAACCAGATATTTGCTCTACATTTCATAACTAGAGGTTTATCTGTGTAAGGTAACAATTTCCATGAGACAAAAAGACATTTGCTTTATTGAATGAATCTCAAAATGATGAAAGATGAAAGAAAAAGTCCAGAACCTCCGTTGAGTCTCTTGATGTTTGAATCTCTTGCAGACTAACTGACATGAATAATCCTCATTTTGCAGCCCTGGTTTCCATGAACAGCATAAATCCAGAAAGAACTGAAGAACATGTTGAAGAGGGAAGAAACATCAACCTGACCTGTAAATATGACGGTGTTATCACCAATATCCAGTGGTACCGACAGAACCAGAGATCCAGACCAGAGTTCCTGCTCTCCATCACAGAGGGAGGATCGATTCATCCAACTGTTTCTGATTTCTCAGCTCACATTAAGAAAACAGAGAAACGTGTCGATCTGGAGATCATCTCAGCTAAAGTGACAGACTCTGCTGTGTACTACTGTGCTCTGCAGCCCACAGTGACAGGAAACACCAAAACTCTGTACAAAAACCTTTGGAGCAAAGACAACAGAAAACTCCACAACATCCACTAGAGGGAGACACACACTGTTAAACTTCAGTAGGATGTGATGATCCAGTCTAGATTCTTTGTAGTGGAGATGAAAACAACAGAAAATGACAAAGAAAAGACAGAAGCAGGATGAGGGAAAGTGTTGTTTCATACAACAGAAACTCTGATGATGGAACTTTCTGGGAATTTATTTATATGAACAACATGTCATCATAATCGAGTTTAAAAACAAATCATGTCTCATCTTATAGAGCTCAAATTCAACTCCATGCCAGTCATTTTTGTGTGACATGTTCATAAGTGCCAAACTGTGAAGCTCTATAATCATATGTCATAGTGTGTCATTATATTTGGGGATGAGGCGTCAGAAACTTGGGATCAGTCGCATTCTGGCCAAAATCAGTGGATCAGATAGTGGAGAAAAAAAGTCTAATCTGATTTAATACATGAACCTAAATGATCACATAAATTGTTGATAGGGCTGGACGATTAATTGAATTTTGATTTTGATTTTGGCTTGTCACGATCATAAAATCATTATAATTGAAGAAAAATGATTCATGTGCTGTGTGGCGTGCATGCAAATTCCTGAGCTGTAAAAGCACAGTGAATGCACCAGTCTTACGTGCAGGTGCTGCAAACTAGGAGCGATTGAGAAAAATGGCAGAACGGCAGCCTTTAGTTTAGAAGAAAGGTTGGATATCATCAGTCATATGGAAACATTTTGGTTTCAAGTTGTTGGACGTCGAGCAGAAGGAAGGAGCAAAATTGATCACACTGTCATTTCTGCTCCCCAAGAAAACACGACCAATTTATTGAACCATTTAAAGTACAGTCATAAAGTGGTCTAAGACCAAGTGATAAAGGAGCAGAAGACACAAAAAAGTGCAAACTCGTCGGCTTCAGCCAACACAGTCCTCTATGAAGGACACTCTCTCTACCCACGGCTCTCCAGACTGAGCAGGAAATACCTGTGCATCCCTGCCACAGGTGCTGCATCAGAGCGGCTTTTTAGCACAGGAGGAAAAGTTGTCTCCTGCCTTCAGTCATCATTAAAGCCAGACCAAGTGAACAGTCTGCTGATCCTAAACCTGAGTTTGTAGGAGGCAGACTGAGGGAGTATATGACTACCAGGCCAATCTTTTTCTGTATTTACAAAAGGTTTTTCAAAAATCCTCAAAGAATATTTAGGGTTTTTTTTGCTGTGTTATTAGTGTTTTTGCGTTTTGCATGTAGGTTGTGGCTTGTTTTTACATATTGCTGTTGTTATTTTAATTTATTATTATTATTATTATTATTATTATTATTATTATTATTATTATTATTATTATTTTACTTGTTTACTTGTTATTAATTTATTTCCGTTGTTGTTTTAAGTTATATTTAAAGTTGAGTTTTGGTGGTTCAATAAATACTCATGTTTTCAAATTAACCAATAATCGTGTTTATTAATCATGATTTCAATATCACTCAAAATAACTGTGATTATTATTTTTGCCATAATCGTTCAGCTCTGTCACAAGCAACACAGTGAATTTATTTTTATTTGAAATGTTTGAATGATGCTGACAAATCAAATGCTTCTAAAAATTGTCTGTGTGAGAAAAGTTTTAATAAGAAGAAGCAGCAGTGTTGCATGTATTGTCATGTTGTGGGCTGCGTATCTCTTCCTTCAGGGATGTAGAATATTTGTTTCACAGTTTGAGCAGGATCTTATTTACATGGCTGGGTTGAGTAAAGTGAGTCTTTGAAATGGTACAAAGGTCAGTGGTGAACTGCCAGAGGTTAAAAAAAAGGTAAGGTTACCCAAAACTGAAAAATAATGTACATTTCAGAATTATACAAAAAGGCCTTTTTCAGGGAACAAGAAATGTGTTAACATCTGAAAGGTGTTCTGCAGCAATGGAGGTTGATCAAGCCTTGAAAGTTGGTGCTACTGATTCCTACAGGCGTCCCAACTTTTCCTGTTTCCTTACAACCGTCTGCATCAAAGTAGTGCTGGAACACACTGTGGTACCACACCCTCATGAGCATTATTTGAACAGTATTGTACTGCAGAAAGTAGTGTGTTGCTATAAAAATGGAAAGAAAAAGGCAATTACCAATGAAAGAGAGACAGACCATCATAACACTTAAAAATATAGGTCTTTCCTACAGAGAAATAGTGAAGAAAGTCAAGGTGTCAGTGAGTACAGGTTCCTTCACCATCAAAAGTCACTCAAAAACTGGACAAACTCTGATAGGAAGAGGTCTGACAGACCCAAAGACACAACAGAATCAGAGGACAAGTTTCTGAGAGTCGACAGCTCGTGTGATCGGCGGCTCACAGGACAACAGCTTCAAGCACAGCTTCATGTGGTTGGAGTAAACAAGTCTCAGTTTCAACTGAAGAGAAGACTTCGAGTTGCAGGTTTGACAGGTCGAGTTGCAGCAATAAAGTCATTGTTAAGACGTCAGAATGAAAAAGAGGTTTGTCTGGACCATGAAACACTGCCAGTGGACTACTGAAGACTGGAAGAAGGTGTTATGGACTGATGAATCAGAAATCTTCAGTTCATCACACAGGATTTTTGTACTCCGTCGAGTAGGCGAAAGGATGGTTCCTCAGCGTGTGACATCAACTGTCAAACATGGAGGAGGAGGCGTGGTGGTCTGGAGCTGTTTTGCTGGATCCAGGGTCGGTGACTTGTACAGAGAGAGAGAGGCAACCTGAACCAAAACGGCTACACAGCATTCTGCAGCTCCATGCAGTGACCTCTGGTATGAACAGGTCAGGAATTCATCCTACAGCAAGATAATGACCCAAAACATAAGACCAAGCTGTACCTGAACTACCTTTAGAAAAAAGAAGGAGATGGTAAGCTTGAAAACATGGAGTGGATCAACACAGTCTGCAGACTGAAACCCCATGGAGCTGGTTTGGGATGAACTGGACAGAAGAGTGAAAGCAAAGCAACCAACAAGAGCCACACATTTATGAGAACTTCTGCAGCAGAGTTGGGAAGAACTTTCTGAAGAATATTTGATTTCCATTGTCGAAAAAATGTCACGAGTCTGTTCAGCTGTTCTATCTGTCTGAGGTGGCTACTGATGAGTCAAAAGTTTAGACAACATTTTGGTTTATAAATTAATTACATGATTTCATTTTTAACTTCAATTGTTTATTTGTTCTATGATTTCATTCCAGAGTACAGTGAGACATTGAACTGCATAATTTTCAATAATGGAAAGATTGGGGCTTTCTAAAACTTTTGACCAGTAGTGTAAATCTAAATATCTGTGTTTTAATGTCTTGTATCGACTGGCCTCCTGATGGTGCCTGTAGGCCGGGGCGTCATTGTGAACGACAGTTAGTTCTCAATTGACTTATCTGATTGAATACATGTTGGTTACTGATCAAATATTCATTCTGAGTTTGCTTGTAATTTCTCTGATAATAAATATTAAAGTAGTCGTAGCAGGTTCACAACAATCAGCAGCTTTTATATGTTGGAGAACAAAATGAAGCAGCTGTAAAACAGGTTATCTCTGTATTAGCTAAACTCTCTTCTGATGTTGAGCTAACTTTTCATACTGTGGGGAAAATATTTGACACTGAGCTTTTCTTTTAATATGATATAACACCTCCAGCTGCTACCAGTGTGTTAACCAGGAGGAAGAGGAAGAGAGAGAAGTGAAAATACAGATCTAAGAGGAGACGGAGAGATTCAGGGAGGAGCTAAGCTGTTACTGAACTATAGAAGAGAGAGGAACTTCCATATTCAGCAGAGTTCAATACACAAACCACAAACATTACCTTTATTCAACATGCTGTCACTGCATCATTGTGTGTTTTCTCTCATGTTTCTTTACATTCTAACAGGTATGTTAGATTATGAAGACAATTAAAGGGAATCAAAATCAAAGAATGTCATTTATTTATTGTAACTTTTGCTAAATGTTTTAACAGAGTTCTCATTTCTTTCAGGTGTCAGCTGTGAAGAACTCAGTCCAGTTGAGAAAGAAGAGTCCAGTTTAGAAGACAGCTCTGTTACTCTGTCCTACAGATACTCCAAACAAGCAACTGGTGCTGATGAGTTTTACTGGTATCGACAATATCCAGGAAAACCACCAGAGTTCCTTATTTATCACTCTGGTTCAGGACAGATATTAAATGAACGAATCTCTGGACTGAAGATTAAAGTGGAGCAAAACCAAATCAACATGAGCATCTCCTCTGCTGCAGTGACAGACTCTGCTGTGTACTACTGTGCTGTGAGGCCCACAGTGACAGGAAACACCAAAACTCTGTACAAAAACACAAGCTGACACACTGACAAGCTGCTGGAAGCCTTTTTTCCACACTGTTGTACTGAACTTTTTACCTCCACTAGAGGGCCACATTATCAAGTAGGCGGTGCTCTACTTCTGCACTGTGTTCAACCATTCTGTCAATAATAACTGCTGCTGTGAAGAGAACAATTCTCACACTGAATGTTGAACATCAGCTAGTTTCTCCTGTTGATTTAAACCTTGTTGTAGAGATGGAACATTGGCTGTGGATTATTCTTGCTGCTCTTTTCTTTGGTAAGATACAAAGCACAACATGTTTGGATTCTTTTCTAAAGATTGATGTCAACTGGAGTTCAGAGCAGAAATCTCTCAACAGTTGAGCTGTTTCTGTCCACAGAGTAACACTGTACACTTGATATTTTCCACTGTCTTCTCCTCTCAGCCTCATGAACAATGTTAGTCTAATGGATTCATTTTATACACTTTTTCCAGGACTAACAGCTGGAGACAAAATCTCTCCTGTAGGAGATGAAGTCAGTGGAACAGAAGGACAATCTGTCAAACTGAGATGTGAATATGAGACAACAGAGACGTATATTGCCCTTTACTGGTACAGACATCATTCTGACCTTCAGGCTCCTCAGTTTATACTCTGGAAAGGAGCAAAAGACGCACACACTTACAAATATATCCCTGACAAACGATATGGATCTGAGACATCAGACACATCAACTGAACTGTCCATCAGAGACCTAACCCTGGCAGACACAGCTCTCTACTACTGTGCTCTAGAAACACAGTGATACAAAGTGTAGAAGAGGCTGTACAAAAACCTGAACACAGATATCTGACTACTCTTCAAAGAGGAGGGAAGTGGTATTCAAACCACAGCTTCATATCAGATGGATTCTGCTAATTCCTGTTTGATCAGAGTCACTGTGGTTACAGCTGCTAATGAAACACTGTGGGAGGATTCACATGAGCAGCAAATCCACATCAATGACAAACCAACTGGATGATGCTTCAAACACAACATGAAAACTAAGAAATAGAAAGTGAAAACACTGAAAGTTCAGATCAGTGTCTCACTGATCCATTCAAGCTTTTCACTAAATCAACAGGTTTGAAACCTAAATGATGCATCAACATTTCCTCCAAGAATCTTTGGATTAATCCAGGTTTCACAGAGAAGTAAACATGTCACCATTTCTGTGGTGGCAGCTCACATTTAAAGCTGCACATTGACACTGAAGCTTTGCCTTTTTTAATGTGTTTGCTGTTTCAACATTACAATCAAAGTTTAATGTAAAATCCTGAAGTGAAGTAAGAAGGTACCAGTGGAGGACAGAGTGTCTGCAGATGCAGCTGCCACCACACACTTCTGGTGGGTCATTGGTAATGACTGAGAGAGATTATTATAGTAGGAGTCTGTGTTTTGTTTTGGGGGGAAATCCTGCATTGTCTGCCTTTAAGCACACTGCTGATAGTCTGGTCATAGTACAACTGTGATTCCAAGGAAGTTCAGAAGCTGTTTAAAACAGAAATAGAAGAAACTGTACTGTTTTCACTCATCATATCTGTCAAAAACTACCAGCAAATTATTACAAAGACAAAACACACAGCTGGAGCTTTTTGATTGTTGAGAAAGTTGTTTGTCTCCAGATTGATTGAGGTGAATTTTCTGCAGATTTCTCCTTCAGTCTGACCTTCTTGGATGATGATGATGATGATGATGATGATGACGATGATGATGATGATGACGACTGCAGCATCACTGTCATTTCTAAAGCTTCCATCAGCCTGAATGTAAACAGACCACAGCAAGAGGAGGAGCTACACAACTGAATATGAAAGGTTTCATGTTGGAAGTGAAGAGCTGCTGTGTCTCTCTACTCTTCATTCAGTACAAGTGAAAATAATGCAGCTCTCTTTACTTTGGATGATGATAGTTGTCTTTCATCCTGGTAAGTATTCAAGACACACAACAAGCTGATGGTAGACATTCACAACAAACATTTCACATTCTTTGAAATCATCAACTTTTTCACAGGTCAACTCACTTTAAATATATTTCATCATGTTAAAATACAAATGTCACAGTGAAATATCTCTTTGTTCTTTTCAGGATCCTCTGAGGATTTAGTCAAACCATTTAAAGATGTAATGCTGGCTTTGGAAGGAGACAACGTGACTCTCTCCTGCAAATATTCAGGCTCAGTCAACAGCCTCTACTGGTATCAACAGAAGTCCAGTTCATCTCCACAGCTTCTCATCAGGGAGTTTGAAGAGAAACCAGGATTTTCACTGAAACATTACAAAGATAAAACCCAGATGGATCTGCAGATCTCCTCTGCTGCAGTGACAGACTCTGCTGTGTACTACTGTGCTCTGCAGCCCACAGTGACAGGAAACACCAAAACTCTGTACAAAAACCTTTGGAGCAAAGACAACAGAAAACTCCACAACATCCACTAGAGGGAGACACACACTGTTAAACTTCATGTGGAAATGATGTTAAAGTATCACAGAGTAAATCTTCTGACAAACTAACAGCAGAGATCATCAATAAAGGATTTCTTTCTCTCCACTGATGTTTCAACTTTAAACACCAAGGAAAACTCAGGAAAACATGGTCCATATAAACAATCGAGGTCAAACTCTTCATACCTATGACTCTTCTTTGTGTTACTGAATTGTTTCAATATAAAAGTTCAGTATTACAATCGATACAAAATGACATACTGCTCCTTTAATGTGACCACACTGCACAGGATGAGACACTGAAAATATTTTGTTGGGTGACATAAAGCCTATTCCTAAGTGCTCTGTTCAGCCCCACACTATTTAACAGATGAGTATAACACATGAAAACACTGAACACTGAGATCAACAGCTGATTAAACAGCTGATTATAAAGCATCAAAACACTGAACATTAAATGGTACATAATTCATTTCAACAACCATTAAATATTTTGGTATTTACTCTGAAGTCTTGGTCATGTGGTTAACAAGAGCTCATTTGATAGACGGAAGATAAACATACAACAAACCAACAGCTGCTTAGTTACCAGTCTGCACCGTCACCGTATGCTAATGCTAACAACAATAGCTTTCACAGTGACTCACCAGTTTGTGCATTGAGAGGATTCATTCAACAGGTTTTCACAAAAGCGTCTACAGGTCAGTAACAGAACCACAGAACATTTTACACTTCAACTTTTCAAAGCTGTTAGACTCAATATGGTCAAACTTTTCTCCTACTGACCCGCAGCAGCTCGTCTCCCTGCTGACTCCCACTCATCTACCTAATGCACACACCTGCTACCTGTTTGTAACACAGCGGCAGCTCTGATTGGCTGCCGGTGCACTGTGACGAGATCACATGTTCCTGATGTCTTGTACTGTTTACGTTCTGCTCTGTTCTGCTCTTGTAACCTGAGTTACCTCAGAGACATCGTGTGTGTTATTGTAGTCTGAGCAGAAACTAGACCGGACTTAAAGTCAGTGTTCAGAGACTGTGGACTATCTGGACATTAGAGCTGCACTCTGATAAATGACTGTAAAAATACAGCCAAACTCTCACAGTAATGTACTGTTCTTTCTAAATACAGGGGAACACTGTAAAACTATGGAACCAACAATTAGAACAAACATTAACAGTGGGCTGTTTTAACATTTGACAGCATAATGCAGCATTTTCAAATAAGCCCCACCCCCTACCAATAGAAACTTGAGATGGAATAGAGAGAGGAAAAGTTTATGAGAGCAGAAAGAAGTGAGAAGTTAGAAATATATGAAGCTGCTGCATTTCTACATGAAACCAAGAAGTAGTGAGGACAGCTGTAGTCTACTGTAGTCTGCAGGTCATATCAAACATGTGGTTCTGTAGGCAGAGTGAAGGTTCTTTTTCAGGTGAGCCGTCAACAAACTGTCAGACTGACATTACCATCCTTAGAGCCAAGCTGCTGGCAGGAATAAAACACAAAGAATTCACACGGTCAAAGCCCCATTATGAGCTGTGTCAGCTAAACACATGAAGTGTAAATGACATGTAAATGTTGAGAGTTGATCAACAGGTGATGAAGAGGAAGAACCAATGATGTGAAGGTTCACATCCATCAGAGTATCAATGTTCTTCCTCTCTCTCCTCCCCTCTCACTGCAGACATGAAACACTGGCTGAGAAACATCCTGATTCTGACTCTCTGGATAGGTAACTCTTTAAACCTACTGATTGATCTCCTTTAATCAATCATCTTTATTGATTCATCTCTTCCTCTGCATGTTCTCTTCTTCCACAGAGTGTAAAGGAGAAGACAGAGTGATCCAGCCAACAGGAGATGTCATTGTTACTGAAGGACAGACAGTTACACTTGACTGTACATTTGAGACCGGTGACCCAAATCCATATCTTTACTGGTACAAACAGGATGGAAACAACAGCCCCAAATTCATACTGAACCAATTAAAGGGTGGAACTGGGAGAACAGAGGACGAGTTTAAGGAACGATTTTCATCCACACTGGATTTCACCTCAAAATCAGTTCCTCTGAAGTTCCAGAAGCTTCAGCTGTCTGACTCTGCTGTGTACTACTGTGCTCTGCAGCCCACAGTGACAGGAAACACCAAAACTCTGTACAAAAACCTTTGGAGCAAAGACAACAGAAAACTCCACAACATCCACTAGAGGGAGACACACACTGTTAAACTTCAATGGGACGTGATGACACTACTTTCTTTGTCGTGGTGGGAAGAACGACAGAAAATGAAATGTTCAGTCCAAACTCCTCAGCAGAAACTTAGACCACATTCCACTGTCAAACATCTCTGACTGGTGCTTAACATACTGATCCTGATCATCCTTCATATTTTTGATCCTTTATAAATAAGAAATAAAATAAATGAGCTGAATAAAGTTCATTTTTACAGCCTGACTTTACTTTGAGTGACACGCCGTGAAGCTGTCACTTTCCTAAATGTCAACATATTTTGTTCTGGTCTGGATAAGTATGTTTTTTAAAGGATGCTCTTCAGATTTTAGAGGTGTTTGTTCATTTTAAGCCTTTTAATCCACACATTTTAAGTCATGTACTTTTGGGGGGACAGTGGGACTGATTCTCCTCATTTTCAAACATTTTCCATACTTTAAGAAACAGAGCACTAAGAGAGGCAGATCTGTCTGATGATCAGCGTATATCTAATGTCAAGAGACAAGAAGAAGTGGAATTTCTTCACCATCCTGCAATTCTTTTTATCTCGCTGCCACAAACAAGTGAGTCCAGTAAAGTGGGTCATCTGTTTTCTTTCCCTCTGCTCCACTACGTGTCTGCTACACCTTTGATGAAACACAAGAGGAGAGAAACGTGACCATCTGGGTTTCCTCCTCAAGCCAATGGTAGGAGAGACACTGCACTGATTTCCTAAGTAATTTAGATTTCGACTTGTTTTGGGCTTTTTTGGCCCAGTAGGGGTGATCGCTGACCTGAACAATGATTGGGTGAACACTTCAATGATTCAAATATCCAATCTGTAAAAGGACAGCATGATGTCAAGGTTCTTGTGACATAGGTCTGAAGTACTTTTAATGTGGTTGTCACGTGTTACTGAATAGATCTGATTAAAGACGTAGCTCAGACAGGACTTTCACATGTGCTGTCAGGTGTCAATCACTGTCACATTAATAGCGACTTCTTGCTGGATGTCATTTAGTGAATAACAGCAGCTCAGCAGAGACAAACACACTGTTTGTCAGAGTTGTGAGAGGAAGGAGGAGGGATTAAGGGAGGAGCAAAACTGTGACTCAAGTACAGAAAAGATAAACTTTCATACAAACACAGACAGACTGTCTTTATCTTTAAGATGCCGTCAGTGAACTTCAGTCTGTTTGTGTTTCTGATCACAGTAAGAGGTAGGTGAGATCCAGGCTGGTAAAAAGGGTTAAAAAAAAAAAAAAAGACAGAAAAAATCAATTTTTAAAATATTTTCATCATCATAAATTTTGTTAATCGTACCATCCATTATCTTCTTACTTTTTCATGCCAAATAGCAGAAAATGCTGTTCTGAGCATCTCAGGTGTGGAGCTTCACCGCTTCTCAATGTTTATTATTAAATTAAACTGAATATCTTTGAGCTTTAGACTCACAAAACCAGAAATTTAAAGACGTCGCCTTGGACTCTGTCCTGGATTAAACATGACAATTAGCTTTAGCCTTTGTTGTTATTTGATAACTACTGATGACCTTCTGATTCTGTGTCTGATAATAATTCAAACTATTTGTATGGGATCAAACAGGACCTGACTTTGTGCAGGTAGATGTCTGTGCCACTAGCCTGGTCAGGCAAATGAAAAAAGAAAGAAAAGACAAAATACAAAACAAACATTAATGTTGAACCCTGATATCACTAACATCAAACATGAAGTTACAGACTTATCTCTTCCTTCAGGTGTCAGCTGTCAACAACTGACTGCAGTCAAGACAGAAGAGTCCAGTTTAGAAGACAGCTCTGTTACTCTGTCCTACAGATACTCCAAAAGTGCTGCAGCTGATGATTATTTCTTCTGGTATCGACAATATCCAGGAAAACCACCAGAGTTCCTCCTTTCCATCTCAGGGAGTAACATTAGAAACACAGCAGAATCTCTGAAATCAGACAGAAGGTTTTCTACTGATCTGACTGAAGAAAAGCATCGAGTGGATCTGCAGATCTCCTCTGCTGCAGTGACAGACTCTGCTGTGTACTACTGTGCTGTGAGGCCCACAGTGACAGGAAACACCAAAACTCTGTACAAAAACACAAGCTGACACACTGACAAGCTGCTGGAAGCCTTTTTTCCACACTGTTGTACTGAACTTTTTACCTCCACTAGAGGGCCACATTATCAAGTAGGCGGTGCTCTACTTCTGCACTGTGTTCAACCATTCTGTCAATAATAACTGCTGCTGTGAAGAGAACAATTCTCACACTGAATGTTGAACATCAGCTAGTTTCTCCTGTTGATTTAAACCTTGTTGTAGAGATGGAACATTGGCTGTGGATTATTCTTGCTGCTCTTTTCTTTGGTAAGATACAAAGCACAACATGTTTTATCTGCAGACACTTTAACATGTTACTGAGATTCACATCAATTCTAATTATTTCTGTCAGCATTAATTAACATGTAAAAATAAATGTTATGGTTCAATCTGATTATGGCCTGACTCTCTGGATAGGTAACTCTTTAAACCTACTGATTGATCTCCTTTAATCAATCATCTTTATTGATTCATCTCTTCCTCTGCATGTTCTCTTCTTCCACAGAGTGTAAAGGAGAAGAAGTGATCCAGCCAACAGGAGATGTCATTGTTACTGAAGGACAGACAGTTACACTTGACTGTACATTTCAGACCGGTGACACTTTGTTCTGGTACAAACAAGAAATCAGTGGTTTTCCAAAGTTCATGCTGAAATGTTTCTCAGGAACAGTAGAAAAGGCTCCAGAGTTCCAGAAAGACAGATTTAATGCTTCAATCAAGAACAAATCAGTTCCTCTGAAGATCCAGAAGCTTCAGCTGTCTGACTCTGCTGTGTACTACTGTGCTCTGCAGCCCACAGTGACAGGAAACACCAAAACTCTGTACAAAAACCTTTGGAGCAAAGACAACAGAAAACTCCACAACATCCACTAGAGGGAGACACACACAAATAAAAATCTATATGATGTTGTAATAAAGTCTACAGTCTTTGTGTTTAAAACAGAACCAACAAATGTTTCAACAACTTAGTGAACAACTGAGAAACATCCAACAAGAAACCAACATCAACAACATCCGTCTCTCCACTGCTGGATTATAAAAGCTGATATTTTGTCCCAGAGAACACATGACAGGACATATAATGATCACTAATTACTTTAATGGACAAACAACATGTTTCTCTGTATGTTGACTGTGCTGCTCAGTGATTGTCTGGATGAAACAGAGAAATGTTCATCTGATATCAGTTTGTCAGAATCTTCCATTAGCATGATCCAGCTTAGTCTGGAGAAGGTGTGAAGAAAATATGATTTATTATTGTCAATAATAATGATCATTCATGTAATTCCATATGTATGATGAAGCCCAGTGCTGGACTTGAATATCCTTTGAATTAATGTAATGAATGTTTTGACATTTTTATTTTCCACGTAAAGCTGCTGTTGCATTCCCAGCTTTCATGAAGAGGGAATGTCTCTGATCTGTATCTTCTGGATAAAATCCATGTTCATAATGTGGGTCATTAAATGAATTGTGATTGGTCAGTCCAATTAAATGATAAAAATAAAGTGAAATTGATCTCAGCATCCAGCAGTGAGCTCCATTTCTTTTCATTTCTGCAGAGCCACTCAGTGTTCATCTCTTGCTGTTCTCACGTCACTGTTGATTGACTCTTTCCCCACCATTGATGAGATACTATCTCGCCACTCGAGTCACAACATTTCCCTGATAATGACAAGATATTCCATCAACTGCTGTTTTCACTGTGAGGTGGCAGGAGATGCTGTGACAAAACGGTGTAACTCTAAGACAAAAGGAACCATTGGACTTGAGCAGCACAAGAACATGAAGGTGTTATCTAGCATGAGAACGTCGGTGCTCAGCTGCAGATCGGTGGGTCAGACGGCATCATGATCTGGCCACAGAGCCCGGCTACAGAGCGCGGCTGCTCGTGCTAAAGCCCCCAGACCTTCATAGAAGCCGAGGCACAGCTAGGCTGCTCACACTGCAGCTGGATCAGAGTGCCATGATCCAGACCCAGAACAGGACGACTCACACTTCAGTCCCCAGACCTCCACAGCAGCCGTGATACAGCACGGCACAAACAACGTGAACTACACTGGTTACAGTGATGTCACACACGTAATATGAAGTGACAAAAAAATGAAAATAAAAATGTGCAGTAGACATTCTACTAAAAAATGTCTTTCACAAAAATACTGTTTTCTCCATTTTTTTGTCTGAAAAGTGGATTTTTTTTGTTGAAACCAACCAACATTCAAGAGCTCATGAAGAAAAAAACAAGAATGAAGCTCAAACAAAACTTTCTGTGTGTCTGAAACTAAAAGATTTGTATTTTTCTTTTGATACACTGCCTGGCCTCAACAAAAGTCCCCACCTGGATTTAACCAATCAAACAGGTCGGATCCTTCCATTGGATAATTACTGCAGTGATCAATATGTTTCAGCTGACAATAAATTATTGAACTCTGATGCAGTGAGCAGCTTCTCGTTTCTAAAACAACCATGTCAGAAGACGTATCCTGTGATCGAGGAAAAGATGTTCCTCTGTTTCAGAAGAGTCAAATTATTGACCTGCATCAAACAAAAAGAACAACTGAGGAGATCGATGAAACTACTAAAACTGGTTAAGAACTGTCCAACACATTATTAAAACCTGGAAGGATACTGGAGAACCATCATCTTCAAGGAAGAAATGTGGTCAGAAAAAAATCTTGAATGATCAATTAATCTTTAGTGATCAGAGATCATTTAAACATTTGATGAAATCAAATTATAAAAACAGTAGAAGTCACAGCTGTGTTTAATAGTGAAAGAAAGAACGTTTCCACACAGACGATGTGAAGAGACCTGAAGGGATTGAGACTAAACAGCCGTGTAGCCTTAAGAAAATCACTTATCAATGAGGCTGATCAGAAAAAAGACTTCAGTTTGCCAGTGAGCATAAAGATTGGACTGTGGATCGATGGAAAAAGGTCATGTGGTCTGATGAGTCCAGATTTACCCTGTTCCAGAGTGATGGGGGCATCAGGGTAAGAAGAGAGGCAGATGAAGTGATGCTCCCATCATGCCTAGTGTCTACAGTACCAGCCTGTGGGGGCGGAGTTATGATCTGGGGTCGCTTCAGTTGTTCAGGTCGAGGTTCAGCAACGTTATGATGTCAGTTCACTTCCTGAATATATTGAATAAACAGGTTTTTACATCAATGGATTTTTTCTTCCCTGATGACTCGGACATATTCCAAGATGACAATGTCAGGATTCATGGGACTCAAAGACTGAAGGAGGTTCAGGGAGCCTGAGACATCATTGTCTCACATGGACTGTCCACCAGAATCCAGACCTGAACCCCACTGACAGTCTTTGGGATCTGCCTTTAGACAGTGGTCCAACTCTCCATCATCAATACAAGATGTGAGTGAAAAATTAATGCAACTCTGGACAGAAATAAATGTTGTGACATAGAATAAGTTTATTGAAATGATGCCATGGTGAATGTGTGCTGTAATCAAAGATAGAGGCGGTCCGTTGAAATATTAGTGAGCGATTAGTTAGCAGGCCTGACTTCACGATTCAACTTTCCACGTTGGTCTCGTCACTTGAGGATGCAGACAGTCGGAGTGACGAGGGGGAACCAAAGGGATCAAATCAATGTGGTGTTGTGGACTTACAGTCTCAGTGTCTGAGAACATCAGACCAAAATCAGTCACAGCATTGACTGAGAAGGAGTCAAAGTCATGGACCACAAGTCATCCAACACCTGAACAAAGACAAGTGAAGATATTAAGACATGACGGCTTCTGATGACTGATAGTATGAAGATAATTTCATGTAGAAAATATTAATATTAGTATTTCTTCACTGTAATTAAAGGAACTATAAAATGTTCTCCATGTTCCCAGAATAAAGACTAAACCTTCAGGTGATGGAGCTTCCTTCTACTGCGACCTGCCTCGGTCTCACAATGATGTGAAGAACTGAAACTGAACATTCAGCAAACATTTCTCTGAGGCAGAAATCATCATCATCACTGGCTGAGCTGAACTTTGGTAGGCAGAGAATCTCTAAAAAGGTTTTTCTGTGGCTCCACCCACTGACATTTAACTCAACCAATGAGATTATTTGTGTCTCCAGAGCAGAAATGTTTGAGGAAGTAAAAGCACAATCATGTTGATGTTGAGGAGAAGAGCTGTGCAGCAGAGAGGCTGTTTAGTTTGTTCATTCTACTGCAGTGGAAGAACATTGATCATCTGCTGTCTGTTTGACTTGAACAACTCCAAAGACATGTTGCTTTACCTCTTTTTACTTTTCTCTCTCTTTATAGGTGAGTGTTAGAACACAGATCAAAGTCTCATTTCAGCTGCTGGATTAACCAGATATTTGCTCTACATTTCATAACTAGAGGTTTATCTGTGTAAGGTAACAATTTCCATGAGACAAAAAGATATTTGCTTTATTGAATGAATCTCAAAATGATGAAAGATGAAAGAAAAAGTCCAGAACCTCCGTTGAGTCTCTTGATGTTTGAATCTCTTGCAGACTAACTGACATGAATAATCCTCATTTTGCAGCCCTGGTTTCCATGAACAGCATAAATCCAGAAAGAACTGAAGAACATGTTGAAGAGGGAAGAAACATCAACCTGACCTGTAAATATGACGGTGTTATCACCAATATCCAGTGGTACCGACAGAACCAGAGATCCAGACCAGAGTTCCTGCTCTCCATCACAGAGGGAGGATCGATTCATCCAACTGTTTCTGATTTCTCAGCTCACATTAAGAAAACAGAGAAACGTGTCGATCTGGAGATCATCTCAGCTAAAGTGACAGACTCTGCTGTGTACTACTGTGCTCTGCAGCCCACAGTGACAGGAAACACCAAAACTCTGTACAAAAACCTTTGGAGCAAAGACAACAGAAAACTCCACAACATCCACTAGAGGGAGACACACACTGTTAAACTTCAGTAGGATGTGATGATCCAGTCTAGATTCTTTGTAGTGGAGATGAAAACAACAGAAAATGACAAAGAAAAGACAGAAGCAGGATGAGGGAAAGTGTTGTTTCATACAACTGAAACTCTGATGATGGAACTTTCTGGGAATTTATTTATATGAACAACATGTCATCATAATTGAGTTTAAAAACAAATCGTCTCATCTTATAGAGCTCAATGAAGACATGGAGACATGAAGACATGAAGCTCTATAATCATATGTCATAGTGTGTCATTATATTTGGGGATGAGGCGTCAGAAACTTGGGATCAGTCGCATTCTGGCCAAAATCAGTGGATCAGATAGTGGAGAAAAAAAGTCTAATCTGATTTAATACATGAACCTAAATGATCACATAAATTGTTGATAGGGCTGGACGATTAATTGAATTTTGATTTTGATTTTGGCTTGTCACGATCATAAAATCATTATAATTGAAGAAAAATGATTCATGTGCTGTGTGGCGTGCATGCAAATTCCTGAGCTGTAAAAGCACAGTGAATGCACCAGTCTTACGTGCAGGTGCTGCAAACTAGGAGCGATTGAGAAAAATGGCAGAACGGCAGCCTTTAGTTTAGAAGAAAGGTTGGATATCATCAGTCATATGGAAACATTTTGGTTTCAAGTTGTTGGACGTCGAGCAGAAGGAAGGAGCAAAATTGATCACACTGTCATTTCTGCTCCCCAAGAAAACACGACCAATTTATTGAACCATTTAAAGTACAGTCATAAAGTGGTCTAAGACCAAGTGATAAAGGAGCAGAAGACACAAAAAAGTGCAAACTCGTCGGCTTCAGCCAACACAGTCCTCTATGAAGGACACTCTCTCTACCCACGGCTCTCCAGACTGACCAGGAAATACCTGTGCATCCCTGCCACAGGTGCTGCATCAGAGCGGCTTTTTAGCACAGGAGGAAAAGTTGTCTCCTGCCTTCAGTCATCATTAAAGCCAGACCAAGTGAACAGTCTGCTGATCCTAAACCTGAGTTTGTAGGAGGCAGACTGAGGGAGTATATGACTACCAGGCCAATCTTTTTCTGTATTTACAAAAGGTTTTTCAAAAATCCTCAAAGAATATTTAGGGTTTTTTTTGCTGTGTTATTAGTGTTTTTGCGTTTTGCATGTAGGTTGTGGCTTGTTTTTACATATTGCTGTTGTTATTTTAATTTATTATTATTATTATTATTATTATTATTATTATTATTATTATTATTATTATTTTACTTGTTTACTTGTTATTAATTTATTTCCGTTGTTGTTTTAAGTTATATTTAAAGTTGAGTTTTGGTGGTTCAATAAATACTCATGTTTTCAAATTAACCAATAATCGTGTTTATTAATCATGATTTCAATATCACTCAAAATAACTGTGATTATTATTTTTGCCATAATCGTTCAGCTCTGTCACAAGCAACACAGTGAATTTATTTTTATTTGAAATGTTTGAATGATGCTGACAAATCAAATGCTTCTAAAAATTGTCTGTGTGAGAAAAGTTTTAATAAGAAGAAGCAGCAGTGTTGCATGTATTGTCATGTTGTGGGCTGCGTATCTCTTCCTTCAGGGATGTAGAATATTTGTTTCACAGTTTGAGCAGGATCTTATTTACATGGCTGGGTTGAGTAAAGTGAGTCTTTGAAATGGTACAAAGGTCAGTGGTGAACTGCCAGAGGTTAAAAAAAAGGTAAGGTTACCCAAAACTGAAAAATAATGTACATTTCAGAATTATACAAAAAGGCCTTTTTCAGGGAACAAGAAATGTGTTAACATCTGAAAGGTGTTCTGCAGCAATGGAGGTTGATCAAGCCTTGAAAGTTGGTGCTACTGATTCCTACAGGCGTCCCAACTTTTCCTGTTTCCTTACAACCGTCTGCATCAAAGTAGTGCTGGAACACACTGTGGTACCACACCCTCATGAGCATTATTTGAACAGTATTGTACTGCAGAAAGTAGTGTGTTGCTATAAAAATGGAAAGAAAAAGGCAATTACCAATGAAAGAGAGACAGACCATCATAACACTTAAAAATATAGGTCTTTCCTACAGAGAAATAGTGAAGAAAGTCAAGGTGTCAGTGAGTACAGGTTCCTTCACCATCAAAAGTCACTCAAAAACTGGACAAACTCTGATAGGAAGAGGTCTGACAGACCCAAAGACACAACAGAATCAGAGGACAAGTTTCTGAGAGTCGACAGCTCGTGTGATCGGCGGCTCACAGGACAACAGCTTCAAGCACAGCTTCATGTGGTCGGAGTAAACAAGTCTCAGTTTCAACTGAAGAGAAGACTTCGAGTTGCAGGTTTGACAGGTCGAGTTGCAGCAAGAAAGTCATTGTTAAGACGTCAGAATGAAAAAGAGGTTTGTCTGGACCATGAAACACTGCCAGTGGACTACTGAAGACTGGAAGAAGGTGTTATGGACTGATGAATCAGAAATCTTCAGTTCATCACACAGGATTTTTGTACTCCGTCGAGTAGGCGAAAGGATGGTTCCTCAGCGTGTGACATCAACTGTCAAACATGGAGGAGGAGGCGTGGTGGTCTGGAGCTGTTTTGCTGGATCCAGGGTCGGTGACTTGTACAGAGAGAGAGAGGCAACCTGAACCAAAACGGCTACACAGCATTCTGCAGCTCCATGCAGTGACCTCTGGTATGAACAGGTCAGGAATTCATCCTACAGCAAGATAATGACCCAAAACATAAGACCAAGCTGTACCTGAACTACCTTTAGAAAAAAGAAGGAGATGGTAAGCTTGAAAACATGGAGTGGATCAACACAGTCTGCAGACTGAAACCCCATGGAGCTGGTTTGGGATGAACTGGACAGAAGAGTGAAAGCAAAGCAACCAACAAGAGCCACACATTTATGAGAACTTCTGCAGCAGAGTCGGGAAGAACTTTCTGAAGAATATTTGATTTCCATTGTCGAAAAAATGTCACGAGTCTGTTCAGCTGTTCTATCTGTCTGAGGTGGCTACTGATGAGTCAAAAGTTTAGACAACATTTTGGTTTATAAATTAATTACATGATTTCATTTTTAACTTCAATTGTTTATTTGTTCTATGATTTCATTCCAGAGTACAGTGAGACATTGAACTGCATAATTTTCAATAATGGAAAGATTGGGGCTTTCTAAAACTTTTGACCAGTAGTGTAAATCTAAATATCTGTGTTTTAATGTCTTGTATCGACTGGCCTCCTGATGGTGCCTGTAGGCCGGGGCGTCATTGTGAACGACAGTTAGTTCTCAATTGACTTATCTGATTGAATACATGTTGGTTACTGATCAAATATTCATTCTGAGTTTGCTTGTAATTTCTCTGATAATAAATATTAAAGTAGTCGTAGCAGGTTCACAACAATCAGCAGCTTTTATATGTTGGAGAACAAAATGAAGCAGCTGTAAAACAGGTTATCTCTGTATTAGCTAAACTCTCTTCTGATGTTGAGCTAACTTTTCATACTGTGGGGAAAATATTTGACACTGAGCTTTTCTTTTAATATGATATAACACCTCCAGCTGCTACCAGTGTGTTAACCAGGAGGAAGAGGAAGAGAGAGAAGTGAAAATACAGATCTAAGAGGAGACGGAGAGATTCAGGGAGGAGCTAAGCTGTTACTGAACTATAGAAGAGAGAGGAACTTCCATATTCAGCAGAGTTCAATACACAAACCACAAACATTACCTTTATTCAACATGCTGTCACTGCATCATTGTGTGTTTTCTCTCATGTTTCTTTACATTCTAACAGGTATGTTAGATTATGAAGACAATTAAAGGGAATCAAAATCAAAGAATGTCATTTATTTATTGTAACTTTTGCTAAATGTTTTAACAGAGTTCTCATTTCTTTCAGGTGTCAGCTGTGAAGAACTCAGTCCAGTTGAGAAAGAAGAGTCCAGTTTAGAAGACAGCTCTGTTACTCTGTCCTACAAATACTCCAAACAAGCAACTGGTGCTGATGAGTTTTACTGGTATCGACAATATCCAGGAAAACCACCAGAGTTCCTTATTTATCACTCTGGTTCAGGACAGATATTAAATGAACGAATCTCTGGACTGAAGATTAAAGTGGAGCAAAACCAAATCAACATGAGCATCTCCTCTGCTGCAGTGACAGACTCTGCTGTGTACTACTGTGCTGTGAGGCCCACAGTGACAGGAAACACCAAAACTCTGTACAAAAACACAAGCTGACACACTGACAAGCTGCTGGAAGCCTTTTTTCCACACTGTTGTACTGAACTTTTTACCTCCACTAGAGGGCCACATTATCAAGTAGGCGGTGCTCTACTTCTGCACTGTGTTCAACCATTCTGTCAATAATAACTGCTGCTGTGAAGAGAACAATTCTCACACTGAATGTTGAACATCAGCTAGTTTCTCCTGTTGATTTAAACCTTGTTGTAGAGATGGAACATTGGCTGTGGATTATTCTTGCTGCTCTTTTCTTTGGTAAGATACAAAGCACAACATGTTTGGATTCTTTTCTAAAGATTGATGTCAACTGGAGTTCAGAGCAGAAATCTCTCAACAGTTGAGCTGTTTCTGTCCACAGAGTAACACTGTACACTTGATATTTTCCACTGTCTTCTCCTCTCAGCCTCATGAACAATGTTAGTCTAATGGATTCATTTTATACACTTTTTCCAGGACTAACAGCTGGAGACAAAATCTCTCCTGTAGGAGATGAAGTCAGTGGAACAGAAGGACAATCTGTCAAACTGAGATGTGAATATGAGACAACAGAGACGTATATTGCCCTTTACTGGTACAGACATCATTCTGACCTTCAGGCTCCTCAGTTTATACTCTGGAAAGGAGCAAAAGACGCACACACTTACAAATATATCCCTGATAATCGATATGGATCTGAGACAGACACATCAACTGAACTGTCCATCAGAGACCTAACCCTGGCAGACACAGCTCTCTACTACTGTGCTCTAGAAACACAGTGATACAAAGTGTAGAAGAGGCTGTACAAAAACCTGAACACAGATATCTGACTACTCTTCAAAGAGGAGGGAAGTGGTATTCAAACCACAGCTTCATATCAGATGGATTCTGCTAATTCCTGTTTGATCAGAGTCACTGTGGTTACAGCTGCTAATGAAACACTGTGGGAGGATTCACATGAGCAGCAAATCCACATCAATGACAAACCAACTGGATGATGCTTCAAACACAACATGAAAACTAAGAATCTGAAGTGAAAACAAGTAGATGAAGCATGTTAAGACATGACATGAAGGAACTTCCTCACAGCTGCAGGATTCCTTTGAAAGGACTAACTGGGACATTTTTGAGGATCAGTCTTTCTAGATTCATATTTGTAAAGTTGTATATTGTGTGATTAAAGATTGAACTCAGTCAGGACCTTCACATGTGCAGTTAAATGTCTTTTTGTTTCCTCATCATCTACTTCTTTACAGTCACTGAGCTCAATGCTGTCCAACTTAACAAACACACACCAAGAGACAAAACACAAGTCAAACCAGGAAACCGTCTTCATCCATCCATTTTCTGTAACCGCTTCTTCTTGAAGGGTCGCGGGGGTCTGGAGTCTATCCCAGCTGACACTGGGTGAGAGGCGGGTTCACCCTGGACAAGTTACCAGTTCATCACAGGACTGACACACAGAGACAGACAACCACTCACACTCACACCTACGGGACATTTAGAGTCACCAATTAACGTAGCATGCATGTGTTTGGACTGTGGAAGGAAGCCAGAGAACCTGGAGAGAACCCATGCAGATACAAGGAGAACATGCAAACTCCACACAGAAAGGCCCCGCCCCAATCAGCTGGGGGATTCGAACTCAGGACCTTCTTGCAGTGAGGCGGCAGTGCTGACCACTGCACCACCGTCTTCATATATTTGACAAGATTATGTGAAATTGATGAAGACATTTAATGATGTCATTCAGCTTCATTAGTAATTTAATACCTGTAAGATAATAACTGAATGACTTGGTGAGAAAGTTGACTGAAAAACTCTGCATGTCTTTCCAAAACGTAGCCTGTCAACTTTTAAAGCTGCAGTAGGTAGAAAAGATGTCAGTACAAAAACAGGGCGTCATTTATTTACCCTGTAAACGGCGTCATCAGCTCCTCCATGATGCTGCTGCACACAGGTTTACAAGCAAACATGAAGATAAATCCTCTTTTTAATATAAAAGTTTGAAACACACACTCTGAGCTCCTCTCCTGACAGTAAAGTAGCTGCATCACAGCGACTCCCCTGTTTTTTTTCTCCAGAAGCTCCAGTCTGCCACCGACCCTCTCCTGCAGAGCTCCCCAGCTCTGAGCAGCTGTCTGTCAGCTCTGTGTCTCAGCTCTGTCCAGTCCTCTCAACACTCAGCAAAGCTCTGTGATACACGTGAATAAACACAACTGAAGGTGAACTCAGAAGTAACGCAGTGAGCTGACAAACTCCTGGGTCGATCATGTTACTCATTAGGCTCGTTTCTCTTTGTTATAATGCTGTTTTATAGTGACTTTTCCTGCAGTAGTTTCCATCATTGATTCAGGGTCTCACCGGAGGAACGTGCAGCTGCACGAGTGGGAGGAGTCCCCCAGGTCCTAAAACACCTGTCATTAATTGAAGTCTACTGTCACGGGTCAGATTCTCTAAATGCTGAAAACAGAGCTATAGAAGAGGTGCAGAAGTGTCGTTCTCTCTCAGAACACCTGATTTACAACACGCTGAAATGTTTTCATGAAATTATTTCTCAATTATACCAAAACAATGTTGCCTACTGGAGCTACTAGTTACTTTTCAGCAGTGGTGGAAAGAATACTGAAACTCTGTACTCAAGCACAAGTACTGTTACATTACTATAAATATATATACTCAATTACAAGTAAGTACAAGAGTGTCACTAACTTTTAACCACTGATGTCACAGTCACCTCTCCAAAACAGGGCTTGCAATTATCATTGATAATTGATCAGATCAATATTTTCTGATATTCTTATAAATACTATTAAAAGTCTGGTTTTAAAGATCAGCAACAACCAAATGCCTGATGAACAAGCAGGTCACCTTCTTATGTAAAATTTGGTTAATATTATTGATGGTAAATGATTTCTAAAAGTTGGCAGGTCTGACGTCACGATTCAACTTTCCACGTTGGTCTCGTCACTTGAGGATGCAGACAGTCGGAGTGACGAGGGGGAACCAAAGGGATCAAATCAATGTGGTGTTGTGGACTTACAGTCTCAGTGTCTGAGAACATCAGACCAAAATCAGTCACAGCATTGACTGAGAAGGAGTCAAAGTCATGGACCACAAGTCATCCAACACCTGAACAAAGACAAGTGAAGATATTAAGACATGACGGCTTCTGATGACTGATAGTATGAAGAAAATTTCATGTAGAAAATATTAATATTAGTATTTCTCCACTGTAATGAAAGGAACTATAAAATGTTCTCCATGTTCCCAGAATAAAGACTAAACCTTCAGGTGATGGAGCTTCCTTCTACTGCGACCTGCCTCGGTCTCACAATGATGTGAAGAACTGAAACTGAACATTCAGCAAACATTTCTCTGAGGCAGAAATCATCATCATCACTGGCTGAGCTGAACTTTGGTAGGCAGAGAATCTCTAAAAAGGTTTTTCTGTGGCTCCACCCACTGACATTTAACTCAACCAATGAGATTATTTGTGTCTCCAGAGCAGAAATGTTTGAGGAAGTAAAAGCACAATCATGTTGATGTTGAGGAGAAGAGCTGTGCAGCAGAGAGGCTGTTTAGTTTGTTCATTCTACTGCAGTGGAAGAACATTGATCATCTGCTGTCTGTTTGACTTGAACAACTCCAAAGACATGTTGCTTTACCTCTTTTTACTTTTCTCTCTCTTTATAGGTGAGTGTTAGAACACAGATCAAAGTCTCATTTCAGCTGCTGGATTAACCAGATATTTGCTCTACATTTCATAACTAGAGGTTTATCTGTGTAAGGTAACAATTTCCATGAGACAAAAAGACATTTGCTTTATTGAATGAATCTCAAAATGATGAAAGATGAAAGAAAAAGTCCAGAACCTCCGTTGAGTCTCTTGATGTTTGAATCTCTTGCAGACTAACTGACATGAATAATCCTCATTTTGCAGCCCTGGTTTCCATGAACAGCATAAATCCAGAAAGAACTGAAGAACATGTTGAAGAGGGAAGAAACATCAACCTGACCTGTAAATATGACGGTGGTATCACCAATATCCAGTGGTACCGACAGAACCAGAGATCCAGACCAGAGTTCCTGCTCTACATCACAGAGGGAGGATCGATTCATCCAACTGTTTCTGATTTCTCAGCTCACATTAAGAAAACAGAGAAACGTGTCGATCTGGAGATCATCTCAGCTAAAGTGACAGACTCTGCTGTGTACTACTGTGCTCTGCAGCCCACAGTGACAGGAAACACCAAAACTCTGTACAAAAACCTTTGGAGCAAAGACAACAGAAAACTCCACAACATCCACTAGAGGGAGACACACACAAATAAAAATCTATATGACGTTGTAATAAAGTCTACAGTCTTTGTGGTGCTGCTGCTGCTTTTTATGCCTTCTTATGTTTTTACTGTTGTATTTTTACTGCTCCCTGTCGTATGACTCCAACAACTGTATGTGGACTTAAACACTGTGGCGGCTCAAGGACTGCTTCTGGCACTGTTTATTCAGGAACTGTTCTTAACATGCCAAACGATTCCTCACACAGAAGCAAAGCTGCTGCTGTGTTACACCAGAGACACTCTGTCATGTCTGTGGTCCACTGGAACGATTCCACCTGTTGATCTCCCTGAAGCTGTGAAAGTACAACAGAGGAGAGGCAGAGGAGGGAGAATACAGCAGCGTCTTCAACAGAGAGAGAACAGACCACCGCTGCCCTGCATGATACTCAGCAGTGTACTGTCACTGACAACTTACTAGATGAAGTCCACGTCAACAACAAGCTACGCTGTGAATACAGAGAATCCAGCGTGATGGTGTTTACTGAGACTTGACTCCATCAGGATATTCCAGACTCTCTCAGCTGGTGTAGGCGCTGCACCATGAGGCAGACTGGATGCACAACTGATGCACAACTGCCTCGCCTGTCGCTGACACCCTTTTATCTTCTGAGGAAATTCAGGAGCGTTATAATCTGTGCAGTGTATGTTCCCATCAGCAGAAACGTAGGCAGAGCTGCAACCTGCATAGCAGACTGTGTTCACCAGCAACTGCAACCTACACCTGGAGCCCAGAGTTTAATCTCAGAGGACTTTAACCACCACAAACTGGAACTTTATCTCCCTGCATTTGAACAATATGCATCAAGTGATACGCAGGAGAACAGAGTTTTAGATAAAAGTTATGGTAACATCATAATACAGTCCAGTTAATTCCAGTTTATAAGACTGTTCTTAAAAGGAGTAAACCACAAACCAAGACAATGACTGTATGGGACAGAGACAGCATGGAGACACTCAAAGGATCCCTCCTCTGCACAAACTGGGACATATTTCATAATCTGGAAATCGATGTGGCCACTGAAACAATAACAGACTATGTACAATTTTGTGTGGACAGTGTGTTCAAACAAAAAGGACATTATGGTGCACGCCAACAATAAGCCTTATATAACCAAGAGTGTAAAGGCCTGTATTAATAGGAAAAAGATGGCTTTTAAAAATAATCATAAATAATCATAAAGGAACTCAACCAGATGCTGAGGGATGTCAGGAAGCATCATAAGGACATTATAGAGCAGAGATTTATGACAATGGACTCTATGAAGGCATCAACTAACATGAACACAACCAAGAAGTGCCTCATTACTGATGATGATTTGGGAAAAGCAAACAAACTGAATGATTTTTTTCTCAGGTTTGAAAAACCTGATTTTTCTGAGGAATGTAATAATAATAATGCACTGGATACCATTTGAACTGATCCATGCTGTGGGACTGTTGTTGACCCACACTGGATTCAGTCAGTTTTCAAACGTGTACTAAAAACTCCACTGGTCCAGACGGTATCTCTGCGCTGCTCTTAAAGGCGTGTGCAGAAGAACTGATCCCAGCTCGCTGTGGATCCACACACCGTCCCTGCTTTCTGGAAAAAGTCCATCATAATTCCAACTGCTAAGAAACCCTGTCCAACTGAGAACAATGATTTTAGACCTGTGGCCCTGACTTGGATTGTTATGAAATGCTCTGAACAATACATGGAGCTCAAGGCAGAGGTCGACTCATCACATGACCCATTCCAGTTTTCTTATAGGCAGGACAGGACCACTGATGACGCCATTAACAGCATCACCCACCTCACTGTCAAGCACTTGGAAGAGCTCAAAGCCTATGCACAGATTGTATTTGTTGATTTTAGTTCAGCGTTTAATACACTGCAGCCTCATTTTAAAACTGAAGCAGATGAGTGTTTTTTAAATAAGTGGTATTCCTCTTTTTTAAACAATCACAGTCAGCAGGTCAGAGTCAACAACATCCTGTCTGAATCCAGATCCATCAGCACAGGAATCCACAGGGTTGTATCAGCTCCCCAGTTCTTTTTATACTGTACACAAATGAATGCACAACCAACCAACCAGGAGCTTTGTTTTTACATGTTCAGATGACTCAGTTATCCTGAGTTTACTGCACAAAGACACAAACCAACCAGGCTATTTCTCTGAAACAGAAACGTTTGTGCAGTGGTGACGTCAACCATCTCATTTTAAATGTCACTGAAACTAAGGAGATGGTTCTGAACTCTGGATCAGAGGGGGATCACAGTCCTGTGGTCATACATGAGACCACATTGATCAGGTCTGCTCATACAAGTACATCGGCGTGAACTTGGACGACACGTCTCACGTTGAAAATCTGTGTTCTACAGCAGAGACTTTACTTTTTACACAGACCAGACTCAGGGTGTATGGTGTGGACCAGAGGATCATGTTTTTATTCTATCAGGCTGTATGAGAGAGTGATCAGATATGCATGTCAACATGGTATGAGATCATCTGTGTAATACTGAAGACTTAGCTTGCTTGTCTGGTACACTCCACCATGAAGGTGATGGGGAGAATTGAACACCAGCCTCTCCACTTGATTTATGAGCAGTCTGTTGTTAGGTGAGCTCAGAAGATACTGACCGACCCATCAAATATCCTGCACTCACAATATGACCTCAGACCAGTTTCCCACTGAAAATTTATTCCTACAACCATTAAACTTTAAAATGATGCTGTTTGAGGCTGCAGGGATGGTCCACTAGTTTCATGGTGTTTTTACTACAGGGTATGAGGAATGTGTCATGTGCAATATGTCTTATGTGCAATATGTCTTATGTGCAATATGTCTTATGTGCAATATGTCTTATGTGCAATATGTCTTATGTGCAATATGTCTTATGTGCTATGTTTGTGCAATGTCTTGTAATGTGCAAATGTGGATTATATGCACTTGATTATGTAATTTGTTTAACGGCAACTGTGGAGACATTTTTATGAGCAGCACATGAGTCCAAGACAGATTTCCCTACAGGGACAATAAAGTATATCATATTGTAAATTTGAATGATCAGAATTTTTTGACTGAACTTAATTATCAATTAGTTTTCTGTTGTATCTTGCACAAATTTAAAGGCAAACATATTTTCTGTTTGAGACAACCATGTCAAACATTTTATTTATCCAACATGAGTGAAACATGATTTATATGATGGAGACTCTGCAGCATCAGAGTCACTTTCAGAACTGAAGGTGGAGGAAGAGGAAGAGAGAGAAGTGAAAATACAGATCTAAGAGGAGACGGAGAGATTCAGGGAGGAGCTAAGCTGTTACTGAACTATAGAAGAGAGAGGAACTTCCATATTCAGCAGAGTTCAATACACAAACCACAAACATTACCTTTATTCAACATGCTGTCACTGCATCATTGTGTGTTTTCTCTGCTCTTTGTCATGATTCTAACAGGTAATGTACATCTTATATTTTGAAATAAAAAGAATTCACTTTTTTTATGAATGTCATTCAATACTTGAGTGTTTGGTCAAACAGTTTAAATCTCTTCTTTCAGGTGTCAGCTGTGAAGAACTCAGTCCAGTTGACAAAGAGGTGTCCAGTTTAGAAGACAGCTCTGTTACTCTGTCCTACAGATACTCCAAACAAGCAACTGGTGGTGATTATTTCTTCTGGTATCGACAAGATCCAGGAAAACCACCAAAGTTCCTCATCTCTCATTCAGGAACAGGATCAGTCACATCAAGTCCAGTCTCTGGACTGAAGATTAAAGTGAGTGAAGATAAAACCCAGATGGATCTGCAGATCTCCTCTGCTGCAGTGACAGACTCTGCTGTGTACTACTGTGCTGTGAGGCCCACAGTGACAGGAAACACCAAAACTCTGTACAAAAACACAAGCTGACACACTGACAAGCTGCTGGAAGCCTTTTTTCCACACTGTTGTACTGAACTTTTTACCTCCACTAGAGGGCCACATTATCAAGTAGGCGGTGCTCTACTTCTGCACTGTGTTCAACCATTCTGTCAATAATAACTGCTGCTGTGAAGAGAACAATTCTCACACTGAATGTTGAACATCAGCTAGTTTCTCCTGTTGATTTAAACCTTGTTGTAGAGATGGAACATTGGCTGTGGATTATTCTTGCTGCTCTTTTCTTTGGTAAGATACAAAGCACAACATGTTTTATCTGCAGACACTTTAACATGTTACTGAGATTCACATCAATTCAAATTATTTCTGTCAGCATTTATTAACATGTAAAAATAAATGTTATGGTTCAATCTGATTATGGCCTGACTCTCTGGATAGGTAACTCTTTAAACCTACTGATTGATCTCCTTTAATCAATCATCTTTATTGATTCATCTCTTCCTCTGCATGTTCTCTTCTTCCACAGAGTGTAAAGGAGAAGACAGAGTGATCCAGCCAACAGGAGATGTCATTGTTACTGAAGGACAGACAGTTACACTTAACTGTACATTTGAGAGTGGTAGTTTGAATGCATATCTGTTCTGGTACAAACAAGAAGGAAATGATTCTCCATTGTACATTTTACGACGTGATACTCTTGGAACAGAACAAAATGCTCCAGAGTTCCAGAAAGACAGATTTAATGCTTCAATCAAGAACAAATCAGTTCCTCTGAAGATCCAGAAGCTTCAGCTGTCTGACTCTGCTGTGTACTACTGTGCTCTGCAGCCCACAGTGACAGGAAACACCAAAACTCTGTACAAAAACCTTTGGAGCAAAGACAACAGAAAACTCCACAACATCCACTAGAGGGAGACACACACTGTTAAACTTCAGTAGGATGTGATGATCCAGTCTAGATTCTTTGTAGTGGAGATGAAAACAACAGAAAATGACAAAGAAAAGACAGAAGCAGGATGAGGGAAAGTGTTGTTTCATACAACTGAAACTCTGATGATGGAACTTTCTGGGAATTTATTTATATGAACAACATGTCATCATAATTGAGTGTAAAAACAAATCATGTCTCATCTTATAGAGCTCAAATTCAACTCCATGCCAGTCATTTTTGTGAGACATGTTGCATGAAGACATGGAGACATGAAGACATGAAGCTCTATAATCATATGTCATAGTGTGTCATTATATTTGGGGATGAGGCGTCAGAAACTTGGGATCAGTCGCATTCTGGCCAAAATCAGTGGATCAGATAGTGGAGAAAAAAAGTCTAATCTGATTTAATACATGAACCTAAATGATCACATAAATTGTTGATAGGGCTGGACGATTAATTGAATTTTGATTTTGATTTTGGCTTGTCACGATCATAAAATCATTATAATTGAAGAAAAATGATTCATGTGCTGTGTGGCGTGCATGCAAATTCCTGAGCTGTAAAAGCACAGTGAATGCACCAGTCTTACGTGCAGGTGCTGCAAACTAGGAGCGATTGAGAAAAATGGCAGAACGGCAGCCTTTAGTTTAGAAGAAAGGTTGGATATCATCAGTCATATGGAAACATTTTGGTTTCAAGTTGTTGGACGTCGAGCAGAAGGAAGGAGCAAAATTGATCACACTGTCATTTCTGCTCCCCAAGAAAACACGACCAATTTATTGAACTATTTAAAGTACAGTCATAAAGTGGTCTAAGACCAAGTGATAAAGGAGCAGAAGACACAAAAAAGTGCAAACTCGTCGGCTTCAGCCAACACAGTCCTCTATGAAGGACACTCTCTCTACCCACGGCTCTCCAGACTGACCAGGAAATACCTGTGCATCCCTGCCACAGGTGCTGCATCAGAGCGGCTTTTTAGCACAGGAGGAAAAGTTGTCTCCTGCCTTCAGTCATCATTAAAGCCAGACCAAGTGAACAGTCTGCTGATCCTAAACCTGAGTTTGTAGGAGGCAGACTGAGGGAGTATATGACTACCAGGCCAATCTTTTTCTGTATTTACAAAAGGTTTTTCAAAAATCCTCAAAGAATATTTAGGGTTTTTTTTGCTGTGTTATTAGTGTTTTTGCGTTTTGCATGTAGGTTGTGGCTTGTTTTTACATATTGCTGTTGTTATTTTAATTTATTATTATTATTATTATTATTATTATTATTATTATTATTATTATTATTATTATTATTATTATTATTATCATTTTACTTGTTTCTAAATTATTTCTGGTTGTTGTTTTAAGTTATATTTAAAGTTGAGTTTTGGTGGTTCAATAAATACTCAAGTTTTCAAATTAACGAATAATCATGTCTATTAATTGTGATTTCAATATCACTCAAAATAATTGTGATTATTATTGTTGCCATAATTGTTCTTATGTTCTGTATGATATTTGATGTTGAGTTTTTCTTTCATCAACAGCTGACTTACGTTGTACTTTGAAGAAATGCTGCTACCAGTGTGTTAACCAGGAGGAAGAGGAAGAGAGAGAAGTGAAAATACAGATCTAAGAGGAGACGGAGAGATTCAGGGAGGAGCTAAGCTGTTACTGAACTATAGAAGAGAGAGGAACTTCCATATTCAGCAGAGTTCAATACACAAACCACAAACATTACCTTTATTCAACATGCTGTCACTGCATCATTGTGTGTTTTCTCTGCTCTTTGTCATGATTCTAACAGGTAATGTACATCTTATATTTTGAAATAAAAAGAATTCACTTTTATTTATGAATGTCATTCAATACTTGAGTGTTTGGTCAAACAGTTTAAATCTCTTCTTTCAGGTGTCAGCTGTGAAGAACTCAGTCCAGCTGACAAAGAGGTGTCCAGTTTAGAAGACAGCTCTGTTACTCTGTCCTACAGATACTCCAAAAGTGCTGCAGCTAATGATTATTTCTTCTGGTATCGACAATATCCAGGAAAACCACCAAAGTTCCTCATCTCTCATTCAGGAACAGGATCAGTCACGTCAAGTCCAGTCTCTGGACTGAAGATTAAAGTGAGTGAAGATAAAACCCAGATGGATCTGCAGATCTCCTCTGCTGCAGTGACAGACTCTGCTGTGTACTACTGTGCTGTGAGGCCCACAGTGACAGGAAACACCAAAACTCTGTACAAAAACACAAGCTGACACACTGACAAGCTGCTGGAAGCCTTTTTTCCACACTGTTGTACTGAACTTTTTACCTCCACTAGAGGGCCACATTATCAAGTAGGCGGTGCTCTACTTCTGCACTGTGTTCAACCATTCTGTCAATAATAACTGCTGCTGTGAAGAGAACAATTCTCACACTGAATGTTGAACATCAGCTAGTTTCTCCTGTTGATTTAAACCTTGTTGTAGAGATGGAACATTGGCTGTGGATTATTCTTGCTGCTCTTTTCTTTGGTAAGATACAAAGCACAACATGTTTTATCTGCAGACACTTTAACATGTTACTGAGATTCACATCAATTCTAATTATTTCTGTCAGCATTAATTAACATGTAAAAATAAATGTTATGGTTCAATCTGATTATGGCCTGACTCTCTGGATAGGTAACTCTTTAAACCTACTGATTGATCTCCTTTAATCAATCATCTTTATTGATTCATCTCTTCCTCTGCATGTTCTCTTCTTCCACAGAGTGTAAAGGAGAAGAAGTGATCCAGCCAACAGGAGATGTCATTGTTACTGAAGGACAGACAGTTACACTTGACTGTAAATTTGAGATCGGTGCTACTTCAATTCCATATTTGTTCTGGTACAAACAAGAAGTAAATGATTTCCCAAAGTTCATGCTGAAATGTTTCTCAAAAACAGTAGAAAAGGCTCCAGAGTTCCAGAAAGACAGATTTAATGCTTCAATCAAGAACAAATCAGTTCCTCTGAAGATCCAGAAGCTTCAGCTGTCTGACTCTGCTGTGTACTACTGTGCTCTGCAGCCCACAGTGACAGGAAACACCAAAACTCTGTACAAAAACCTTTGGAGCAAAGACAACAGAAAACTCCACAACATCCACTAGAGGGAGACACACACTGTTAAACTTCAGTAGGATGTGATGATCCAGTCTAGATTCTTTGTAGTGGAGATGAAAACAACAGAAAATTAAGCACTAAAGATGAAACTAGAGTTGCAAATTGTAATCAGTTTCCTTAATTAATCATTGGTAAAATTAATGATGAATTTATAGTTATGATTAAAAAAACAAAGATTTCACAAATACCAAACAAAACCAAATGCATTTTCTCCTCCTCAATCAAAGCTTTGTTCCCATAGCAACATGTTGCATATTCTCTGACAGCGTTACACAGCCGATGAAACATAAAAAGACCAGAAGACCTACATATGAAACACATATTCTTTAATATTGGAAACATGTGGAGAGTGCTCATCAAAATAAAGTTATTTTTCACATCTGTGTTTGATACAAGATTTCTTAACTTTTATTTGATTGACCAAATTCTTTAAGATTGATGAATGGTCATCTATGAATCATCATCATCCCAGATAAAACACAAAATGAGAGTAAGAGTTGTTTGATTAGACACAAACTCTGATGTTAATGAGGTGGTGTGGGATGGTTTTTATATGAACAACATCTCATCATAACTGAGCATAACAGAAAATCCTCTGACATCTAACACAACTCAAATTCAACTCTGGAGGTCAAATCCTGGTTTAGATGGACTCTGTTAAATATTCAGAACGGACAAAATGAGAGACAGTTTCAATTTAAGGACACTTCAATTGATTTATATATGAAATATACAAATAAATAATAAATGAGTTTCTCTGAAGCTGTGAATTCTTGTGGTGCACCACAGGGTTCAGTCCTCGCTCCTCTCATGTTCTCTTTATATGTTTTCTTTAGATGAAATTATTTCTAATCACAACATGAATTTACATTGTTTTGTTGATCATATGTGATTATAGATTCCATTAAAATCCACCAATGATGGCAGCTGGTTTATTGCATTAGAAATAATGGAAGGAAACAACATATTTGACAAATTCCAGTGTGGCTTTAGAAAGAACCAGAGTAGAGAGACAGCCCTACTCAGAGTCTCTAAAGACCTCCTGATGAATGTGACCTCTGGTAACCTCACTCTTCTCCTTTAACTGGATTTGACAGGAACCTTCAATACAGTTGATCACACAGTTCGTCTCCACAGACTCAGGAACTGGGTTGGCTTTGAGGAAACTGGTTTTCTTCTTATCTATCAAACAGAGTATTCAAGGTCACTGTTGATCATTTTAGTTCTTCAGCTGTTCTCATGTCATGTGGGGTTCCACAGGGATCAGTTCTTGGCCCTCTTCTGTTCAGTCTGTATCTGTTGCCCCTTGTTATTTACCACTTCACCCCTGTGTCCTACCATTTCTACACTGATCTTTCTCAGTTCTCTGTCTAGTTTAACTCTGAAAATCACAATAATGGATCGATAAGGACAGGATGGCCTCCAGCTTCCTGCAACTGAACACAGATCAGACTGAAGTCCTGGTTGTTGGTCCAGATCATATCAACAGTGTCACTCCCTGCCTCAGTCCACTAACAACTCACCTGAAACACTCAGATAAAAACTTGGGAGCTGATTTTGATCAATAACTCAACTTCAATCAGCACATTAAGAATATTGTCCAATTGTGTTTGTTGCAAATCAGAAATATTGTCAAAATTAAACCAATTCTCCCAAAAACACAGTCGAACAATGAATCCACAGCCTCATTTCCTCCAGCAGAGACTAATGTAACTCACTATTCACCTGCCTAACTGATTCTTCTCACAAACACTCGACACAGGAAACACATCACTCCAGTCCTGACACAACTACATTAGTTCTCTGTCTGCTACAGAATTCAGTTGAAGTCCCCCCATGGTCCAGTCCACTTTACAGAACTCTGCCCCAAGACCCCTCAGATCACACAGTCACACTGTGTTAAAAGTGTCAGTGTCCAGCCTTAAAACAAAAGGAGACAAAGTTTTTACTGTTTTAGCTCCAACATTATAGAATAAACTCCCTCATGACATCAGAGCAACTGAATCAGGACTCCTTCTAAAAACTCACCTGTACAAACTGTCATCTCTATAATTATTTGATGTATATTTAAATATGTTAATGTTGTTCTTTTATATCTTGTTTTCTGTCTGTGATGTTCTCTCATGTTGTGGTTTTATTTATCTGGAATTTTAATTTGTGAAGAACCTGAAGAACTCTGGTTTTGAAAGGTTCTGTACAAATAAAGTTTATTATTATTATAATTATGATTATTAATAGTAGTATTACAACAACATGTATTTATACATGAAGTGAGGTCTTACTGGACCCTGAATTTCTGTAAATCAGATTAAATCAAATGTTAAACTGTCTGCTGATGTTAAGCCTACTGCTCAGAGTCTGAGTTTAATACTTGATGCTGAGATCTTCTTTCATTACCAGCATCACAAATTTTACTGTGATAAACAAAAAATGTTGTCTCCACTTTGATTATAATTTAGCTCCTTCTTCTGTTTGTAAACCCTGAAAAGATGATCTGTCATTTAAACCTTCACAGCTACATTTCTGTAACTCCTCTTATAAAAGAATCTGAAGAAAAAAAATCCTCCCTCCTCCATCTGGAACAAAATGCTGCTACCAGTGTGTTAACCAGGAGGAAGAGGAAGAGAGAGAAGTGAAAATACAGATCTAAGAGGAGACGGAGAGATTCAGGGAGGAGCTAAGCTGTTACTGAACTATAGAAGAGAGAGGAACTTCCATATTCAGCAGAGTTCAATACACAAACCACAAACATTACCTTTATTCAACATGCTGTCACTGCATCATTGTGTGTTTTCTCTCATGTTTCTTTACATTCTAACAGGTATGTTAGATTATGAAGACAATTAAAGGGAATCAAAATCAAAGAATGTCATTTATTTATTGTAACTTTTGCTAAATGTTTTAACAGAGTTCTCATTTCTTTCAGGTGTCAGCTGTGAAGAACTCAGTCCAGTTGAGAAAGAAGAGTCCAGTTTAGAAGACAGCTCTGTTACTCTGTCCTACAGATACTCCAAACTGTCACCTACTGATTATTTCTTCTGGTATCGACAATATCCAGGAAAACCACCAGAGTTCCTCCTTTCCATCTCAGGGAGTAACATTAGAAACACAGCAGAATCTCTGAAATCAGACAGAAGGTTTTCTACTGATCTGACTGAAGAAAAGCATCGAGTGGATCTGCAGATCTCCTCTGCTGCAGTGACAGACTCTGCTGTGTACTACTGTGCTGTGAGGCCCACAGTGACAGGAAACACCAAAACTCTGTACAAAAACACAAGCTGACACACTGACAAGCTGCTGGAAGCCTTTTTTCCACACTGTTGTACTGAACTTTTTACCTCCACTAGAGGGCCACATTATCAAGTAGGCGGTGCTCTACTTCTGCACTGTGTTCAACCATTCTGTCAATAATAACTGCTGCTGTGAAGAGAACAATTCTCACACTGAATGTTGAACATCAGCTAGTTTCTCCTGTTGATTTAAACCTTGTTGTAGAGATGGAACATTGGCTGTGGATTATTCTTGCTGCTCTTTTCTTTGGTAAGATACAAAGCACAACATGTTTGGATTCTTTTCTAAAGATTGATGTCAACTGGAGTTCAGAGCAGAAATCTCTCAACAGTTGAGCTGTTTCTGTCCACAGAGTAACACTGTACACTTGATATTTTCCACTGTCTTCTCCTCTCAGCCTCATGAACAATGTTAGTCTAATGGATTCATTTTATACACTTTTTCCAGGACTAACAGCTGGAGACAAAATCTCTCCTGTTCGAGATGAAGTCAGTGGAACAGAAGGACAATCTGTCAAACTGAGATGTGAATATGATACAACAGAGGAGTATATTGCCCTTTACTGGTACAGACATCATTCTGACCTTCAGGCTCCTCAGTTTATACTCTGGAAAGGAGAAGGATCAGAGCGTGGTCGTCAATATATTCCTGATAATCGTTATGGATCTGAGACATCAGACACCTCAACTGAACTGACCATCAGAGACCTAACCCTGGCAGACACAGCTCTCTACTACTGTGCTCTAGAAACACAGTGATACAAAGTGTAGAAGAGGCTGTACAAAAACCTGAACACAGATATCTGACTACTCTTCAAAGAGGAGGGAAGTGGTATTCAAACCACAGCTTCATATCAGATGGATTCTGCTAATTCCTGTTTGATCAGAGTCACTGTGGTTACAGCTGCTAATGAAACACTGTGGGAGGATTCACATGAGCAGCAAATCCACATCAATGACAAACCAACTGGATGATGCTTCAAACACAACATGAAAACTAAGAAATAGAAAGTGAAAACACTGAAAGTTCAGATCAGTGTCTCACTGATCCATTCAAGCTTTTCACTAAATCAACAGGTTTGAAACCTAAATGATGCATCAACATTTCCTCCAAGAATCTTTGGATTAATCCAGGTTTCACAGAGAAGTAAACATGTCACCATTTCTGTGGTGGCAGCTCACATTTAAAGCTGCACATTGACACTGAAGCTTTGCCTTTTTTAATGTGTTTGCTGTTTCAACATTACAATCAAAGTTTAATGTAAAATCCTGAAGTGAAGTAAGAAGGTACCAGTGGAGGACAGAGTGTCTGCAGATGCAGCTGCCACCACACACTTCTGGTGGGTCATTGGTAATGACTGAGAGAGATTATTATAGTAGGAGTCTGTGTTTTGTTTTGGGGGGAAATCCTGCATTGTCTGCCTTTAAGCACACTGCTGATAGTCTGGTCATAGTACAACTGTGATTCCAAGGAAGTTCAGAAGCTGTTTAAAACAGAAATAGAAGAAACTGTACTGTTTTCACTCATCATATCTGTCAAAAACTACCAGCAAATTATTACAAAGACAAAACACACAGCTGGAGCTTTTTGATTGTTGAGAAAGTTGTTTGTCTCCAGATTGATTGAGGTGAATTTTCTGCAGATTTCTCCTTCAGTCTGACCTTCTTGGATGATGATGATGATGATGATGATGATGACGATGATGATGATGATGACGACTGCAGCATCACTGTCATTTCTAAAGCTTCCATCAGCCTGAATGTAAACAGACCACAGCAAGAGGAGGAGCTACACAACTGAATATGAAAGGTTTCATGTTGGAAGTGAAGAGCTGCTGTGTCTCTCTACTCTTCATTCAGTACAAGTGAAAATAATGCAGCTCTCTTTACTTTGGATGATGATAGTTGTCTTTCATCCTGGTAAGTATTCAAGACACACAACAAGCTGATGGTAGACATTCACAACAAACATTTCACATTCTTTGAAATCATCAACTTTTTCACAGGTCAACTCACTTTAAATATATTTCATCATGTTAAAATACAAATGTCACAGTGAAATATCTCTTTGTTCTTTTCAGGATCCTCTGAGGATTTAGTCAAACCATTTAAAGATGTAATGCTGGCTTTGGAAGGAGACAACGTGACTCTCTCCTGCAAATATTCAGGCTCAGTCAACAGCCTCTACTGGTATCAACAGAAGTCCAGTTCATCTCCACAGCTTCTCATCAGGGAGTTTGAAGAGAAACCAGGATTTTCACTGAAACATTACAAAGATAAAACCCAGATGGATCTGCAGATCTCCTCTGCTGCAGTGACAGACTCTGCTGTGTACTACTGTGCTCTGCAGCCCACAGTGACAGGAAACACCAAAACTCTGTACAAAAACCTTTGGAGCAAAGACAACAGAAAACTCCACAACATCCACTAGAGGGAGACACACACTGTTAAACTTCATGTGGAAATGATGTTAAAGTATCACAGAGTAAATCTTCTGACAAACTAACAGCAGAGATCATCAATAAAGGATTTCTTTCTCTCCACTGATGTTTCATCTTTAAACACCAAGGAAAACTCAGGAAAACATGGTCCATATAAACAATCGAGGTCAAACTCTTCATACCTATGACTCTTCTTTGTGTTACTGAATTGTTTCAATATAAAAGTTCAGTATTACAATCGATACAAAATGACATACTGCTCCTTTAATGTGACCACACTGCACAGGATGAGACACTGAAAATATTTTGTTGGGTGACATAAAGCCTATTCCTAAGTGCTCTGTTCAGCCCCACACTATTTAACAGATGAGTATAACACATGAAAACACTGAACACTGAGATCAACAGCTGATTAAACAGCTGATTATAAAGCATCAAAACACTGAACATTAAATGGTACATAATTCATTTCAACAACCATTAAATATTTTGGTATTTACTCTGAAGTCTTGGTCATGTGGTTAACAAGAGCTCATTTGATAGACGGAAGATAAACATACAACAAACCAACAGCTGCTTAGTTACCAGTCTGCACCGTCACCGTATGCTAATGCTAACAACAATAGCTTTCACAGTGACTCACCAGTTTGTGCATTGAGAGGATTCATTCAACAGGTTTTCACAAAAGCGTCTACAGGTCAGTAACAGAACCACAGAACATTTTACACTTCAACTTTTCAAAGCTGTTAGACTCAATATGGTCAAACTTTTCTCCTACTGACCCGCAGCAGCTCGTCTCCCTGCTGACTCCCACTCATCTACCTAATGCACACACCTGCTACCTGTTTGTAACACAGCGGCAGCTCTGATTGGCTGCCGGTGCACTGTGACGAGATCACATGTTCCTGATGTCTTGTACTGTTTACGTTCTGCTCTGTTCTGCTCTTGTAACCTGAGTTACCTCAGAGACATCGTGTGTGTTATTGTAGTCTGAGCAGAAACTAGACCGGACTTAAAGTCAGTGTTCAGAGACTGTGGACTATCTGGACATTAGAGCTGCACTCTGATAAATGACTGTAAAAATACAGCCAAACTCTCACAGTAATGTACTGTTCTTTCTAAATACAGGGGAACACTGTAAAACTATGGAACCAACAATTAGAACAAACATTAACAGTGGGCTGTTTTAACATTTGACAGCATAATGCAGCATTTTCAAATAAGCCCCACCCCCTACCAATAGAAACTTGAGATGGAATAGAGAGAGGAAAAGTTTATGAGAGCAGAAAGAAGTGAGAAGTTAGAAATATATGAAGCTGCTGCATTTCTACATGAAACCAAGAAGTAGTGAGGACAGCTGTAGTCTACTGTAGTCTGCAGGTCATATCAAACATGTGGTTCTGTAGGCAGAGTGAAGGTTCTTTTTCAGGTGAGCCGTCAACAAACTGTCAGACTGACATTACCATCCTTAGAGCCAAGCTGCTGGCAGGAATAAAACACAAAGAATTCACACGGTCAAAGCCCCATTATGAGCTGTGTCAGCTAAACACATGAAGTGTAAATGACATGTAAATGTTGAGAGTTGATCAACAGGTGATGAAGAGGAAGAACCAATGATGTGAAGGTTCACATCCATCAGAGTATCAATGTTCTTCCTCTCTCTCCTCCCCTCTCACTGCAGACATGAAACACTGGCTGAGAAACATCCTGATTCTGACTCTCTGGATAGGTAACTCTTTAAACCTACTGATTGATCTCCTTTAATCAATCATCTTTATTGATTCATCTCTTCCTCTGCATGTTCTCTTCTTCCACAGAGTGTAAAGGAGAAGACAGAGTGATCCAGCCAACAGGAGATGTCATTGTTACTGAAGGACAGACAGTTACACTTGACTGTACATTTGAGACCGGTGACCCAAATCCATATCTTTACTGGTACAAACAGGATGGAAACAACAGCCCCAAATTCATACTGAACCAATTAAAGGGTGGAACTGGGAGAACAGAGGACGAGTTTAAGGAACGATTTTCATCCACACTGGATTTCACCTCAAAATCAGTTCCTCTGAAGTTCCAGAAGCTTCAGCTGTCTGACTCTGCTGTGTACTACTGTGCTCTGCAGCCCACAGTGACAGGAAACACCAAAACTCTGTACAAAAACCTTTGGAGCAAAGACAACAGAAAACTCCACAACATCCACTAGAGGGAGACACACACTGTTAAACTTCAATGGGACGTGATGACACTACTTTCTTTGTCGTGGTGGGAAGAACGACAGAAAATGAAATGTTCAGTCCAAACTCCTCAGCAGAAACTTAGACCACATTCCACTGTCAAACATCTCTGACTGGTGCTTAACATACTGATCCTGATCATCCTTCATATTTTTGATCCTTTATAAATAAGAAATAAAATAAATGAGCTGAATAAAGTTCATTTTTACAGCCTGACTTTACTTTGAGTGACACGCCGTGAAGCTGTCACTTTCCTAAATGTCAACATATTTTGTTCTGGTCTGGATAAGTATGTTTTTTAAAGGATGCTCTTCAGATTTTAGAGGTGTTTGTTCATTTTAAGCCTTTTAATCCACACATTTTAAGTCATGTACTTTTGGGGGGACAGTGGGACTGATTCTCCTCATTTTCAAACATTTTCCATACTTTAAGAAACAGAGCACTAAGAGAGGCAGATCTGTCTGATGATCAGCGTATATCTAATGTCAAGAGACAAGAAGAAGTGGAATTTCTTCACCATCCTGCAATTCTTTTTATCTCGCTGCCACAAACAAGTGAGTCCAGTAAAGTGGGTCATCTGTTTTCTTTCCCTCTGCTCCACTACGTGTCTGCTACACCTTTGATGAAACACAAGAGGAGAGAAACGTGACCATCTGGGTTTCCTCCTCAAGCCAATGGTAGGAGAGACACTGCACTGATTTCCTGAGTTATTTAGATTTCGACTTGTTTTGGGCTTTTTTGGCCCAGTAGGGGTGATCGCTGACCTGAACAATGATTGGGTGAACACTTCAATGATTCAAATATCCAATCTGTAAAAGGACAGCATGATGTCAAGGTTCTTGTGACACAGGTCTGAAGTACTTTTAATGTGGTTGTCACGTGTTACTGAATAGATCTGATTAAAGACGTAGCTCAGACAGGACTTTCACATGTGCTGTCAGGTGTCAATCACTGTCACATTAATAGCGACTTCTTGCTGGATGTCATTTAGTGAATAACAGCAGCTCAGCAGAGACAAACACACTGTTTGTCAGAGTTGTGAGAGGAAGGAGGAGGGATTAAGGGAGGAGCAAAACTGTGACTCAAGTACAGAAAAGATAAACTTTCATACAAACACAGACAGACTGTCTTTATCTTTAAGATGCCGTCAGTGAACTTCAGTCTGTTTGTGTTTCTGATCACAGTAAGAGGTAGGTGAGATCCAGGCTGGTAAAAAGGGTTAAAAAAAAAAAAAAAGACAGAAAAAATCAATTTTTAAAATATTTTCATCATCATAAATTTTGTTAATCGTACCATCCATTATCTTCTTACTTTTTCATGCCAAATAGCAGAAAATGCTGTTCTGAGCATCTCAGGTGTGGAGCTTCACCGCTTCTCAATGTTTATTATTAAATTAAACTGAATATCTTTGAGCTTTAGACTCACAAAACCAGAAATTTAAAGACGTCGCCTTGGACTCTGTCCTGGATTAAACATGACAATTAGCTTTAGCCTTTGTTGTTATTTGATAACTACTGATGACCTTCTGATTCTGTGTCTGATAATAATTCAAACTATTTGTATGGGATCAAACAGGACCTGACTTTGTGCAGGTAGATGTCTGTGCCACTAGCCTGGTCAGGCAAATGAAAAAAGAAAGAAAAGACAAAATACAAAACAAACATTAATGTTGAACCCTGATATCACTAACATCAAACATGAAGTTACAGACTTCTCTCTTCCTTCAGGTGTCAGCTGTCAACAACTGACTGCAGTCAAGACAGAAGAGTCCAGTTTAGAAGACAGCTCTGTTACTCTGTCCTACAGATACTCCAAAAGTGCTGCAGCTGATGATTATTTCTTCTGGTATCGACAATATCCAGGGAAACCACCAGAGTTCCTCCTTTCCATCTCAGGGAGTAACATTAGAAACACAGCAGAATCTCTGAAATCAGACAGAAGGTTTTCTACTGATCTGACTGAAGAAAAGCATCGAGTGGATCTGCAGATCTCCTCTGCTGCAGTGACAGACTCTGCTGTGTACTACTGTGCTGTGAGGCCCACAGTGACAGGAAACACCAAAACTCTGTACAAAAACACAAGCTGACACACTGACAAGCTGCTGGAAGCCTTTTTTCCACACTGTTGTACTGAACTTTTTACCTCCACTAGAGGGCCACATTATCAAGTAGGCGGTGCTCTACTTCTGCACTGTGTTCAACCATTCTGTCAATAATAACTGCTGCTGTGAAGAGAACAATTCTCACACTGAATGTTGAACATCAGCTAGTTTCTCCTGTTGATTTAAACCTTGTTGTAGAGATGGAACATTGGCTGTGGATTATTCTTGCTGCTCTTTTCTTTGGTAAGATACAAAGCACAACATGTTTTATCTGCAGACACTTTAACATGTTACTGAGATTCACATCAATTCTAATTATTTCTGTCAGCATTAATTAACATGTAAAAATAAATGTTATGGTTCAATCTGATTATGGCCTGACTCTCTGGATAGGTAACTCTTTAATCCTACTGATTGATCTCCTTTAATCAATCATCTTTATTGATTCATCTCTTCCTCTGCATGTTCTCTTCTTCCACAGAGTGTAAAGGAGAAGAAGTGATCCAGCCAACAGGAGATGTCATTGTTACTGAAGGACAGACAGTTACACTTGACTGTACATTTCAGACCGGTGACACTTTGTTCTGGTACAAACAAGAAATCAGTGGTTTTCCAAAGTTCATGCTGAAATGTTTCTCAGGAACAGTAGAAAAGGCTCCAGAGTTCCAGAAAGACAGATTTAATGCTTCAATCAAGAACAAATCAGTTCCTCTGAAGATCCAGAAGCTTCAGCTGTCTGACTCTGCTGTGTACTACTGTGCTCTGCAGCCCACAGTGACAGGAAACACCAAAACTCTGTACAAAAACCTTTGGAGCAAAGACAACAGAAAACTCCACAACATCCACTAGAGGGAGACACACACAAATAAAAATCTATATGATGTTGTAATAAAGTCTACAGTCTTTGTGTTTAAAACAGAACCAACAAATGTTTCAACAACTTAGTGAACAACTGAGAAACATCCAACAAGAAACCAACATCAACAACATCCGTCTCTCCACTGCTGGATTATAAAAGCTGATATTTTGTCCCAGAGAACACATGACAGGACATATAATGATCACTAATTATTTTAATGGACAAACAACATGTTTCTCTGTATGTTGACTGTGCTGCTCAGTGATTGTCTGGATGAAACAGAGAAATGTTCATCTGATATCAGTTTGTCAGAATCTTCCATTAGCATGATCCAGCTTAGTCTGGAGAAGGTGTGAAGAAAATATGATTTATTATTGTCAATAATAATGATCATTCATGTAATTCCATATGTATGATGAAGCCCAGTGTTGGACTTGAATATCCTTTGAATTAATGTAATGAATGTTTTGACATTTTTATTTTCCACGTAAAGCTGCTGTTGCATTCCCAGCTTTCATGAAGAGGGAATGTCTCTGATCTGTATCTTCTGGATAAAATCCATGTTCATAATGTGGGTCATTAAATGAATTGTGATTGGTCAGTCCAATTAAATGATAAAAATAAAGTGAAATTGATCTCAGCATCCAGCAGTGAGCTCCATTTCTTTTCATTTCTGCAGAGCCACTCAGTGTTCATCTCTTGCTGTTCTCACGTCACTGTTGATTGACTCTTTCCCCACCATTGATGAGATACTATCTCGCCACTCGAGTCACAACATTTCCCTGATAATGACAAGATATTCCATCAACTGCTGTTTTCACTGTGAGGTGGCAGGAGATGCTGTGACAAAACGGTGTAACTCTAAGACAAAAGGAACCATTGGACTTGAGCAGCACAAGAACATGAAGGTGTTATCTAGCATGAGAACGTCGGTGCTCAGCTGCAGATCGGTGGGTCAGACGGCATCATGATCTGGCCACAGAGCCCGGCTACAGAGCGCGGCTGCTCGTGCTAAAGCCCCCAGACCTTCATAGAAGCCGAGGCACAGCTAGGCTGCTCACACTGCAGCTGGATCAGAGTGCCATGATCCAGACCCAGAACAGGACGACTCACACTTCAGTCCCCAGACCTCCACAGCAGCCGTGATACAGCACGGCACAAACAACGTGAACTACACTGGTTACAGTGATGTCACACACGTAATATGAAGTGACAAAAAAATGAAAATAAAAATGTGCAGTAGACATTCTACTAAAAAATGTCTTTCACAAAAATACTGTTTTCTCCATTTTTTTGTCTGAAAAGTGGATTTTTTTTGTTGAAACCAACCAACATTCAAGAGCTCATGAAGAAAAAAACAAGAATGAAGCTCAAACAAAACTTTCTGTGTGTCTGAAACTAAAAGATTTGTATTTTTCTTTTGATACACTGCCTGGCCTCAACAAAAGTCCCCACCTGGATTTAACCAATCAAACAGGTCGGATCCTTCCATTGGATAATTACTGCAGTGATCAATATGTTTCAGCTGACAATAAATTATTGAACTCTGATGCAGTGAGCAGCTTCTCGTTTCTAAAACAACCATGTCAGAAGACGTATCCTGTGATCGAGGAAAAGATGTTCCTCTGTTTCAGAAGAGTCAAATTATTGACCTGCATCAAACAAAAAGAACAACTGAGGAGATCGATGAAACTACTAAAACTGGTTAAGAACTGTCCAACACATTATTAAAACCTGGAAGGATACTGGAGAACCATCATCTTCAAGGAAGAAATGTGGTCAGAAAAAAATCTTGAATGATCAATTAATCTTTAGTGATCAGAGATCATTTAAACATTTGATGAAATCAAATTATAAAAACAGTAGAAGTCACAGCTGTGTTTAATAGTGAAAGAAAGAACGTTTCCACACAGACGATGTGAAGAGACCTGAAGGGATTGAGACTAAACAGCCGTGTAGCCTTAAGAAAATCACTTATCAATGAGGCTGATCAGAAAAAAGACTTCAGTTTGCCAGTGAGCATAAAGATTGGACTGTGGATCGATGGAAAAAGGTCATGTGGTCTGATGAGTCCAGATTTACCCTGTTCCAGAGTGATGGGGGCATCAGGGTAAGAAGAGAGGCAGATGAAGTGATGCTCCCATCATGCCTAGTGTCTACAGTACCAGCCTGTGGGGGCGGAGTTATGATCTGGGGTCGCTTCAGTTGTTCAGGTCGAGGTTCAGCAACGTTATGATGTCAGTTCACTTCCTGAATATATTGAATAAACAGGTTTTTACATCAATGGATTTTTTCTTCCCTGATGACTCGGACATATTCCAAGATGACAATGTCAGGATTCATGGGACTCAAAGACTGAAGGAGGTTCAGGGAGCCTGAGACATCATTGTCTCACATGGACTGTCCACCAGAATCCAGACCTGAACCCCACTGACAGTCTTTGGGATCTGCCTTTAGACAGTGGTCCAACTCTCCATCATCAATACAAGATGTGAGTGAAAAATTAATGCAACTCTGGACAGAAATAAATGTTGTGACATAGAATAAGTTTATTGAAATGATGCCATGGTGAATGTGTGCTGTAATCAAAGATAGAGGCGGTCCGTTGAAATATTAGTGAGCGATTAGTTAGCAGGCCTGACTTCACGATTCAACTTTCCACGTTGGTCTCGTCACTTGAGGATGCAGACAGTCGGAGTGACGAGGGGGAACCAAAGGGATCAAATCAATGTGGTGTTGTGGACTTACAGTCTCAGTGTCTGAGAACATCAGACCAAAATCAGTCACAGCATTGACTGAGAAGGAGTCAAAGTCATGGACCACAAGTCATCCAACACCTGAACAAAGACAAGTGAAGATATTAAGACATGACGGCTTCTGATGACTGATAGTATGAAGATAATTTCATGTAGAAAATATTAATATTAGTATTTCTCCACTGTAATTAAAGGAACTATAAAATGTTCTCCATGTTCCCAGAATAAAGACTAAACCTTCAGGTGATGGAGCTTCCTTCTACTGCGACCTGCCTCGGTCTCACAATGATGTGAAGAACTGAAACTGAACATTCAGCAAACATTTCTCTGAGGCACAAATCATCATCATCACTGGCTGAGCTGAACTTTGGTAGGCAGAGAATCTCTAAAAAGGTTTTTCTGTGGCTCCACCCACTGACATTTAACTCAACCAATGAGATTATTTGTGTCTCCAGAGCAGAAATGTTTGAGGAAGTAAAAGCACAATCATGTTGATGTTGAGGAGAAGAGCTGTGCAGCAGAGAGGCTGTTTAGTTTGTTCATTCTACTGCAGTGGAAGAACATTGATCATCTGCTGTCTGTTTGACTTGAACAACTCCAAAGACATGTTGCTTTACCTCTTTTTACTTTTCTCTCTCTTTATAGGTGAGTGTTAGAACACAGATCAAAGTCTCATTTCAGCTGCTGGATTAACCAGATATTTGCTCTACATTTCATAACTAGAGGTTTATCTGTGTAAGGTAACAATTTCCATGAGACAAAAAGATATTTGCTTTATTGAATGAATCTCAAAATGATGAAAGATGAAAGAAAAAGTCCAGAACCTCCGTTGAGTCTCTTGATGTTTGAATCTCTTGCAGACTAACTGACATGAATAATCCTCATTTTGCAGCCCTGGTTTCCATGAACAGCATAAATCCAGAAAGAACTGAAGAACATGTTGAAGAGGGAAGAAACATCAACCTGACCTGTAAATATGACGGTGGTATCTACAGTATCCAGTGGTACCGACAGAACCAGAGATCCAGACCAGAGTTCCTGCTCTACATCACAGAGGGAGGATCGATTCATCCAACTGTTTCTGATTTCTCAGCTCACATTAAGAAAACAGAGAAACGTGTCGATCTGGAGATCATCTCAGCTAAAGTGACAGACTCTGCTGTGTACTACTGTGCTCTGCAGCCCACAGTGACAGGAAACACCAAAACTCTGTACAAAAACCTTTGGAGCAAAGACAACAGAAAACTCCACAACATCCACTAGAGGGAGACACACACTGTTAAACTTCAGTAGGATGTGATGATCCAGTCTAGATTCTTTGTAGTGGAGATGAAAACAACAGAAAATGACAAAGAAAAGACAGAAGCAGGATGAGGGAAAGTGTTGTTTCATACAACTGAAACTCTGATGATGGAACTTTCTGGGAATTTATTTATATGAACAACATGTCATCATAATTGAGTTTAAAAACAAATCGTCTCATCTTATAGAGCTCAATGAAGACATGGAGACATGAAGACATGAAGCTCTATAATCATATGTCATAGTGTGTCATTATATTTGGGGATGAGGCGTCAGAAACTTGGGATCAGTCGCATTCTGGCCAAAATCAGTGGATCAGATAGTGGAGAAAAAAAGTCTAATCTGATTTAATACATGAACCTAAATGATCACATAAATTGTTGATAGGGCTGGACGATTAATTGAATTTTGATTTTGATTTTGGCTTGTCACGATCATAAAATCATTATAATTGAAGAAAAATGATTCATGTGCTGTGTGGCGTGCATGCAAATTCCTGAGCTGTAAAAGCACAGTGAATGCACCAGTCTTACGTGCAGGTGCTGCAAACTAGGAGCGATTGAGAAAAATGGCAGAACGGCAGCCTTTAGTTTAGAAGAAAGGTTGGATATCATCAGTCATATGGAAACATTTTGGTTTCAAGTTGTTGGACGTCGAGCAGAAGGAAGGAGCAAAATTGATCACACTGTCATTTCTGCTCCCCAAGAAAACACGACCAATTTATTGAACCATTTAAAGTACAGTCATAAAGTGGTCTAAGACCAAGTGATAAAGGAGCAGAAGACACAAAAAAGTGCAAACTCGTCGGCTTCAGCCAACACAGTCCTCTATGAAGGACACTCTCTCTACCCACGGCTCTCCAGACTGACCAGGAAATACCTGTGCATCCCTGCCACAGGTGCTGCATCAGAGCGGCTTTTTAGCACAGGAGGAAAAGTTGTCTCCTGCCTTCAGTCATCATTAAAGCCAGACCAAGTGAACAGTCTGCTGATCCTAAACCTGAGTTTGTAGGAGGCAGACTGAGGGAGTATATGACTACCAGGCCAATCTTTTTCTGTATTTACAAAAGGTTTTTCAAAAATCCTCAAAGAATATTTAGGGTTTTTTTTGCTGTGTTATTAGTGTTTTTGCGTTTTGCATGTAGGTTGTGGCTTGTTTTTACATATTGCTGTTGTTATTTTAATTTATTATTATTATTATTATTATTATTATTATTATTATTATTATTATTTTACTTGTTTACTTGTTATTAATTTATTTCCGTTGTTGTTTTAAGTTATATTTAAAGTTGAGTTTTGGTGGTTCAATAAATACTCATGTTTTCAAATTAACCAATAATCGTGTTTATTAATCATGATTTCAATATCACTCAAAATAACTGTGATTATTATTTTTGCCATAATCGTTCAGCTCTGTCACAAGCAACACAGTGAATTTATTTTTATTTGAAATGTTTGAATGATGCTGACAAATCAAATGCTTCTAAAAATTGTCTGTGTGAGAAAAGTTTTAATAAGAAGAAGCAGCAGTGTTGCATGTATTGTCATGTTGTGGGCTGCGTATCTCTTCCTTCAGGGATGTAGAATATTTGTTTCACAGTTTGAGCAGGATCTTATTTACATGGCTGGGTTGAGTAAAGTGAGTCTTTGAAATGGTACAAAGGTCAGTGGTGAACTGCCAGAGGTTAAAAAAAAGGTAAGGTTACCCAAAACTGAAAAATAATGTACATTTCAGAATTATACAAAAAGGCCTTTTTCAGGGAACAAGAAATGTGTTAACATCTGAAAGGTGTTCTGCAGCAATGGAGGTTGATCAAGCCTTGAAAGTTGGTGCTACTGATTCCTACAGGCGTCCCAACTTTTCCTGTTTCCTTACAACCGTCTGCATCAAAGTAGTGCTGGAACACACTGTGGTACCACACCCTCATGAGCATTATTTGAACAGTATTGTACTGCAGAAAGTAGTGTGTTGCTATAAAAATGGAAAGAAAAAGGCAATTACCAATGAAAGAGAGACAGACCATCATAACACTTAAAAATATAGGTCTTTCCTACAGAGAAATAGTGAAGAAAGTCAAGGTGTCAGTGAGTACAGGTTCCTTCACCATCAAAAGTCACTCAAAAACTGGACAAACTCTGATAGGAAGAGGTCTGACAGACCCAAAGACACAACAGAATCAGAGGACAAGTTTCTGAGAGTCGACAGCTCGTGTGATCGGCGGCTCACAGGACAACAGCTTCAAGCACAGCTTCATGTGGTCGGAGTAAACAAGTCTCAGTTTCAACTGAAGAGAAGACTTCGAGTTGCAGGTTTGACAGGTCGAGTTGCAGCAATAAAGTCATTGTTAAGACGTCAGAATGAAAAAGAGGTTTGTCTGGACCATGAAACACTGCCAGTGGACTACTGAAGACTGGAAGAAGGTGTTATGGACTGATGAATCAGAAATCTTCAGTTCATCACACAGGATTTTTGTACTCCGTCGAGTAGGCGAAAGGATGGTTCCTCAGCGTGTGACATCAACTGTCAAACATGGAGGAGGAGGCGTGGTGGTCTGGAGCTGTTTTGCTGGATCCAGGGTCGGTGACTTGTACAGAGAGAGAGAGGCAACCTGAACCAAAACGGCTACACAGCATTCTGCAGCTCCATGCAGTGACCTCTGGTATGAACAGGTCAGGAATTCATCCTACAGCAAGATAATGACCCAAAACATAAGACCAAGCTGTACCTGAACTACCTTTAGAAAAAAGAAGGAGATGGTAAGCTTGAAAACATGGAGTGGATCAACACAGTCTGCAGACTGAAACCCCATGGAGCTGGTTTGGGATGAACTGGACAGAAGAGTGAAAGCAAAGCAACCAACAAGAGCCACACATTTATGAGAACTTCTGCAGCAGAGTCGGGAAGAACTTTCTGAAGAATATTTGATTTCCATTGTCGAAAAAATGTCACGAGTCTGTTCAGCTGTTCTATCTGTCTGAGGTGGCTACTGATGAGTCAAAAGTTTAGACAACATTTTGGTTTATAAATTAATTACATGATTTCATTTTTAACTTCAATTGTTTATTTGTTCTATGATTTCATTCCAGAGTACAGTGAGACATTGAACTGCATAATTTTCAATAATGGAAAGATTGGGGCTTTCTAAAACTTTTGACCAGTAGTGTAAATCTAAATATCTGTGTTTTAATGTCTTGTATCGACTGGCCTCCTGATGGTGCCTGTAGGCCGGGGCGTCATTGTGAACGACAGTTAGTTCTCAATTGACTTATCTGATTGAATACATGTTGGTTACTGATCAAATATTCATTCTGAGTTTGCTTGTAATTTCTCTGATAATAAATATTAAAGTAGTCGTAGCAGGTTCACAACAATCAGCAGCTTTTATATGTTGGAGAACAAAATGAAGCAGCTGTAAAACAGGTTATCTCTGTATTAGCTAAACTCTCTTCTGATGTTGAGCTAACTTTTCATACTGTGGGGAAAATATTTGACACTGAGCTTTTCTTTTAATATGATATAACACCTCCAGCTGCTACCAGTGTGTTAACCAGGAGGAAGAGGAAGAGAGAGAAGTGAAAATACAGATCTAAGAGGAGACGGAGAGATTCAGGGAGGAGCTAAGCTGTTACTGAACTATAGAAGAGAGAGGAACTTCCATATTCAGCAGAGTTCAATACACAAACCACAAACATTACCTTTATTCAACATGCTGTCACTGCATCATTGTGTGTTTTCTCTCATGTTTCTTTACATTCTAACAGGTATGTTAGATTATGAAGACAATTAAAGGGAATCAAAATCAAAGAATGTCATTTATTTATTGTAACTTTTGCTAAATGTTTTAACAGAGTTCTCATTTCTTTCAGGTGTCAGCTGTGAAGAACTCAGTCCAGTTGAGAAAGAAGAGTCCAGTTTAGAAGACAGCTCTGTTACTCTGTCCTACAAATACTCCAAACAAGCAACTGGTGCTGATGAGTTTTACTGGTATCGACAATATCCAGGAAAACCACCAGAGTTCCTTATTTATCACTCTGGTTCAGGACAGATATTAAATGAACGAATCTCTGGACTGAAGATTAAAGTGGAGCAAAACCAAATCAACATGAGCATCTCCTCTGCTGCAGTGACAGACTCTGCTGTGTACTACTGTGCTGTGAGGCCCACAGTGACAGGAAACACCAAAACTCTGTACAAAAACACAAGCTGACACACTGACAAGCTGCTGGAAGCCTTTTTTCCACACTGTTGTACTGAACTTTTTACCTCCACTAGAGGGCCACATTATCAAGTAGGCGGTGCTCTACTTCTGCACTGTGTTCAACCATTCTGTCAATAATAACTGCTGCTGTGAAGAGAACAATTCTCACACTGAATGTTGAACATCAGCTAGTTTCTCCTGTTGATTTAAACCTTGTTGTAGAGATGGAACATTGGCTGTGGATTATTCTTGCTGCTCTTTTCTTTGGTAAGATACAAAGCACAACATGTTTGGATTCTTTTCTAAAGATTGATGTCAACTGGAGTTCAGAGCAGAAATCTCTCAACAGTTGAGCTGTTTCTGTCCACAGAGTAACACTGTACACTTGATATTTTCCACTGTCTTCTCCTCTCAGCCTCATGAACAATGTTAGTCTAATGGATTCATTTTATACACTTTTTCCAGGACTAACAGCTGGAGACAAAATCTCTCCTGTAGGAGATGAAGTCAGTGGAACAGAAGGACAATCTGTCAAACTGAGATGTGAATATGAGACAACAGAGACGTATATTGCCCTTTACTGGTACAGACATCATTCTGACCTTCAGGCTCCTCAGTTTATACTCTGGAAAGGAGCAAAAGACGCACACACTTACAAATATATCCCTGATAATCGATATGGATCTGAGACAGACACATCAACTGAACTGTCCATCAGAGACCTAACCCTGGCAGACACAGCTCTCTACTACTGTGCTCTAGAAACACAGTGATACAAAGTGTAGAAGAGGCTGTACAAAAACCTGAACACAGATATCTGACTACTCTTCAAAGAGGAGGGAAGTGGTATTCAAACCACAGCTTCATATCAGATGGATTCTGCTAATTCCTGTTTGATCAGAGTCACTGTGGTTACAGCTGCTAATGAAACACTGTGGGAGGATTCACATGAGCAGCAAATCCACATCAATGACAAACCAACTGGATGATGCTTCAAACACAACATGAAAACTAAGAATCTGAAGTGAAAACAAGTAGATGAAGCATGTTAAGACATGACATGAAGGAACTTCCTCACAGCTGCAGGATTCCTTTGAAAGGACTAACTGGGACATTTTTGAGGATCAGTCTTTCTAGATTCATATTTGTAAAGTTGTATATTGTGTGATTAAAGATTGAACTCAGTCAGGACCTTCACATGTGCAGTTAAATGTCTTTTTGTTTCCTCATCATCTACTTCTTTACAGTCACTGAGCTCAATGCTGTCCAACTTAACAAACACACACCAAGAGACAAAACACAAGTCAAACCAGGAAACCGTCTTCATCCATCCATTTTCTGTAACCGCTTCTTCTTGAAGGGTCGCGGGGGTCTGGAGTCTATCCCAGCTGACACTGGGTGAGAGGCGGGTTCACCCTGGACAAGTTACCAGTTCATCACAGGACTGACACACAGAGACAGACAACCACTCACACTCACACCTACGGGACATTTAGAGTCACCAATTAACGTAGCATGCATGTGTTTGGACTGTGGAAGGAAGCCAGAGAACCTGGAGAGAACCCATGCAGATACAAGGAGAACATGCAAACTCCACACAGAAAGGCCCCGCCCCAATCAGCTGGGGGATTCGAACTCAGGACCTTCTTGCAGTGAGGCGGCAGTGCTGACCACTGCACCACCGTCTTCATATATTTGACAAGATTATGTGAAATTGATGAAGACATTTAATGATGTCATTCAGCTTCATTAGTAATTTAATACCTGTAAGATAATAACTGAATGACTTGGTGAGAAAGTTGACTGAAAAACTCTGCATGTCTTTCCAAAACGTAGCCTGTCAACTTTTAAAGCTGCAGTAGGTAGAAAAGATGTCAGTACAAAAACAGGGCGTCATTTATTTACCCTGTAAACGGCGTCATCAGCTCCTCCATGATGCTGCTGCACACAGGTTTACAAGCAAACATGAAGATAAATCCTCTTTTTAATATAAAAGTTTGAAACACACACTCTGAGCTCCTCTCCTGACAGTAAAGTAGCTGCATCACAGCGACTCCCCTGTTTTTTTTCTCCAGAAGCTCCAGTCTGCCACCGACCCTCTCCTGCAGAGCTCCCCAGCTCTGAGCAGCTGTCTGTCAGCTCTGTGTCTCAGCTCTGTCCAGTCCTCTCAACACTCAGCAAAGCTCTGTGATACACGTGAATAAACACAACTGAAGGTGAACTCAGAAGTAACGCAGTGAGCTGACAAACTCCTGGGTCGATCATGTTACTCATTAGGCTCGTTTCTCTTTGTTATAATGCTGTTTTATAGTGACTTTTCCTGCAGTAGTTTCCATCATTGATTCAGGGTCTCACCGGAGGAACGTGCAGCTGCACGAGTGGGAGGAGTCCCCCAGGTCCTAAAACACCTGTCATTAATTGAAGTCTACTGTCACGGGTCAGATTCTCTAAATGCTGAAAACAGAGCTATAGAAGAGGTGCAGAAGTGTCGTTCTCTCTCAGAACACCTGATTTACAACACGCTGAAATGTTTTCATGAAATTATTTCTCAATTATACCAAAACAATGTTGCCTACTGGAGCTACTAGTTACTTTTCAGCAGTGGTGGAAAGAATACTGAAACTCTGTACTCAAGCACAAGTACTGTTACATTACTATAAATATATATACTCAATTACAAGTAAGTACAAGAGTGTCACTAACTTTTAACCACTGATGTCACAGTCACCTCTCCAAAACAGGGCTTGCAATTATCATTGATAATTGATCAGATCAATATTTTCTGATATTCTTATAAATACTATTAAAAGTCTGGTTTTAAAGATCAGCAACAACCAAATGCCTGATGAACAAGCAGGTCACCTTCTTATGTAAAATTTGGTTAATATTATTGATGGTAAATGATTTCTAAAAGTTGGCAGGTCTGACGTCACGATTCAACTTTCCACGTTGGTCTCGTCACTTGAGGATGCAGACAGTCGGAGTGACGAGGGGGAACCAAAGGGATCAAATCAATGTGGTGTTGTGGACTTACAGTCTCAGTGTCTGAGAACATCAGACCAAAATCAGTCACAGCATTGACTGAGAAGGAGTCAAAGTCATGGACCACAAGTCATCCAACACCTGAACAAAGACAAGTGAAGATATTAAGACATGACGGCTTCTGATGACTGATAGTATGAAGAAAATTTCATGTAGAAAATATTAATATTAGTATTTCTCCACTGTAATGAAAGGAACTATAAAATGTTCTCCATGTTCCCAGAATAAAGACTAAACCTTCAGGTGATGGAGCTTCCTTCTACTGCGACCTGCCTCGGTCTCACAATGATGTGAAGAACTGAAACTGAACATTCAGCAAACATTTCTCTGAGGCAGAAATCATCATCATCACTGGCTGAGCTGAACTTTGGTAGGCAGAGAATCTCTAAAAAGGTTTTTCTGTGGCTCCACCCACTGACATTTAACTCAACCAATGAGATTATTTGTGTCTCCAGAGCAGAAATGTTTGAGGAAGTAAAAGCACAATCATGTTGATGTTGAGGAGAAGAGCTGTGCAGCAGAGAGGCTGTTTAGTTTGTTCATTCTACTGCAGTGGAAGAACATTGATCATCTGCTGTCTGTTTGACTTGAACAACTCCAAAGACATGTTGCTTTACCTCTTTTTACTTTTCTCTCTCTTTATAGGTGAGTGTTAGAACACAGATCAAAGTCTCATTTCAGCTGCTGGATTAACCAGATATTTGCTCTACATTTCATAACTAGAGGTTTATCTGTGTAAGGTAACAATTTCCATGAGACAAAAAGACATTTGCTTTATTGAATGAATCTCAAAATGATGAAAGATGAAAGAAAAAGTCCAGAACCTCCGTTGAGTCTCTTGATGTTTGAATCTCTTGCAGACTAACTGACATGAATAATCCTCATTTTGCAGCCCTGGTTTCCATGAACAGCATAAATCCAGAAAGAACTGAAGAACATGTTGAAGAGGGAAGAAACATCAACCTGACCTGTAAATATGACGGTGGTATCACCAATATCCAGTGGTACCGACAGAACCAGAGATCCAGACCAGAGTTCCTGCTCTACATCACAGAGGGAGGATCGATTCATCCAACTGTTTCTGATTTCTCAGCTCACATTAAGAAAACAGAGAAACGTGTCGATCTGGAGATCATCTCAGCTAAAGTGACAGACTCTGCTGTGTACTACTGTGCTCTGCAGCCCACAGTGACAGGAAACACCAAAACTCTGTACAAAAACCTTTGGAGCAAAGACAACAGAAAACTCCACAACATCCACTAGAGGGAGACACACACAAATAAAAATCTATATGACGTTGTAATAAAGTCTACAGTCTTTGTGGTGCTGCTGCTGCTTTTTATGCCTTCTTATGTTTTTACTGTTGTATTTTTACTGCTCCCTGTCGTATGACTCCAACAACTGTATGTGGACTTAAACACTGTGGCGGCTCAAGGACTGCTTCTGGCACTGTTTATTCAGGAACTGTTCTTAACATGCCAAACGATTCCTCACACAGAAGCAAAGCTGCTGCTGTGTTACACCAGAGACACTCTGTCATGTCTGTGGTCCACTGGAACGATTCCACCTGTTGATCTCCCTGAAGCTGTGAAAGTACAACAGAGGAGAGGCAGAGGAGGGAGAATACAGCAGCGTCTTCAACAGAGAGAGAACAGACCACCGCTGCCCTGCATGATACTCAGCAGTGTACTGTCACTGACAACTTACTAGATGAAGTCCACGTCAACAACAAGCTACGCTGTGAATACAGAGAATCCAGCGTGATGGTGTTTACTGAGACTTGACTCCATCAGGATATTCCAGACTCTCTCAGCTGGTGTAGGCGCTGCACCATGAGGCAGACTGGATGCACAACTGATGCACAACTGCCTCGCCTGTCGCTGACACCCTTTTATCTTCTGAGGAAATTCAGGAGCGTTATAATCTGTGCAGTGTATGTTCCCATCAGCAGAAACGTAGGCAGAGCTGCAACCTGCATAGCAGACTGTGTTCACCAGCAACTGCAACCTACACCTGGAGCCCAGAGTTTAATCTCAGAGGACTTTAACCACCACAAACTGGAACTTTATCTCCCTGCATTTGAACAATATGCATCAAGTGATACGCAGGAGAACAGAGTTTTAGATAAAAGTTATGGTAACATCATAATACAGTCCAGTTAATTCCAGTTTATAAGACTGTTCTTAAAAGGAGTAAACCACAAACCAAGACAATGACTGTATGGGACAGAGACAGCATGGAGACACTCAAAGGATCCCTCCTCTGCACAAACTGGGACATATTTCATAATCTGGAAATCGATGTGGCCACTGAAACAATAACAGACTATGTACAATTTTGTGTGGACAGTGTGTTCAAACAAAAAGGACATTATGGTGCACGCCAACAATAAGCCTTATATAACCAAGAGTGTAAAGGCCTGTATTAATAGGAAAAAGATGGCTTTTAAAAATAATCATAAATAATCATAAAGGAACTCAACCAGATGCTGAGGGATGTCAGGAAGCATCATAAGGACATTATAGAGCAGAGATTTATGACAATGGACTCTATGAAGGCATCAACTAACATGAACACAACCAAGAAGTGCCTCATTACTGATGATGATTTGGGAAAAGCAAACAAACTGAATGATTTTTTTCTCAGGTTTGAAAAACCTGATTTTTCTGAGGAATGTAATAATAATGCACTGGATACCATTTGAACTGATCCATGCTGTGGGACTGTTGTTGACCCACACTGGATTCAGTCAGTTTTCAAACGTGTACTAAAAACTCCACTGGTCCAGACGGTATCTCTGCGCTGCTCTTAAAGGCGTGTGCAGAAGAACTGATCCCAGCTCGCTGTGGATCCACACACCGTCCCTGCTTTCTGGAAAAAGTCCATCATAATTCCAACTGCTAAGAAACCCTGTCCAACTGAGAACAATGATTTTAGACCTGTGGCCCTGACTTGGATTGTTATGAAATGCTCTGAACAATACATGGAGCTCAAGGCAGAGGTCGACTCATCACATGACCCATTCCAGTTTTCTTATAGGCAGGACAGGACCACTGATGACGCCATTAACAGCATCACCCACCTCACTGTCAAGCACTTGGAAGAGCTCAAAGCCTATGCACAGATTGTATTTGTTGATTTTAGTTCAGCGTTTAATACACTGCAGCCTCATTTTAAAACTGAAGCAGATGAGTGTTTTTTAAATAAGTGGTATTCCTCTTTTTTAAACAATCACAGTCAGCAGGTCAGAGTCAACAACATCCTGTCTGAATCCAGATCCATCAGCACAGGAATCCACAGGGTTGTATCAGCTCCCCAGTTCTTTTTATACTGTACACAAATGAATGCACAACCAACCAACCAGGAGCTTTGTTTTTACATGTTCAGATGACTCAGTTATCCTGAGTTTACTGCACAAAGACACAAACCAACCAGGCTATTTCTCTGAAACAGAAACGTTTGTGCAGTGGTGACGTCAACCATCTCATTTTAAATGTCACTGAAACTAAGGAGATGGTTCTGAACTCTGGATCAGAGGGGGATCACAGTCCTGTGATCATACATGAGACCACATTGATCAGGTCTGCTCATACAAGTACATCGGCGTGAACTTGGACGACACGTCTCACGTTGAAAATCTGTGTTCTACAGCAGAGACTTTACTTTTTACACAGACCAGACTCAGGGTGTATGGTGTGGACCAGAGGATCATGTTTTTATTCTATCAGGCTGTATGAGAGAGTGATCAGATATGCATGTCAACATGGTATGAGATCATCTGTGTAATACTGAAGACTTAGCTTGCTTGTCTGGTACACTCCACCATGAAGGTGATGGGGAGAATTGAACACCAGCCTCTCCACTTGATTTATGAGCAGTCTGTTGTTAGGTGAGCTCAGAAGATACTGACCGACCCATCAAATATCCTGCACTCACAATATGACCTCAGACCAGTTTCCCACTGAAAATTTATTCCTACAACCATTAAACTTTAAAATGATGCTGTTTGAGGCTGCAGGGATGGTCCACTAGTTTCATGGTGTTTTTACTACAGGGTATGAGGAATGTGTCATGTGCAATATGTCTTATGTGCAATATGTCTTATGTGCAATATGTCTTATGTGCTATGTTTGTGCAATGTCTTGTAATGTGCAAATGTGGATTATATGCACTTGATTATGTAATTTGTTTAACGGCAACTGTGGAGACATTTTTATGAGCAGCACATGAGTCCAAGACAGATTTCCCTACAGGGACAATAAAGTATATCATATTGTAAATTTGAATGATCAGAATTTTTTGACTGAACTTAATTATCAATTAGTTTTCTGTTGTATCTTGCACAAATTTAAAGGCAAACATATTTTCTGTTTGAGACAACCATGTCAAACATTTTATTTATCCAACATGAGTGAAACATGATTTATATGATGGAGACTCTGCAGCATCAGAGTCACTTTCAGAACTGAAGGTGGAGGAAGAGGAAGAGAGAGAAGTGAAAATACAGATCTAAGAGGAGACGGAGAGATTCAGGGAGGAGCTAAGCTGTTACTGAACTATAGAAGAGAGAGGAACTTCCATATTCAGCAGAGTTCAATACACAAACCACAAACATTACCTTTATTCAACATGCTGTCACTGCATCATTGTGTGTTTTCTCTCATGTTTCTTTACATTCTAACAGGTATGTTAGATTATGAAGACAATTAAAGGGAATCAAAATCAAAGAATGTCATTTATTTATTGTAACTTTTGCTAAATGTTTTAACAGAGTTCTCATTTCTTTCAGGTGTCAGCTGTGAAGAACTCAGTCCAGTTGAGAAAGAAGAGTCCAGTTTAGAAGACAGCTCTGTTACTCTGTCCTACAGATACTCCAAACTGTCACCTACTGATTATTTCTTCTGGTATCGACAATATCCAGGAAAACCACCAGAGTTCCTTATTTCTCACTCTGCTTCAGGACAGATATTAAATGAACGAATCTCTGGACTGAAGATTAAAGTGAGTGAAGATAAAACCCAGATGGATCTGCAGATCTCCTCTGCTGCAGTGACAGACTCTGCTGTGTACTACTGTGCTGTGAGGCCCACAGTGACAGGAAACACCAAAACTCTGTACAAAAACACAAGCTGACACACTGACAAGCTGCTGGAAGCCTTTTTTCCACACTGTTGTACTGAACTTTTTACCTCCACTAGAGGGCCACATTATCAAGTAGGCGGTGCTCTACTTCTGCACTGTGTTCAACCATTCTGTCAATAATAACTGCTGCTGTGAAGAGAACAATTCTCACACTGAATGTTGAACATCAGCTAGTTTCTCCTGTTGATTTAAACCTTGTTGTAGAGATGGAACATTGGCTGTGGATTATTCTTGCTGCTCTTTTCTTTGGTAAGATACAAAGCACAACATGTTTGGATTCTTTTCTAAAGATTGATGTCAACTGGAGTTCAGAGCAGAAATCTCTCAACAGTTGAGCTGTTTCTGTCCACAGAGTAACACTGTACACTTGATATTTTCCACTGTCTTCTCCTCTCAGCCTCATGAACAATGTTAGTCTAATGGATTCATTTTATACACTTTTTCCAGGACTAACAGCTGGAGACAAAATCTCTCCTGTAGGAGATGAAGTCAGTGGAACAGAAGGACAATCTGTCAAACTGAGATGTAACTATGAGACAAGTTACACCACACCTTACCTTCACTGGTACAGACATCATTCTGACCTTCAGGCTCCTCAGTTTATACTCTGGAAACAAGCAGGGACTGATAGAAAATATATCCCTGATAATCGATATGAATCTCAGACACCAGCAAAATCAACTGAACTGTCCATCAGAGACCTAACCCTGGCAGACACAGCTCTCTACTACTGTGCTCTAGAAACACAGTGATACAAAGTGTAGAAGAGGCTGTACAAAAACCTGAACACAGATATCTGACTACTCTTCAAAGAGGAGGGAAGTGGTATTCAAACCACAGCTTCATATCAGATGGATTCTGCTAATTCCTGTTTGATCAGAGTCACTGTGGTTACAGCTGCTAATGAAACACTGTGGGAGGATTCACATGAGCAGCAAATCCACATCAATGACAAACCAACTGGATGATGCTTCAAACACAACATGAAAACTAAGAATCTGAAGTGAAAACAAGTAGATGAAGCATGTTAAGACATGACATGAAGGAACTTCCTCACAGCTGCAGGATTCCTTTGAAAGGACTAACTGGGACATTTTTGAGGATCAGTCTTTCTAGATTCATATTTGTAAAGTTGTATATTGTGTGATTAAAGATTGAACTCAGTCAGGACCTTCACATGTGCAGTTAAATGTCTTTTTGTTTCCTCATCATCTACTTCTTTACAGTCACTGAGCTCAATGCTGTCCAACTTAACAAACACACACCAAGAGACAAAACACAAGTCAAACCAGGAAACCGTCTTCATCCATCCATTTTCTGTAACCGCTTCTTCTTGAAGGGTCGCGGGGGTCTGGAGTCTATCCCAGCTGACACTGGGTGAGAGGCGGGTTCACCCTGGACAAGTTACCAGTTCATCACAGGACTGACACACAGAGACAGACAACCACTCACACTCACACCTACAGGACATTTAGAGTCACCAATTAACCAAGAATGCATGTCTTTGGACTGTGGGAGGAAGCCAGAGAACTTGGAGAGAACCCATGCAGATACAAGGAGAACATGCAAACTCCGCACAGAAAGGCCCCGCCCCAATCAGCTGGGGGATTCGAACTCAGGACCTTCTTGCTGTGACACACTCGCTTGTTGGAGGGAACAGAAAGGAGGTTCTCCACCATTGGCCTGCGGTCCTGTCGGGCGTGGGTCGCCGTGATTTAAGCAGTTGTTAAAATGCAACTCAGCTGCAACATGGTTTCACTCGTGCGGCTTAAAATGTCAGTACAAAAACAGGGCGTCATTTATTTACCCTGTAAACGGCGTCATCAGCTCCTCCATGATGCTGCTGCACACAGGTTTACAAGCAAACATGAAGATAAATCCTCTTTTTAATATAAAAGTTTGAAACACACACTCTGAGCTCCTCTCCTGACAGTAAAGTAGCTGCATCACAGCGACTCCCCTGTTTTTTTTCTCCAGAAGCTCCAGTCTGCCACCGACCCTCTCCTGCAGAGCTCCCCAGCACTGAGCAGCTGTCTGTCAGCTCTGTGTCTCAGCTCTGTCCAGTCCTCTCAACACTCAGCAAAGCTCTGTGATACACGTGAATAAACACAACTGAAGGTGAACTCAGAAGTAACGCAGTGAGCTGACAAACTCCTGGGTCGATCATGTTACTCATTAGGCTCGTTTCTCTTTGTTATAATGCTGTTTTATAGTGACTTTTCCTGCAGTAGTTTCCATCATTGATTCAGGGTCTCACCGGAGGAACGTGCAGCTGCACGAGTGGGAGGAGTCCCCCAGGTCCTAAAACACCTGTCATTAATTGAAGTCTACTGTCACGGGTCAGATTCTCTAACTGCTGAAAACAGAGCTATAGAAGAGGTGCAGAAGTGTCGTTCTCTCTCAGAACACCTGATTTACAACACGCTGAAATGTTTTCATGAAATTATTTCTCAATTATACCAAAACAATGTTGCCTACTGGAGCTACTAGTTACTTTTCAGCAGTGGTGGAAAGAATACTGAAACTCTGTACTCAAGCACAAGTACTGTTACATTACTATAAATATATATACTCAATTACAAGTAAGTACAAGAGTGTCACTAACTTTTAACCACTGATGTCACAGTCACCTCTCCAAAACAGGGCTTGCAATTATCATTGATAATTGATCAGATCAATATTTTCTGATATTCTTATAAATACTATTAAAAGTCTGGTTTTAAAGATCAGCAACAACCAAATGCCTGATGAACAAGCAGGTCACCTTCTTATGTAAAATTTGGTTAATATTATTGATGGTAAATGATTTCTAAAAGTTGGCAGGTCTGACGTCACGATTCAACTTTCCACGTTGGTCTCGTCACTTGAGGATGCAGACAGTCGGAGTGACGAGGGGGAACCAAAGGGATCAAATCAATGTGGTGTTGTGGACTTACAGTCTCAGTGTCTGAGAACATCAGACCAAAATCAGTCACAGCATTGACTGAGAAGGAGTCAAAGTCATCGACCACAAGTCATCCAACACCTGAACAAAGACAAGTGAAGATATTAAGACATGACGGCTTCTGATGACTGATAGTATGAAGATAATTTCATGTCGAAAATATTAATATTAGTATTTCTCCACTGTAATTAAAGGAACTATAAAATGTTCTCCATGTTCCCAGAATAAAGACTAAACCTTCAGGTGATGGAGCTTCCTTCTACTGCGACCTGCCTCGGTCTCACAATGATGTGAAGAACTGAAACTGAACATTCAGCAAACATTTCTCTGAGGCACAAATCATCATCATCACTGGCTGAGCTGAACTTTGGTAGGCAGAGAATCTCTAAAAAGGTTTTTCTGTGGCTCCACCCACTGACATTTAACTCAACCAATGAGATTATTTGTGTCTCCAGAGCAGAAATGTTTGAGGAAGTAAAAGCACAATCATGTTGATGTTGAGGAGAAGAGCTGTGCAGCAGAGAGGCTGTTTAGTTTGTTCATTCTACTGCAGTGGAAGAACATTGATCATCTGCTGTCTGTTTGACTTGAACAACTCCAAAGACATGTTGCTTTACCTCTTTTTACTTTTCTCTCTCTTTATAGGTGAGTGTTAGAACACAGATCAAAGTCTCATTTCAGCTGCTGGATTAACCAGATATTTGCTCTACATTTCATAACTAGAGGTTTATCTGTGTAAGGTAACAATTTCCATGAGACAAAAAGACATTTGCTTTATTGAATGAATCTCAAAATGATGAAAGATGAAAGAAAAAGTCCAGAACCTCCGTTGAGTCTCTTGATGTTTGAATCTCTTGCAGACTAACTGACATGAATAATCCTCATTTTGCAGCCCTGGTTTCCATGAACAGCATAAATCCAGAAAGAACTGAAGAACATGTTGAAGAGGGAAGAAACATCAACCTGACCTGTAAATATGACGGTGCTATCTACAGTATCCAGTGGTACCGACAGAACCAGAGATCCAGACCAGAGTTCCTGCTCTCCATCACAGAGGGAGGATTGATTCATCCAACTGTTTCTGATTTCTCAGCTCACATTAAGAAAACAGAGAAACGTGTCGATCTGGAGATCATCTCAGCTAAAGTGACAGACTCTGCTGTGTACTACTGTGCTCTGCAGCCCACAGTGACAGGAAACACCAAAACTCTGTACAAAAACCTTTGGAGCAAAGACAACAGAAAACTCCACAACATCCACTAGAGGGAGACACACACTGTTACACTTCAGTAGGATGTGATGATCCAGTCTAGATTCTTTGTAGTGGAGATGAAAACAACAGAAAATGACAAAGAAAAGACAGAAGCAGGATGAGGGAAAGTGTTGTTTCATACAACTGAAACTCTGATGATGGAACTTTCTGGGAATTTATTTATATGAACAACATGTCATCATAATTGAGTTTAAAAACAAATCATGTCTCATCTTATAGAGCTCAAATTCAACTCCATGCCAGTCATTTTTGTGAGACATGTTGCATGAAGACATGGAGACATGAAGACATGAAGCTCTATAATCATATGTCATAGTGTGTCATTATATTTGGGGATGAGGCGTCAGAAACTTGGGATCAGTCGCATTCTGGCCAAAATCAGTGGATCAGATAGTGGAGAAAAAAAGTCTAATCTGATTTAATACATGAACCTAAATGATCACATAAATTGTTGATAGGGCTGGACGATTAATTGAATTTTGATTTTGATTTTGGCTTGTCACGATCATAAAATCATTATAATTGAAGAAAAATGATTCATGTGCTGTGTGGCGTGCATGCAAATTCCTGAGCTGTAAAAGCACAGTGAATGCACCAGTCTTACGTGCAGGTGCTGCAAACTAGGAGCGATTGAGAAAAATGGCAGAACGGCAGCCTTTAGTTTAGAAGAAAGGTTGGATATCATCAGTCATATGGAAACATTTTGGTTTCAAGTTGTTGGACGTCGAGCAGAAGGAAGGAGCAAAATTGATCACACTGTCATTTCTGCTCCCCAAGAAAACACGACCAATTTATTGAACCATTTAAAGTACAGTCATAAAGTGGTCTAAGACCAAGTGATAAAGGAGCAGAAGACACAAAAAAGTGCAAACTCGTCGGCTTCAGCCAACACAGTCCTCTATGAAGGACACTCTCTCTACCCACGGCTCTCCAGACTGAGCAGGAAATACCTGTGCATCCCTGCCACAGGTGCTGCATCAGAGCGGCTTTTTAGCACAGGAGGAAAAGTTGTCTCCTGCCTTCAGTCATCATTAAAGCCAGACCAAGTGAACAGTCTGCTGATCCTAAACCTGAGTTTGTAGGAGGCAGACTGAGGGAGTATATGACTACCAGGCCAATCTTTTTCTGTATTTACAAAAGGTTTTTCAAAAATCCTCAAAGAATATTTAGGGTTTTTTTTGTTTTTTGCTGTGTTATTAGTGTTTTTTGGTTTGCATGTAGATTATGGCTCTTTATTATAATTTATTCTTTTTACATATTGCTAATGTTATTTTAATTTATTATTATTACTATTATTATTATTATTATTATTATTATTATTATTTTACTTGTTTCTAAATTATTTCTGGTTGTTGTTTTAAGTTATATTTAAAGTTGAGTTTTGGTGGTTCAATAAATACTCATGTTTTCAAATTAACCAATAATCGTGTTTATTAATCATGATTTCAATATCACTCAAAATAACTGTGATTATTATTGTTGCCATAATTGTTCTTATGTTCTGTATGATATTTGATGTTGAGTTTTTCTTTCATCAACAGCTGACTTACGTTGTACTTTGAAGAAATGCTGCTACCAGTGTGTTAACCAGGAGGAAGAGGAAGAGAGAGAAGTGAAAATACAGATCTAAGAGGAGACGGAGAGATTCAGGGAGGAGCTAAGCTGTTACTGAACTATAGAAGAGAGAGGAACTTCCATATTCAGCAGAGTTCAATACACAAACCACAAACATTACCTTTATTCAACATGCTGTCACTGCATCATTGTGTGTTTTCTCTGCTCTTTGTCATGATTCTAACAGGTAATGTACATCTTATATTTTGAAATAAAAAGAATTCACTTTTTTTATGAATGTCATTCAATACTTGAGTGTTTGGTCAAACAGTTTAAATCTCTTCTTTCAGGTGTCAGCTGTGAAGAACTCAGTCCAGTTGACAAAGAGGTGTCCAGTTTAGAAGACAGCTCTGTTACTCTGTCCTACAGATACTCCAAACAAGCAACTGGTGGTGATTATTTCTTCTGGTATCGACAATATCCAGGAAAACCACCAGAGTTCCTCCTGTCCATCTCAGGGAGTAACATTAGAAACACAGCAGAATCTCTGAAATCAGACAGAAGGTTTTCTACTGATCTGACTGAAGAAAAGCATCGAGTGGATCTGCAGATCTCCTCTGCTGCAGTGACAGACTCTGCTGTGTACTACTGTGCTGTGAGGCCCACAGTGACAGGAAACACCAAAACTCTGTACAAAAACACAAGCTGACACACTGACAAGCTGCTGGAAGCCTTTTTTCCACACTGTTGTACTGAACTTTTTACCTCCACTAGAGGGCCACATTATCAAGTAGGCGGTGCTCTACTTCTGCACTGTGTTCAACCATTCTGTCAATAATAACTGCTGCTGTGAAGAGAACAATTCTCACACTGAATGTTGAACATCAGCTAGTTTCTCCTGTTGATTTAAACCTTGTTGTAGAGATGGAACATTGGCTGTGGATTATTCTTGCTGCTCTTTTCTTTGGTAAGATACAAAGCACAACATGTTTGGATTCTTTTCTAAAGATTGATGTCAACTGGAGTTCAGAGCAGAAATCTCTCAACAGTTGAGCTGTTTCTGTCCACAGAGTAACACTGTACACTTGATATTTTCCACTGTCTTCTCCTCTCAGCCTCATGAACAATGTTAGTCTAATGGATTCATTTTATACACTTTTTCCAGGACTAACAGCTGGAGACAAAATCTCTCCTGTAGGAGATGAAGTCAGTGGAACAGAAGGACAATCTGTCAAACTGAGATGTAACTATGAGACAAGTTACACCACACCTTACCTTCACTGGTACAGACATCATTCTGACCTTCAGGCTCCTCAGTTTATACTCTGGAAACAAGCAGGGACTGATAGAAAATATATCCCTGATAATCGATATGAATCTCAGACACCAGCAAAATCAACTGAACTGTCCATCAGAGACCTAACCCTGGCAGACACAGCTCTCTACTACTGTGCTCTAGAAACACAGTGATACAAAGTGTAGAAGAGGCTGTACAAAAACCTGAACACAGATATCTGACTACTCTTCAAAGAGGAGGGAAGTGGTATTCAAACCACAGCTTCATATCAGATGGATTCTGCTAATTCCTGTTTGATCAGAGTCACTGTGGTTACAGCTGCTAATGAAACACTGTGGGAGGATTCACATGAGCAGCAAATCCACATCAATGACAAACCAACTGGATGATGCTTCAAACACAACATGAAAACTAAGAATCTGAAGTGAAAACAAGTAGATGAAGCATGTTAAGACATGACATGAAGGAACTTCCTCACAGCTGCAGGATTCCTTTGAAAGGACTAACTGGGACATTTTTGAGGATCAGTCTTTCTAGATTCATATTTGTAAAGTTGTATATTGTGTGATTAAAGATTGAACTCAGTCAGGACCTTCACATGTGCAGTTAAATGTCTTTTTGTTTCCTCATCATCTACTTCTTTACAGTCACTGAGCTCAATGCTGTCCAACTTAACAAACACACACCAAGAGACAAAACACAAGTCAAACCAGGAAACCGTCTTCATCCATCCATTTTCTGTAACCGCTTCTTCTTGAAGGGTCGCGGGGGTCTGGAGTCTATCCCAGCTGACACTGGGTGAGAGGCGGGTTCACCCTGGACAAGTTACCAGTTCATCACAGGACTGACACACAGAGACAGACAACCACTCACACTCACACCTACGGGACATTTAGAGTCACCAATTAACCAAGAATGCATGTTTTTGGACTGTGGGAGGAAGCCAGAGAACCTGGAGAGAACCCATGCAGATACAAGGAGAACATGCAGACTCCACACAGAAAGGCCCCGCCCCAATCAGCTGGGGGATTCGAACTCAGGACCTTCTTGCAGTGAGGCGGCAGTGCTGACCACTGCACCACCGTCTTCATATATTTGACAAGATTATGTGAAATTGATGAAGACATTTAATGATGTCATTCAGCTTCATTAGTAATTTAATACCTGTCAGATAATAACTGAATGACTTGGTGAGAAAGTTGACTGAAAAACTCTGCATGTCTTTCCAAAACGTAGCCTGTCAACATTTAAAGCTGCAGTAGGTAGAAAAGATGTCAGTACAAAAACACAGCGTCATTTATTTACCCTGTAAACGGCGTCATCAGCTCCTCCATGATGCTGCTGCACACAGGTTTACAAGCAAACATGAAGATAAATCCTCTTTTTAATATAAAAGTTTGAAACACACACTCTGAGCTCCTCTCCTGACAGTAAAGTAGCTGCATCACAGCGACTCCCCTGTTTTTTTTCTCCAGAAGCTCCAGTCTGCCACCGACCCTCTCCTGCAGAGCTCCCCAGCTCTGAGCAGCTGTCTGTCAGCTCTGTGTCTCAGCTCTGTCCAGTCCTCTCAACACTCAGCAAAGCTCTGTGATACACGTGAATAAACACAACTGAAGGTGAACTCAGAAGTAACGCAGTGAGCTGACAAACTCCTGGGTCGATCATGTTACTCATTAGGCTCGTTTCTCTTTGTTATAATGCTGTTTTATAGTGACTTTTCCTGCAGTAGTTTCCATCATTGATTCAGGGTCTCACCGGAGGAACGTGCAGCTGCACGAGTGGGAGGAGTCCCCCAGGTCCTAAAACACCTGTCATTAATTGAAGTCTACTGTCACGGGTCAGATTCTCTAACTGCTGAAAACAGAGCTATAGAAGAGGTGCAGAAGTGTCGTTCTCTCTCAGAACACCTGATTTACAACACGCTGAAATGTTTTCATGAAATTATTTCTCAATTATACCAAAACAATGTTGCCTACTGGAGCTACTAGTTACTTTTCAGCAGTGGTGGAAAGAATACTGAAACTCTGTACTCAAGCACAAGTACTGTTACATTACTAAAATATTACTCAATTACAAGTAAGTACAAGAGTGTCACTAACTTTTAACCACTGATGTCACAGTCACCTCTCCAAAACAGGGCTGCAAATTTTGTTTTCCTGAACCAATATGTGAAAATGTTAATAATTGATTAATCATTGATAATTGATCAGATCAATATTTTCTGATATTCTTATAAATACTATTAAAAGTCTGGTTTTAAAGATCAGCAACAACCAAATGCCTGATGAACAAGCAGGTCACCTTGTTATGTAAAATTTGGTTAATATTATTGATGGTAAATGATTTCTAAAAGTTGGCAGGTCTGACGTCACGATTCAACTTTCCACGTTGGTCTCGTCACTTGAGGATGCAGACAGTCGGAGTGACGAGGGGGAACCAAAGGGATCAAATCAATGTGGTGTTGTGGACTTACAGTCTCAGTGTCTGAGAACATCAGACCAAAATCAGTCACAGCATTGACTGAGAAGGAGTCAAAGTCATCGACCACAAGTCATCCAACACCTGAACAAAGACAAGTGAAGATATTAAGACATGACGGCTTCTGATGACTGATAGTATGAAGATAATTTCATGTAGAAAATATTAATATTAGTATTTCTCCACTGTAATTAAAGGAACTATAAATTGTTCTCCATGTTCCCAGAATAAAGACTAAACCTTCAGGTGATGGAGCTTCCTTCTACTGCGACCTGCCTCGGTCTCACAATGATGTGAAGAACTGAAACTGAACATTCAGCAAACATTTCTCTGAGGCAGAAATCATCATCATCACTGGCTGAGCTGAACTTTGGTAGGCAGAGAATCTCTAAAAAGGTTTTTCTGTGGCTCCACCCACTGACATTTAACTCAACCAATGAGATTATTTGTGTCTCCAGAGCAGAAATGTTTGAGGAAGTAAAAGCACAATCATGTTGATGTTGAGGAGAAGAGCTGTGCAGCAGAGAGGCTGTTTAGTTTGTTCATTCTACTGCAGTGGAAGAACATTGATCATCTGCTGTCTGTTTGACTTGAACAACTCCAAAGACATGTTGCTTTACCTCTTTTTACTTTTCTCTCTCTTTATAGGTGAGTGTTAGAACACAGATCAAAGTCTCATTTCAGCTGCTGGATTAACCAGATATTTGCTCTACATTTCATAACTAGAGGTTTATCTGTGTAAGGTAACAATTTCCATGAGACAAAAAGACATTTGCTTTATTGAATGAATCTCAAAATGATGAAAGATGAAAGAAAAAGTCCAGAACCTCCGTTGAGTCTCTTGATGTTTGAATCTCTTGCAGACTAACTGACATGAATAATCCTCATTTTGCAGCCCTGGTTTCCATGAACAGCATAAATCCAGAAAGAACTGAAGAACATGTTGAAGAGGGAAGAAACATCAACCTGACCTGTAAATATGACGGTGGTATCACCAATATCCAGTGGTACCGACAGAACCAGAGATCCAGACCAGAGTTCCTGCTCTACATCACAGAGGGAGGATCGATTCATCCAACTGTTTCTGATTTCTCAGCTCACATTAAGAAAACAGAGAAACGTGTCGATCTGGAGATCATCTCAGCTAAAGTGACAGACTCTGCTGTGTACTACTGTGCTCTGCAGCCCACAGTGACAGGAAACACCAAAACTCTGTACAAAAACCTTTGGAGCAAAGACAACAGAAAACTCCACAACATCCACTAGAGGGAGACACACACTGTTACACTTCAGTAGGATGTGATGATCCAGTCTAGATTCTTGTCAGTCCTGAGACACAGTTGTGATGAAGAGCTTCAGAAATGAAGATAATTTGATATATGAGTCTCCTCCTACTGACTGCAGAGCTGCTTCATGTCAGAGAACTGTTTGATTCCAGCTGTGAACATCAGACCAAACACAACTCACAAAACTTATTCATACTGAACATTCAATCACAGCATTTCACCTCTGTAAACATGGAGAAACTCACTGCACTTTTGTTCTTTTCAACTCTTGTAGGTTTGTATGTTTTTGTCGATGTTTTTCAAATGATGGATTTCTCACTTTGGATCAGAACTCTAAATATATCATGTTGTTTCCCTCACTAGGTAACACCTTGGAAGATGATATTACTGCCAGCAGAACTGAAGTGTTTTCATCAGAGGGTCACAGTGTTACTCTGTCCTGTCACTATTCAGTTAAAGCTAATAATCTACAGTGGTATCGACAGGATCCTGGATCAGCTCCTCAGTTCCTTTTACTGATCACTGATACAAAACAGCCTTCAGTGTCGACAGCAACACGTCCAAACCCTCGACTGACTCCTGAACTGAATGAAGAGAGAAATCGAGTGGATCTGCAGATCTCCTCTGCTGCAGTGACAGACTCTGCTGTGTACTACTGTGCTGTGAGGCCCACAGTGACAGGAAACACCAAAACTCTGTACAAAAACACAAGCTGACACACTGACAAGCTGCTGGAAGCCTTTTTTCCACACTGTTGTACTGAACTTTTTACCTCCACTAGAGGGCCACATTATCAAGTAGGCGGTGCTCTACTTCTGCACTGTGTTCAACCATTCTGTCAATAATAACTGCTGCTGTGAAGAGAACAATTCTCACACTGAATGTTGAACATCAGCTAGTTTCTCCTGTTGATTTAAACCTTGTTGTAGAGATGGAACATTGGCTGTGGATTATTCTTGCTGCTCTTTTCTTTGGTAAGATACAAAGCACAACATGTTTGGATTCTTTTCTAAAGATTGATGTCAACTGGAGTTCAGAGCAGAAATCTCTCAACAGTTGAGCTGTTTCTGTCCACAGAGTAACACTGTACACTTGATATTTTCCACTGTCTTCTCCTCTCAGCCTCATGAACAATGTTAGTCTAATGGATTCATTTTATACACTTTTTCCAGGACTAACAGCTGGAGACAAAATCTCTCCTGTAGGAGATGAAGTCAGTGGAACAGAAGGACAATCTGTCAAACTGAGATGTGAATATGAGACAACAGCAGGTGGTGTTTATCTTTACTGGTACAGACATCATTCTGACCTTCAGGCTCCTCAGTTTATACTCTGGAAAGGAGAAGGATCAAGACGTGGTCGCCAGTATATTCCTGATAATCGATATGACTCTGAGACATCAGACACATCAACTGAACTGACCATCAGAGACCTAACCCTGGCAGACACAGCTCTCTACTACTGTGCTCTAGAAACACAGTGATACAAAGTGTAGAAGAGGCTGTACAAAAACCTGAACACAGATATCTGACTACTCTTCAAAGAGGAGGGAAGTGGTATTCAAACCACAGCTTCATATCAGATGGATTCTGCTAATTCCTGTTTGATCAGAGTCACTGTGGTTACAGCTGCTAATGAAACACTGTGGGAGGATTCACATGAGCAGCAAATCCACATCAATGACAAACCAACTGGATGATGCTTCAAACACAACATGAAAACTAAGAATCTGAAGTGAAAACAAGTAGATGAAGCATGTTAAGACATGACATGAAGGAACTTCCTCACAGCTGCAGGATTCCTTTGAAAGGACTAACTGGGACATTTTTGAGGATCAGTCTTTCTAGATTCATATTTGTAAAGTTGTATATTGTGTGATTAAAGATTGAACTCAGTCAGGACCTTCACATGTGCAGTTAAATGTCTTTTTGTTTCCTCATGATCTACTTCTTTACAGTCACGGAGCTCAATGCTGTCCAACTTAACAAACACACACCAAGAGACAAAACACAAGTCAAACCAGGAAACCGTCTTCATCCATCCATTTTCTGTAACCGCTTCTTCTTGAAGGGTCGCGGGGGTCTGGAGTCTATCCCAGCTGACACTGGGTGAGAGGCGGGTTCACCCTGGACAAGTTACCAGTTCATCACAGGACTGACACACAGAGACAGACAACCACTCACACTCACACCTACGGGACATTTAGAGTCACCAATTAACCAAGAATGCATGTTTTTGGACTGTGGGAGGAAGCCAGAGAACCTGGAGAGAACCCATGCAGATACAAAGAGAACATGCAGACTCCACACAGAAAGGCCCCGCCCCAATCAGCTGGGGGATTCGAACTCAGGACCTTCTTGCTGTGACACACTCGCTTGTTGGAGGGAACAGAAAGGAGGTTCTCCACCATTGGCCTGCAGTCCTGTCGGGCGTGGGTCGCCGTGATTTAAGCAGTTGTTAAAATGCAACTCAGCTGCAACATGGTTTCACTCGTGCGGCTTAAAATGTCAGTACAAAAACAGGGCGTCATTTATTTACCCTGTAAACGGCGTCATCAGCTCCTCCATGATGCTGCTGCACACAGGTTTACAAGCAAACATGAAGATAAATCCTCTTTTTAATATAAAAGTTTGAAACACACACTCTGAGCTCCTCTCCTGACAGTAAAGTAGCTGCATCACAGCGACTCCCCTGTTTTTTTTCTCCAGAAGCTCCAGTCTGCCACCGACCCTCTCCTGCAGAGCTCCCCAGCTCTGAGCAGCTGTCTGTCAGCTCTGTGTCTCAGCTCTGTCCAGTCCTCTCAACACTCAGCAAAGCTCTGTGATACACGTGAATAAACACAACTGAAGGTGAACTCAGAAGTAACGCAGTGAGCTGACAAACTCCTGGGTCGATCATGTTACTCATTAGGCTCGTTTCTCTTTGTTATAATGCTGTTTTATAGTGACTTTTCCTGCAGTAGTTTCCATCATTGATTCAGGGTCTCACCGGAGGAACGTGCAGCTGCACGAGTGGGAGGAGTCCCCCAGGTCCTAAAACACCTGTCATTAATTGAAGTCTACTGTCACGGGTCAGATTCTCTAAATGCTGAAAACAGAGCTATAGAAGAGGTGCAGAAGTGTCGTTCTCTCTCAGAACACCTGATTTACAACACGCTGAAATGTTTTCATGAAATTATTTCTCAATTATACCAAAACAATGTTGCCTACTGGAGCTACTAGTTACTTTTCAGCAGTGGTGGAAAGAATACTGAAACTCTGTACTCAAGCACAAGTACTGTTACATTACTAAAATATTACTCAATTACAAGTAAGTACAAGAGTGTCACTAACTTTTAACCACTGATGTCACAGTCACCTCTCCAAAACAGGGCTTGCAATTATCATTGATAATTGATCAGATCAATATTTTCTGATATTCTTATAAATACTATTAAAAGTCTGGTTTTAAAGATCAGCAACAACCAAATGCCTGATGAACAAGCAGGTCACCTTCTTATGTAAAATTTGGTTAATATTATTGATGGTAAATGATTTCTAAAAGTTGGCAGGTCTGACGTCACGATTCAACTTTCCACGTTGGTCTCGTCACTTGAGGATGCAGACAGTCGGAGTGACGAGGGGGAACCAAAGGGATCAAATCAATGTGGTGTTGTGGACTTACAGTCTCAGTGTCTGAGAACATCAGACCAAAATCAGTCACAGCATTGACTGAGAAGGAGTCAAAGTCATCGACCACAAGTCATCCAACACCTGAACAAAGACAAGTGAAGATATTAAGACATGACGGCTTCTGATGACTGATAGTATGAAGATAATTTCATGTCGAAAATATTAATATTAGTATTTCTCCACTGTAATTAAAGGAACTATAAAATGTTCTCCATGTTCCCAGAATAAAGACTAAACCTTCAGGTGATGGAGCTTCCTTCTACTGCGACCTGCCTCGGTCTCACAATGATGTGAAGAACTGAAACTGAACATTCAGCAAACATTTCTCTGAGGCACAAATCATCATCATCACTGGCTGAGCTGAACTTTGGTAGGCAGAGAATCTCTAAAAAGGTTTTTCTGTGGCTCCACCCACTGACATTTAACTCAACCAATGAGATTATTTGTGTCTCCAGAGCAGAAATGTTTGAGGAAGTAAAAGCACAATCATGTTGATGTTGAGGAGAAGAGCTGTGCAGCAGAGAGGCTGTTTAGTTTGTTCATTCTACTGCAGTGGAAGAACATTGATCATCTGCTGTCTGTTTGACTTGAACAACTCCAAAGACATGTTGCTTTACCTCTTTTTACTTTTCTCTCTCTTTATAGGTGAGTGTTAGAACACAGATCAAAGTCTCATTTCAGCTGCTGGATTAACCAGATATTTGCTCTACATTTCATAACTAGAGGTTTATCTGTGTAAGGTAACAATTTCCATGAGACAAAAAGACATTTGCTTTACTGAATGAATCTCAAAATGATGAAAGATGAAAGAAAAAGTCCAGAACCTCCGTTGAGTCTCTTGATGTTTGAATCTCTTGCAGACTAACTGACATGAATAATCCTCATTTTGCAGCCCTGGTTTCCATGAACAGCATAAATCCAGAAAGAACTGAAGAACATGTTGAAGAGGGAAGAAACATCAACCTGACCTGTAAATATGACGGTGTTATCAACAATATCCAGTGGTACCGACAGAACCAGAGATCCAGACCAGAGTTCCTGCTCTACATCACAGAGGGAGGATCGATTCATCCAACTGTTTCTGATTTCTCAGCTCACATTAAGAAAACAGAGAAACGTGTCGATCTGGAGATCATCTCAGCTAAAGTGACAGACTCTGCTGTGTACTACTGTGCTCTGCAGCCCACAGTGACAGGAAACACCAAAACTCTGTACAAAAACCTTTGGAGCAAAGACAACAGAAAACTCCACAACATCCACTAGAGGGAGACACACACTGTTAAACTTCAGTAGGATGTGATGATCCAGTCTAGATTCTTTGTAGTGGAGATGAAAACAACAGAAAATGACAAAGAAAAGACAGAAGCAGGATGAGGGAAAGTGTTGTTTCATACAACTGAAACTCTGATGATGGAACTTTCTGGGAATTTATTTATATGAACAACATGTCATCATAATTGAGTTTAAAAACAAATCATGTCTCATCTTATAGAGCTCAAATTCAACTCCATGCCAGTCATTTTTGTGAGACATGTTGCATGAAGACATGGAGACATGAAGACATGAAGCTCTATAATCATATGTCATAGTGTGTCATTATATTTGGGGATGAGGCGTCAGAAACTTGGGATCAGTCGCATTCTGGCCAAAATCAGTGGATCAGATAGTGGAGAAAAAAAGTCTAATCTGATTTAATACATGAACCTAAATGATCACATAAATTGTTGATAGGGCTGGACGATTAATTGAATTTTGATTTTGATTTTGGCTTGTCACGATCATAAAATCATTATAATTGAAGAAAAATGATTCATGTGCTGTGTGGCGTGCATGCAAATTCCTGAGCTGTAAAAGCACAGTGAATGCACCAGTCTTACGTGCAGGTGCTGCAAACTAGGAGCGATTGAGAAAAATGGCAGAACGGCAGCCTTTAGTTTAGAAGAAAGGTTGGATATCATCAGTCATATGGAAACATTTTGGTTTCAAGTTGTTGGACGTCGAGCAGAAGGAAGGAGCAAAATTGATCACACTGTCATTTCTGCTCCCCAAGAAAACACGACCAATTTATTGAACCATTTAAAGTACAGTCATAAAGTGGTCTAAGACCAAGTGATAAAGGAGCAGAAGACACAAAAAAGTGCAAACTCGTCGGCTTCAGCCAACACAGTCCTCTATGAAGGACACTCTCTCTACCCACGGCTCTCCAGACTGAGCAGGAAATACCTGTGCATCCCTGCCACAGGTGCTGCATCAGAGCGGCTTTTTAGCACAGGAGGAAAAGTTGTCTCCTGCCTTCAGTCATCATTAAAGCCAGACCAAGTGAACAGTCTGCTGATCCTAAACCTGAGTTTGTAGGAGGCAGACTGAGGGAGTATATGACTACCAGGCCAATCTTTTTCTGTATTTACAAAAGGTTTTTCAAAAATCCTCAAAGAATATTTAGGGTTTTTTTTGCTGTGTTATTAGTGTTTTTGCGTTTTGCATGTAGGTTGTGGCTTGTTTTTACATATTGCTGTTGTTATTTTAATTTATTATTATTATTATTATTATTATTATTATTATTATTATTTTACTTGTTTACTTGTTATTAATTTATTTCCGTTGTTGTTTTAAGTTATATTTAAAGTTGAGTTTTGGTGGTTCAATAAATACTCATGTTTTCAAATTAAACAATAATCGTGTTTATTAATCATGATTTCAATATCACTCAAAATAACTGTGATTATTATTTTTGCCATAATCGTTCAGCTCTGTCACAAGCAACACAGTGAATTTATTTTTATTTGAAATGTTTGAATGATGCTGACAAATCAAATGCTTCTAAAAATTGTCTGTGTGAGAAAAGTTTTAATAAGAAGAAGCAGCAGTGTTGCATGTATTGTCATGTTGTGGGCTGCGTATCTCTTCCTTCGGGGATGTAGAATATTTGTTTCACAGTTTGAGCAGGATCTTATTTACATGGCTGGGTTGAGTAAAGTGAGTCTTTGAAATGGTACAAAGGTCAGTGGTGAACTGCCAGAGGTTAAAAAAAAGGTAAGGTTACCCAAAACTGAAAAATAATGTACATTTCAGAATTATACAAAAAGGCCTTTTTCAGGGAACAAGAAATGTGTTAACATCTGAAAGGTGTTCTGCAGCAATGGAGGTTGATCAAGCCTTGAAAGTTGGTGCTACTGATTCCTACAGGCGTCCCAACTTTTCCTGTTTCCTTACAACCGTCTGCATCAAAGTAGTGCTGGAACACACTGTGGTACCACACCCTCATGAGCATTATTTGAACAGTATTGTACTGCAGAAAGTAGTGTGTTGCTATAAAAATGGAAAGAAAAAGGCAATTACCAATGAAAGAGAGACAGACCATCATAACACTTAAAAATATAGGTCTTTCCTACAGAGAAATAGTGAAGAAAGTCAAGGTGTCAGTGAGTACAGGTTTCTTCACCATCAAAAGTCACTCAAAAACTGGACAAACTCTGATAGGAAGAGGTCTGACAGACCCAAAGACACAACAGAATCAGAGGACAAGTTTCTGAGAATCGACAGCTCGTGTGATCGGCGGCTCACAGGACAACAGCTTCAAGCACAGCTTCATGTGGTCGGAGTAAACAAGTCTCAGTTTCAACTGAAGAGAAGACTTCGAGTTGCAGGTTTGACAGGTCGAGTTGCAGCAATAAAGTCATTGTTAAGACGTCAGAATGAAAAAGAGGTTTGTCTGGACCATGAAACACTGCCAGTGGACTACTGAAGACTGGAAGAAGGTGTTATGGACTGATGAATCAGAAATCTTCAGTTCATCACACAGGATTTTTGTACTCCGTCGAGTAGGCGAAAGGATGGTTCCTCAGCGTGTGACATCAACTGTCAAACATGGAGGAGGAGGCGTGGTGGTCTGGAGCTGTTTTGCTGGATCCAGGGTCGGTGACTTGTACAGAGAGAGAGAGGCAACCTGAACCAAAACGGCTACACAGCATTCTGCAGCTCCATGCAGTGACCTCTGGTATGAACAGGTCAGGAATTCATCCTACAGCAAGATAATGACCCAAAACATAAGACCAAGCTGTACCTGAACTACCTTTAGAAAAAAGAAGGAGATGGTAAGCTTGAAAACATGGAGTGGATCAACACAGTCTGCAGACTTAAACCCCATGGAGCTGGTTTGGGATGAACTGGACAGAAGAGTGAAAGCAAAGCAACCAACAAGAGCCACACATTTATGAGAACTTCTGCAGCAGAGTTGGGAAGAACTTTCTGAAGAATATTTGATTTCCATTGTCGAAAAAATGTCACGAGTCTGTTCAGCTGTTCTATCTGTCTGAGGTGGCTACTGATGAGTCAAAAGTTTAGACAACATTTTGGTTTATAAATTAATTACATGATTTCATTTTTAACTTCAATTGTTTATTTGTTCTATGATTTCATTCCAGAGTACAGTGAGACATTGAACTGCATAATTTTCAATAATGGAAAGATTGGGGCTTTCTAAAACTTTTGACCAGTAGTGTAAATCTAAATATCTGTGTTTTAATGTCTTGTATCGACTGGCCTCCTGATGGTGCCTGTAGGCCGGGGCGTCATTGTGAACGACAGTTAGTTCTCAATTGACTTATCTGATTGAATACATGTTGGTTACTGATCAAATATTCATTCTGAGTTTGCTTGTAATTTCTCTGATAATAAATATTAAAGTAGTCGTAGCAGGTTCACAACAATCAGCAGCTTTTATATGTTGGAGAACAAAATGAAGCAGCTGTAAAACAGGTTATCTCTGTATTAGCTAAACTCTCTTCTGATGTTGAGCTAACTTTTCATACTGTGGGGAAAATATTTGACACTGAGCTTTTCTTTTAATATGATATAACACCTCCAGCTGCTACCAGTGTGTTAACCAGGAGGAAGAGGAAGAGAGAGAAGTGAAAATACAGATCTAAGAGGAGACGGAGAGATTCAGGGAGGAGCTAAGCTGTTACTGAACTATAGAAGAGAGAGGAACTTCCATATTCAGCAGAGTTCAATACACAAACCACAAACATTACCTTTATTCAACATGCTGTCACTGCATCATTGTGTGTTTTCTCTCATGTTTCTTTACATTCTAACAGGTATGTTAGATTATGAAGACAATTAAAGGGAATCAAAATCAAAGAATGTCATTTATTTATTGTAACTTTTGCTAAATGTTTTAACAGAGTTCTCATTTCTTTCAGGTGTCAGCTGTGAAGAACTCAGTCCAGTTGAGAAAGAAGAGTCCAGTTTAGAAGACAGCTCTGTTACTCTATCCTACAGATACTCCAAACAAGCAACTGGTGCTGATGAGTTTTACTGGTATCGACAATATCCAGGAAAACCACCAGAGTTCCTTATTTATCACTCTGGTTCAGGACAGATATTAAATGAACGAATCTCTGGACTGAAGATTAAAGTGGAGCAAAACCAAATCAACATGAGCATCTCCTCTGCTGCAGTGACAGACTCTGCTGTGTACTACTGTGCTGTGAGGCCCACAGTGACAGGAAACACCAAAACTCTGTACAAAAACACAAGCTGACACACTGACAAGCTGCTGGAAGCCTTTTTTCCACACTGTTGTACTGAACTTTTTACCTCCACTAGAGGGCCACATTATCAAGTAGGCGGTGCTCTACTTCTGCACTGTGTTCAACCATTCTGTCAATAATAACTGCTGCTGTGAAGAGAACAATTCTCACACTGAATGTTGAACATCAGCTAGTTTCTCCTGTTGATTTAAACCTTGTTGTAGAGATGGAACATTGGCTGTGGATTATTCTTGCTGCTCTTTTCTTTGGTAAGATACAAAGCACAACATGTTTGGATTCTTTTCTAAAGATTGATGTCAACTGGAGTTCAGAGCAGAAATCTCTCAACAGTTGAGCTGTTTCTGTCCACAGAGTAACACTGTACACTTGATATTTTCCACTGTCTTCTCCTCTCAGCCTCATGAACAATGTTAGTCTAATGGATTCATTTTATACACTTTTTCCAGGACTAACAGCTGGAGACAAAATCTCTCCTGTAGGAGATGAAGTCAGTGGAACAGAAGGACAATCTGTCAAACTGAGATGTGAATATGATACAACAGAGGAGTATATTGCCCTTTACTGGTACAGACATCATTCTGACCTTCAGGCTCCTCAGTTTATACTCTGGAAAGGAGAAGGATCAGCAAGTCATCTCCAATATATTCCTGATAATCGATATGGATCGAAGACATCAGACACATCAACTGAACTGACCATCAGAGACCTAACCCTGGCAGACACAGCTCTCTACTACTGTGCTCTAGAAACACAGTGATACAAAGTGTAGAAGAGGCTGTACAAAAACCTGAACACAGATATCTGACTACTCTTCAAAGAGGAGGGAAGTGGTATTCAAACCACAGCTTCATATCAGATGGATTCTGCTAATTCCTGTTTGATCAGAGTCACTGTGGTTACAGCTGCTAATGAAACACTGTGGGAGGATTCACATGAGCAGCAAATCCACATCAATGACAAACCAACTGGATGATGCTTCAAACACAACATGAAAACTAAGAATCTGAAGTGAAAACAAGTAGATGAAGCATGTTAAGACATGACATGAAGGAACTTCCTCACAGCTGCAGGATTTCTTTGAAAGGACTAACTGGGACATTTTTGAGGATCAGTCTTTCTAGATTCATATTTGTAAAGTTGTATATTGTGTGATTAAAGATTGAACTCAGTCAGGACCTTCACATGTGCAGTTAAATGTCTTTTTGTTTCCTCATCATCTGCTTCTTTACAGTCACTGAGCTCAATGCTGTCCAACTTAACAAACACACACCAAGAGACAAAACACAAGTCAAACCAGGAAACTGTCTTCGTCCATCCATTTTCTGTAACCGCTTCTTCTTGAAGGGTCGTGGGGGTCTGGAGTCTATCCCAGCTGACACTGGGTGAGAGGTGGGTTCACCCTGGACAAGTTACCAGTTCATCACAGGACTGACACACAGAGACAGACAACCACTCACACTCACACCTACGGGACATTTAGAGTCACCAATTAACGTAGCATGCATGTGTTTGGACTGTGGAAGGAAGCCAGAGAACCTGGAGAGAACCCATGCAGATACAAGGAGAACATGCAAACTCCGCACAGAAAGGCCCCGCCCCAATCAGCTGGGGGATTCGAACTCAGGACCTTCTTGCTGTGACACACTCGCTTGTTGGAGGGAACAGAAAGGAGGTTCTCCACCATTGGCCTGCGGTCCTGTCGGGCGTGGGTCACCGTGATTTAAGCAGTCGTTAAAATGCAACTCAGCTGCAACACGGTTTCACTCGTGCGGCTTAAAATGTCAGTACAAAAACAGGGCGTCATTTATTTACCCTGTAAACGGCGTCATCAGCTCCTCCATGATGCTGCTGCACACAGGTTTACAAGCAAACATGAAGATAAATCCTCTTTTTAATATAAAAGTTTGAAACACACACTCTGAGCTCCTCTCCTGACAGTAAAGTAGCTGCATCACAGCGACTCCCCTGTTTTTTTTTCTCCAGAAGCTCCAGTCTGCCACCGACCCTCTCCTGCAGAGCTCCCCAGCTCTGAGCAGCTGTCTGTCAGCTCTGTGTCTCAGCTCTGTCCAGTCCTCTCAACACTCAGCAAAGCTCTGTGATACACGTGAATAAACACAACTGAAGGTGAACTCAGAAGTAACGCAGTGAGCTGACAAACTCCTGGGTCGATCATGTTACTCATTAGGCTCGTTTCTCTTTGTTATAATGCTGTTTTATAGTGACTTTTCCTGCAGTAGTTTCCATCATTGATTCAGGGTCTCACCGGAGGAACGTGCAGCTGCACGAGTGGGAGGAGTCCCCCAGGTCCTAAAACACCTGTCATTAATTGAAGTCTACTGTCACGGGTCAGATTCTCTAACTGCTGAAAACAGAGCTATAGAAGAGGTGCAGAAGTGTCGTTCTCTCTCAGAACACCTGATTTACAACACGCTGAAATGTTTTCATGAAATTATTTCTCAATTATACCAAAACAATGTTGCCTACTGGAGCTACTAGTTACTTTTCAGCAGTGGTGGAAAGAATACTGAAACTCTGTACTCAAGCACAAGTACTGTTACATTACTAAAATATTACTCAATTACAAGTAAGTACAAGAGTGTCACTAACTTTTAACCACTGATGTCACAGTCACCTCTCCAAAACAGGGCTGCAAATTTTGTTTTCCTGAACCAATATGTGAAAATGTTAATAATTGATTAATCATTGATAATTGATCAGATCAATATTTTCTGATATTCTTATAAATACTATTAAAAGTCTGGTTTTAAAGATCAGCAACAACCAAATGCCTGATGAACAAGCAGGTCACCTTCTTATGTAAAATTTGGTTAATATTATTGATGGTAAATGATTTCTAAAAGTTGGCAGGTCTGACGTCACGATTCAACTTTCCACGTTGGTCTCGTCACTTGAGGATGCAGACAGTCGGAGTGACGAGGGGGAACCAAAGGGATCAAATCAATGTGGTGTTGTGGACTTACAGTCTCAGTGTCTGAGAACATCAGACCAAAATCAGTCACAGCATTGACTGAGAAGGAGTCAAAGTCATGGACCACAAGTCATCCAACACCTGAACAAAGACACGTGAAGATATTAAGACATGACGGCTTCTGATGACTGATAGTATGAAGATAATTTAATGTAGAAAATATTAATATTAGTATTTCTCCACTGTAATGAAAGGAACTATAAAATGTTCTCCATGTTCCCAGAATAAAGACTAAACCTTCAGGTGATGGAGCTTCCTTCTACTGCGACCTGCCTCGGTCTCACAATGATGTGAAGAACTGAAACTGAACATTCAGCAAACATTTCTCTGAGGCAGAAATCATCATCATCACTGGCTGAGCTGAACTTTGGTAGGCAGAGAATCTCTAAAAAGGTTTTTCTGTGGCTCCACCCACTGACATTTAACTCAACCAATGAGATTATTTGTGTCTCCAGAGCAGAAATGTTTGAGGAAGTAAAAGCACAATCATGTTGATGTTGAGGAGAAGAGCTGTGCAGCAGAGAGGCTGTTTAGTTTGTTCATTCTACTGCAGTGGAAGAACATTGATCATCTGCTGTCTGTTTGACTTGAACAACTCCAAAGACATGTTGCTTTACCTCTTTTTACTTTTCTCTCTCTTTATAGGTGAGTGTTAGAACACAGATCAAAGTCTCATTTCAGCTGCTGGATTAACCAGATATTTGCTCTACATTTCATAACTAGAGGTTTATCTGTGTAAGGTAACAATTTCCATGAGACAAAAAGACATTTGCTTTATTGAATGAATCTCAAAATGATGAAAGATGAAAGAAAAAGTCCAGAACCTCCGTTGAGTCTCTTGATGTTTGAATCTCTTGCAGACTAACTGACATGAATAATCCTCATTTTGCAGCCCTGGTTTCCATGAACAGCATAAATCCAGAAAGAACTGAAGAACATGTTGAAGAGGGAAGAAACATCAACCTGACCTGTAAATATGACGGTGCTATCACCAATATCCAGTGGTACCGACAGAACCAGAGATCCAGACCAGAGTTCCTGCTCTCCATCACAGAGGGAGGATCGATTCATCCAACTGTTTCTGATTTCTCAGCTCACATTAAGAAAACAGAGAAACGTGTCGATCTGGAGATCATCTCAGCTAAAGTGACAGACTCTGCTGTGTACTACTGTGCTCTGCAGCCCACAGTGACAGGAAACACCAAAACTCTGTACAAAAACCTTTGGAGCAAAGACAACAGAAAACTCCACAACATCCACTAGAGGGAGACACACACTGTTACACTTCAGTAGGATGTGATGATCCAGTCTAGATTCTTTGTAGTGGAGATGATCTAAAGTCTAGAGTCTAAAGGTCCACCTGGGTCACTGCCTCTTTTTCTTTTATTGTTTCTGTAAACATCCAACTACAGGATATTTTTGCACATTCTCTGTGTATCATCCTCATAGCAATAAAAAGTGATATTATCTCTGCGTATGATTGGCCCCAGGAGTAGCATGTCTGTGGTAAATAAGAGGGAACCCAGTACAGAACCCTGTGAGAACCCATAAGAGAGGAGCGTGACAGGAGGAGACATCTCCAAGAATAACAGAGGAGGACCTGTTGGACAGATAAGAGACGAACCAATCCAGAGTCAGTACAGGGGCCTCATTAATGAACATTTTCCTAAGTGCTTGTTCCATCTTATCTCAAGTTTCCAAGATTGGAAAAATCTGATCCTCTTATTTAGAGAAGCAGTTCTTAAACTCATGTCTGTGTCCTTTTCTATCTCAGACCTCAACTCTTATCCTGAGGGAGGAAATCCTAACTAGATTTTTAAACCTTGATTCTTCAGTTGGCTCTCATCCTGTCACGTCTGTATCTGTGTTTACAATGTGCACATGACTGCCTGTATCCATGACAACTGGTTCACTTTACTCTTTAGCTTGTTATAATCGAGAACACAGACAGGAAACACCACCTTCTGGAGGAGTTTTCTTACCAATCATTGGCTCAAGATAAAGATTTTGAAGTGGCAGAGGTGGTCTTACATCAGTGTGTGGGTCTTTAGGACTGTGGACGGGATTAAAAAGACACGATTCACCATCTGCAGCGAGATGAAAAACAGAGGTACGCTGGCCAAAAGAGACCAAGAGAAGACAGGTGGAGGAACAGCTGACCAATCAACTGTTGAAGATGAAAAGATCTGAAACTGTTTGACACAACCTGACAGTTTGATCCAGAGAACTAATAATGATCAGGACAGAGATCATTCATTACTTTTATTGACATATAACTAGGGATCCACCGATCCACATTTTTTCACTTCTGATCCCAATACCTGAATTTGGATATCTGCCGATACGATACTATTCCAATACCAGAGCTCTGTTTGCTTTAATATTATTATTATCATTATGTATGTATCATCAAGTATGATATGTACGAATGTCTGCATGTATGTCCCAGAAGGCAACTTGAGGTAAGTATAAGGTCAGAAAAAGAAATCAGAAAAACAGGAAAAATCCCATCCTGAAAACAAATATTGACAGTCAATTTGAAACCCTTACATATTTATGAAATCCAAGACAGATACACATAAAGGATAAACGTCTCTAACACGACCCCTCTCCAAATAAAATACAAAGTGCTGCTTCATCTAATCAGCACAAATTAAGTACACTGGCTCTTGTAGCAGCAACAAATCAAGGTTTTCAAATGTCAAATATTTGAAATAAAAGAAAAGTGCAATAAGTGTAAACATCTTACACACACTATCAATAAAACTGTGCATCTGAACAGCACAAATCAAGTACAGTAGGAGGTTTGGCATTTAAGGTGACCTGGATTAAGCTTAACACCAGAGTCTGTGTAACTATTCTTCAAAAGAAAACAATAAAAAGTAACTGACTCCTCAAAAAGTTAACACTGAGGGAGTGATCTAGCGTTCAACAAATCTCACTTAAACATTTACTGACAAACACTGACAGTGTTGCTGACAAGTTGTGGTCGGCAGCATACGCACAGAGAGGTCGCTTCTCTTTCAAAAGGCTCTTGATCATATAGAAGGAGCTATTCCATCTTGTTTGAACATCTTGAACAAGACGAGTTGTGGTGGTCGTGGTTCCCGCACCTTGCATTTCATGCTGCAGGTCTTCCAAGCGAGACTGTGCGAGTTGTGAATGCTTAAACTGTGCTACGATCTTCCTGCTGTTTGCTAACGCCTCACTAACGCTGCGTTGTGACATTAGCCCCTCGTGCACAACGAGCTGCAGTGTGTGAGCAAAACAGCCCAGACTAGGAACTGCCATGTCTTCCATCGCAGCCTTCATGTTACTTGCATTGTCCCGTAGAATGACATGCACTTTTTCCAGAGGGATCTCCCAGTGATTTAACATCTCTGTAATGGATGCTGCGATTGTAGCTCGGTTGTGTGAGTCCCTGCACTTTTTTACCTGACGCACCGCGCTATAGACGCAATGTGTATCTGAGTCAACCCAGTGCACAGTGAGGCTTATCAGTGACATTGGGCAGACATCTGAAGTCCAAATATCTGTAGTAAAGCTCAGGGCTGGAAGTCCTTTTAACTTCTCAGCTAACTTGGTTGACACTCGGTTGTATAGTTCAGGTCGCGCAGTCTCTGATAAATATCTCCTGGATGGTAAACTGTATCTTGGCTGCAAGTGTTCAATCAGGCTGCGAAATCCTTCGTTTTCTACGACTGATAACGGTTGGTCATCGAGTACGATGAAGTTGAGCGACTTCTCGGTAATCCCTTTAGCTTTCACGTTGTCTGGTGGAAGTTTACCTTGTTTTTGGAATGACTCCAGAAGTGATTCCTGCCAGCTCCTTTCGTCTTTCTGCCCCCTGGCTAAAAAATCCTCGTGCTGATTAGGTTTGTTGTATTGTAGGTCGCGATGGAGCTTCCGCCTCTTGGTACAACGGCTTTGCAAAGATTGCACGTTGCTGTCTTGCTTTGCAGTGTTTCTAGTGTAAAATATTTCATACAACTGACATGTTGTGATGAAAAGTTGGTTAGCCTCAGTGCTGCTCAATGCTCGCCTGCTAGCTGGCTGCAAACTGTGGAATGGATTTCCTGAACGGAGGCGTGTCTCATTACTCCGCATCTCATTCAGACACGACTCCGTTCAGGCAATCCAATCCACGTTTTGCAGCCAGGTAGCAGGGCAGCCGGCAGGGAATCACTTGTGGAGTCATTTCAGCAGACAACATGAAAGCACAGACCTGCATCGTGGATCAGAAATCTCCGCAGGTTGGATTGGAAATGTCCGATCCGTGAATTACATTGGTATCGTAACCTGATACCGATACTGGATCAGATCGGCCCCATCCCTACACATAACGTGTGTCTGTCCATTGTTGATCTAATAGTTAATAACTGGAGTCCAGCTGGTCCAAAGATGATCACCAGTGTAGACAAGAACGTCTGTCAGACTCAGACATTGTGTGTTATTGGTGTAGGAGCAGAAACTAGACCCGACTTAAAGTCAGTGATCAGAGACTCTTTCAGCTTCCTAACAGTATGTTCATATTAACAAAGACAAAGCATCAGGCTTCAAGACACTTTAGATGGACGCTGGAGACATGAAGACAGAAACTGACGTCCAACACTCCTGTGATTCTACAAATCAAAAGTTGATCTGGTCTCAACTTTTTTCAGCGCTCCAATGATGCAGTCAGGTGTTAACCAATCACATGTCTGTTTCACTGCCTATGTCTCCCATCTTCCCACGACTCCTGTACTGTGTAAACTACAGAAGAAGAACTGAGTCTTGCTGTTGGCTACTTTCCAGTTTCACAGATGGGTTTCTTGTTCATAAACTTTACAGGGTGCTCACATATTCAGGGGAACAACGGCTTTGACAGCTGCTCAAAAGATTCTAGTCAACAGTTGTAATCAGTGAACATTTTGATGTAAATCTTGTTGACTCAATCATTAAATGCCATTTCAGAATTGATCTGTTTGTTTGTCTTTCATATCATATTCATATGTTGTGTAAAATGTTAGCTAACAGTAGCTGATTCTCAGTCACCAGGTCTCTGAATCAAATCACCACACTAATTTTGCTTTTCAAATAAATGTTTAGCTAAGTTCACAAAAACTTTCTGGGTTTCTGACACGTTCTATTCATTTGTTTTGTTGGTTATTGATCCTGTTTGTTCTCCAGAACTGAAGGTGGAGAAAGAGGAAGAGAGAGAAGTGAAAATACAGATCTAAGAGGAGACGGAGAGATTCAGGGAGGAGCTAAGCTGTTACTGAACTATAGAAGAGAGAGGAACTTCCATATTCAGCAGAGTTCAATACACAAACCACAAACATTACCTTTATTCAACATGCTGTCACTGCATCATTGTGTGTTTTCTCTCATGTTTCTTTACATTCTAACAGGTATGTTAGATTATGAAGACAATTAAAGGGAATCAAAATCAAAGAATGTCATTTATTTATTGTAACTTTTGCTAAATGTTTTAACAGAGTTCTCATTTATTTCAGGTGTCAGCTGTGAAGAACTCAGTCCAGTTGACAAAGAAGAGTCCAGTTTAGAAGACAGCTCTGTTACTCTGTCCTACAGATACTCCAAACTGTCATCTACTGATTATTTCTTCTGGTATCGACAATATCCAGGAAAACCACCAGAGTTCCTTATTTATCACTCTGCTTCAGGACAGATATTAAATGAAGGAATCTCTGGACTGAAGATTAAAGTGAGTGAAGATAAAACCCAGATGGATCTGCAGATCTCCTCTGCTGCAGTGACAGACTCTGCTGTGTACTACTGTGCTGTGAGGCCCACAGTGACAGGAAACACCAAAACTCTGTACAAAAACACAAGCTGACACACTGACAAGCTGCTGGAAGCCTTTTTTCCACACTGTTGTACTGAACTTTTTACCTCCACTAGAGGGCCACATTATCAAGTAGGCGGTGCTCTACTTCTGCACTGTGTTCAACCATTCTGTCAATAATAACTGCTGCTGTGAAGAGAACAATTCTCACACTGAATGTTGAACATCAGCTAGTTTCTCCTGTTGATTTAAACCTTGTTGTAGAGATGGAACATTGGCTGTGGATTATTCTTGCTGCTCTTTTCTTTGGTAAGATACAAAGCACAACATGTTTGGATTCTTTTCTAAAGATTGATGTCAACTGGAGTTCAGAGCAGAAATCTCTCAACAGTTGAGCTGTTTCTGTCCACAGAGTAACACTGTACACTTGATATTTTCCACTGTCTTCTCCTCTCAGCCTCATGAACAATGTTAGTCTAATGGATTCATTTTATACACTTTTTCCAGGACTAACAGCTGGAGACAAAATCTATCCTGTAGGAGGTGAAGTCAATGGAACAGAAGGACAATCTGTCAAACTGAGATGTGAATATGAGACAACAGAGACGTATATTTATCTTTACTGGTACAGACATCATTCTGACCTTCAGGCTCCTCAGTTTATACTCTGGAAAGGAGAGAAAGGGTACAATAGCAAACATATTCCTGATAATCGATATGGATCTGAGACATCAGACACATCAACTGAACTGTCCATCAGAGACCTAACCCTGGCAGACACAGCTCTCTGCTACTGTGCTCTAGAAACACAGTGATACAAAGTGTAGAAGAGGCTGTACAAAAACCTGAACACAGATATCTGACTACTCTTCAAAGAGGAGGGAAGTGGTATTCAAACCACAGCTTCATATCAGATGGATTCTGCTAATTCCTGTTTGATCAGAGTCACTGTGGTTACAGCTGCTAATGAAACACTGTGGGAGGATTCACATGAGCAGCAAATCCACATCAATGACAAACCAACTGGATGATGCTTCAAACACAACATGAAAACTAAGAAATAGAAAGTGACTCACTAAATCCTCTTCGTACTCTGTGGCTCATTAGGCCACAATGAGCTGCTTCCATTGTTCAACATGTTGAGATACACAACAAATACACACTGAAACACTCACCAATAAAACTCTGAATGTAATGGTAATATATTTTTTCATCAAAATCCACAGCAACACTCAGTAAAGTTTAACATCTTTTAACAAAATGTTTCCACCATCTTTGCATCTGACCTCTCATGGCTGCAGAACATCAAAAGATACTAAACTGTCATTTAACTTCAAAAGAAAACCAGTGTAGGAAAGGAGAGAGTCAGTGTTGTTTCTCAACCTTGATGATGTGCAGATGATGAAGGAACCTCACTGACACTGGCTTTGTACCAGTTATCATACAGGCACCATGGTTTGCCTGGGAGATGACTTAAAGCCAGGATGAGTCTCTCTCCCAGAACTGTGGTTTCGACCAACCTTTATAGGAGTATGCATACATCTCTTTAACATAGAATTGCATAAACAACAGGGCTTCTCTTAGCATATGGTCTCTGTCAATTCCAGAGCATATCTTTCTCCAAACAAAGGAATTACAGATATATTGCCCCCTGTAAACAGGGCCCCTATAAACCTACGACTGAACCCTCTCCTATACCTAATTCACTTCCACCCTTTTAACCTTTAACCTTTTAACATTCCAACATGGTCACACATATACTTAATCTTAACTTCTTCTAAGATACACATCTATACATGCACAGCTAATGGAACAACAGATACTTCATCAGTAAAGTGTGTTGAGTGTAAAGTTGTCAGTCAGAGGAATAACACAGGGCTGTGAATGAGTCGTGTCTCTGTGATCAGGCTCCTCCTTCTAATCCACCAACTTAGTGTTGATGAAGACTAAACAGACAGATCACTGCCTTCTTTATACTTGCTGGAGCTCACAGTTACTCAACACTGCACATATGACGCCTCTGTTCATCTCAGTGTTGCTGGCTGCTGTGTGTCTTGGTATGAACACAACTCTGTTTCTGTGATATCAGTCCAACATGGACTTGATTCTTTAACGGCTCACTGATACTGTTTGTTGCTGTTTTACAGAATGCAGAGCACAAAAAGACAACGTGCTGCAACCAAAAGGAGACGTGACTGCAGCTGAAGGACAGACAGTAACACTTGGCTGTCAATATAACAGCAGTTCATCAAATGATTATCTCTTCTGGTACAAACAGGATGGAAACAACAGCCCCAAATTCATCCTGAGTCGTGTTCAGCGTGATGATGGGAACACAGCAGATGAGTTTAAAGAGAGATTTTCATCCACACTGGATTCCACCTCAAAATCAGTTCCTCTGAAGATCCAGAAGCTTCAGCTGTCTGACTCTGCTGTGTACTACTGTGCTCTGCAGCCCACAGTGACAGGAAACACCAAAACTCTGTACAAAAACCTTTGGAGCAAAGACAACAGAAAACTCCACAACATCCACTAGAGGGAGACACACACTGTTACACTTCAGTAGGATGTGATGATCCAGTCTAGATTCTTGTCAGTCCTGAGACACAGTTGTGATGAAGAGCTTCAGAAATGAAGATAATTTGATATATGAGTCTCCTCCTACTGACTGCAGAGCTGCTTCATGTCAGAGAACTGTTTGATTCCAGCTGTGAACATCAGACCAAACACAACTCACAAAACTTATTCATACTGAACATTCAATCACAGCATTTCACCTCTGTAAACATGGAGAAACTCACTGCACTTTTGTTCTTTTCAACTCTTGTAGGTTTGTATGTTTTTGTCGATGTTTTTCAAATGATGGATTTCTCACTTTGGATCAGAACTCTAAATATATCATGTTGTTTCCCTCACTAGGTAACACCTTGGAAGATGATATTACTGCCAGCAGAACTGAAGTGTTTTCATCAGAGGGTCACAGTGTTACTCTGTCCTGTCACTATTCAGTTAAAGCTCATAATCTACAGTGGTATCGACAGGATCCTGGATCAGCTCCTCAGTTCCTTCTACTGATCACTGATACAAAACAGCCTTCAGTGTCGACAGCAACACGTCCAAACCCTCGACTGACTCCTGAACTGAATGAAGAGAGAAATCGAGTGGATCTGCAGATCTCCTCTGCTGCAGTGACAGACTCTGCTGTGTACTACTGTGCTGTGAGGCCCACAGTGACAGGAAACACCAAAACTCTGTACAAAAACACAAGCTGACACACTGACAAGCTGCTGGAAGCCTTTTTTCCACACTGTTGTACTGAACTTTTTACCTCCACTAGAGGGCCACATTATCAAGTAGGCGGTGCTCTACTTCTGCACTGTGTTCAACCATTCTGTCAATAATAACTGCTGCTGTGAAGAGAACAATTCTCACACTGAATGTTGAACATCAGCTAGTTTCTCCTGTTGATTTAAACCTTGTTGTAGAGATGGAACATTGGCTGTGGATTATTCTTGCTGCTCTTTTCTTTGGTAAGATACAAAGCACAACATGTTTGGATTCTTTTCTAAAGATTGATGTCAACTGGAGTTCAGAGCAGAAATCTCTCAACAGTTGAGCTGTTTCTGTCCACAGAGTAACACTGTACACTTGATATTTTCCACTGTCTTCTCCTCTCAGCCTCATGAACAATGTTAGTCTAATGGATTCATTTTATACACTTTTTCCAGGACTAACAGCTGGAGACAAAATCTCTCCTGTAGGAGATGAAGTCAGTGGAACAGAAGGACAATCTGTCAAACTGAGATGTGAATATGAGACAACAGAGACGTATATTTATCTTTACTGGTACAGACATCATTCTGACCTTCAGGCTCCTCAGTTTATACTCTGGAAAGGAGAAGGATCAAGACGTGGTCGCCAGTATATTCCTGATAATCGATATGACTCTGAGACATCAGACACATCAACTGAACTGTCCATCAGAGACCTAACCCTGGCAGACACAGCTCTCTACTACTGTGCTCTAGAAACACAGTGATACAAAGTGTAGAAGAGGCTGTACAAAAACCTGAACACAGATATCTGACTACTCTTCAAAGAGGAGGGAAGTGGTATTCAAACCACAGCTTCATATCAGATGGATTCTGCTAATTCCTGTTTGATCAGAGTCACTGTGGTTACAGCTGCTAATGAAACACTGTGGGAGGATTCACATGAGCAGCAAATCCACATCAATGACAAACCAACTGGATGATGCTTCAAACACAACATGAAAACTAAGAATCTGAAGTGAAAACAAGTAGATGAAGCATGTTAAGACATGACATGAAGGAACTTCCTCACAGCTGCAGGATTCCTTTGAAAGGACTAACTGGGACATTTTTGAGGATCAGTCTTTCTAGATTCATATTTGTAAAGTTGTATATTGTGTGATTAAAGATTGAACTCAGTCAGGACCTTCACATGTGCAGTTAAATGTCTTTTTGTTTTCTCATCATCTACTTCTTTACAGTCACTGAGCTCAATGCTGTCCAACTTAACAAACACACACCAAGAGACAAAACACAAGTCAAACCAGGAAACCGTCTTCATCCATCCATTTTCTGTAACCGCTTCTTCTTGAAGGGTCGCGGGGGTCTGGAGTCTATCCCAGCTGACACTGGGTGAGAGGCGGGTTCACCCTGGACAAGTTACCAGTTCATCACAGGACTGACACACAGAGACAGACAACCACTCACACTCACACCTACGGGACATTTAGAGTCACCAATTAACCAAGAATGCATGTTTTTGGACTGTGGGAGGAAGCCAGAGAACCTGGAGAGAACCCATGCAGATACAAGGAGAACATGCAGACTCCACACAGAAAGGCCCCGCCCCAATCAGCTGGGGGATTCGAACTCAGGACCTTCTTGCAGTGAGGCGGCAGTGCTGACCACTGCACCACCGTCTTCATATATTTGACAAGATTATGTGAAATTGATGAAGACATTTAATGATGTCATTCAGCTTCATTAGTAATTTAATACCTGTAAGATAATAACTGAATGACTTGGTGAGAAAGTTGACTGAAAAACTCTGCATGTCTTTCCAAAACGTAGCCTGTCAACTTTTAAAGCTGCAGTAGGTAGAAAAGATGTCAGTACAAAAACACAGCGTAATTTATTTACCCTGTAAACGGCGTCATCAGCTCCTCCATGATGCTGCTGTACACAGGTTTACAAGCAAACATGAAGATAAATCCTCTTTTTAATATAAAAGTTTGAAACACACACTCTGAGCTCCTCTCCTGACAGCAAAGTAGCTGCATCACAGCGACTCCCCTGTTTTTTTTCTCCAGAAGCTCCAGTCTGCCACCGACCCTCTCCTGCAGAGCTCCCCAGCTCTGAGCAGCTGTCTGTCAGCTCTGTGTCTCAGCTCTGTCCAGTCCTCTCAACACTCAGCAAAGCTCTGTGATACACGTGAATAAACACAACTGAAGGTGAACTCAGAAGTAACGCAGTGAGCTGACAAACTCCTGGGTCGATCATGTTACTCATTAGGCTCGTTTCTCTTTGTTATAATGCTGTTTTATAGTGACTTTTCCTGCAGTAGTTTCCATCATTGATTCAGGGTCTCACCGGAGGAACGTGCAGCTGCACGAGTGGGAGGAGTCCCCCAGGTCCTAAAACACCTGTCATTAATTGAAGTCTACTGTCACGGGTCAGATTCTCTAACTGCTGAAAACAGAGCTATAGAAGAGGTGCAGAAGTGTCGTTCTCTCTCAGAACACCTGATTTACAACACGCTGAAATGTTTTCATGAAATTATTTCTCAATTATACCAAAACAATGTTGCCTACTGGAGCTACTAGTTACTTTTCAGCAGTGGTGGAAAGAATACTGAAACTCTGTACTCAAGCACAAGTACTGTTACATTACTAAAATATTACTCAATTACAAGTAAGTACAAGAGTGTCACTAACTTTTAACCACTGATGTCACAGTCACCTCTCCAAAACAGGGCTTGCAATTATCATTGATAATTGATCAGATCAATATTTTCTGATATTCTTATAAATACTATTAAAAGTATGGTTTTAAAGATCAGCAACAACCAAATGCCTGATGAACAAGCAGGTCACCTTCTTATGTAAAATTTGGTTAATATTATTGACGGTAAATGATTTCTAAAAGTTGGCAGGTCTGACGTCACGATTCAACTTTCCACGTTGGTCTCGTCACTTGAGGATGCAGACAGTCGGAGTGACGAGGGGGAACCAAAGGGATCAAATCAATGTGGTGTTGTGGACTTACAGTCTCAGTGTCTGAGAACATCAGACCAAAATCAGTCACAGCATTGACTGAGAAGGAGTCAAAGTCATGGACCACAAGTCATCCAACACCTGAACAAAGACACGTGAAGATATTAAGACATGACGGCTTCTGATGACTGATAGTATGAAGATAATTTCATGTAGAAAATATTAATATTAGTATTTCTCCACTGTAATTAAAGGAACTATAAAATGTTCTCCATGTTCCCAGAATAAAGACTAAACCTTCAGGTGATGGAGCTTCCTTCTACTGCGACCTGCCTCGGTCTCACAATGATGTGAAGAACTGAAACTGAACATTCAGCAAACATTTCTCTGAGGCACAAATCATCATCATCACTGGCTGAGCTGAACTTTGGTAGGCAGAGAATCTCTAAAAAGGTTTTTCTGTGGCTCCACCCACTGACATTTAACTCAACCAATGAGATTATTTGTGTCTCCAGAGCAGAAATGTTTGAGGAAGTAAAAGCACAATCATGTTGATGTTGAGGAGAAGAGCTGTGCAGCAGAGAGGCTGTTTAGTTTGTTCATTCTACTGCAGTGGAAGAACATTGATCATCTGCTGTCTGTTTGACTTGAACAACTCCAAAGACATGTTGCTTTACCTCTTTTTACTTTTCTCTCTCTTTATAGGTGAGTGTTAGAACACAGATCAAAGTCTCATTTCAGCTGCTGGATTAACCAGATATTTGCTCTACATTTCATAACTAGAGGTTTATCTGTGTAAGGTAACAATTTCCATGAGACAAAAAGACATTTGCTTTATTGAATGAATCTCAAAATGATGAAAGATGAAAGAAAAAGTCCAGAACCTCCGTTGAGTCTCTTGATGTTTGAATCTCTTGCAGACTAACTGACATGAATAATCCTCATTTTGCAGCCCTGGTTTCCATGAACAGCATAAATCCAGAAAGAACTGAAGAACATGTTGAAGAGGGAAGAAACATCAACCTGACCTGTAAATATGACGGTGGTATCACCAATATCCAGTGGTACCGACAGAACCAGAGATCCAGACCAGAGTTCCTGCTCTCCATCACAGAGGGAGGATCGATTCATCCAACTGTTTCTGATTTCTCAGCTCACATTAAGAAAACAGAGAAACGTGTCGATCTGGAGATCATCTCAGCTAAAGTGACAGACTCTGCTGTGTACTACTGTGCTCTGCAGCCCACAGTGACAGGAAACACCAAAACTCTGTACAAAAACCTTTGGAGCAAAGACAACAGAAAACTCCACAACATCCACTAGAGGGAGACACACACTGTTAAACTTCAGTAGGATGTGATGATCCAGTCTAGATTCTTGTCAGTCCTGAGACACAGTTGTGATGAAGAGCTTCAGAAATGAAGATAATTTGATATATGAGTCTCCTCCTACTGACTGCAGAGCTGCTTCATGTCAGAGAACTGTTTGATTCCAGCTGTGAACATCAGACCAAACACAACTCACAAAACTTATTCATACTGAACATTCAATCACAGCATTTCACCTCTGTAAACATGGAGAAACTCACTGCACTTTTGTTCTTTTCAACTCTTGTAGGTTTGTATGTTTTTGTCGATGTTTTTCAAATGATGGATTTCTCACTTTGGATCAGAACTCTAAATATATCATGTTGTTTCCCTCACTAGGTAACACCTTGGAAGATGATATTACTGCCAGCAGAACTGAAGTGTTTTCATCAGAGGGTCACAGTGTTACTCTGTCCTGTCACTATTCAGTTAAAGCTCATAATCTACAGTGGTATCGACAGGATCCTGGATCAGCTCCTCAGTTCCTTCTACTGATCACTGATGCAAAACAGCCTTCAGTGTCGACAGCAACACGTCCAAACCCTCGACTGACTCCTGAACTGAATGAAGAGAGAAATCGAGTGGATCTGCAGATCTCCTCTGCTGCAGTGACAGACTCTGCTGTGTACTACTGTGCTGTGAGGCCCACAGTGACAGGAAACACCAAAACTCTGTACAAAAACACAAGCTGACACACTGACAAGCTGCTGGAAGCCTTTTTTCCACACTGTTGTACTGAACTTTTTACCTCCACTAGAGGGCCACATTATCAAGTAGGTGGTGCTCTACTTCTGCACTGTGTTCAACCATTCTGTCAATAATAACTGCTGCTGTGAAGAGAACAATTCTCACACTGAATGTTGAACATCAGCTAGTTTCTCCTGTTGATTTAAACCTTGTTGTAGAGATGGAACATTGGCTGTGGATTATTCTTGCCGCTCTTTTCTTTGGTAAGATACAAAGCACAACATGTTTGGATTCTTTTCTAAAGATTGATGTCAACTGGAGTTCAGAGCAGAAATCTCTCAACAGTTGAGCTGTTTCTGTCCACAGAGTAACACTGTACACTTGATATTTTCCACTGTCTTCTCCTCTCAGCCTCATGAACAATGTTAGTCTAATGGATTCATTTTATACACTTTTTCCAGGACTAACAGCTGGAGACAAAATCTCTCCTGTTCGAGATGAAGTCAGTGGAACAGAAGGACAATCTGTCAAACTGAGATGTGAATATGAGACAACAGCAGGTGGTGTTTATCTTTACTGGTACAGACATCATTCTGACCTTCAGGCTCCTCAGTTTATACTCTGGAAAGGAGAAGGATCAAGACGTGGTCGCCAGTATATTCCTGATAATCGATATGACTCTGAGACATCAGACACATCAACTGAACTGACCATCAGAGACCTAACCCTGGCAGACACAGCTCTCTACTACTGTGCTCTAGAAACACAGTGATACAAAGTGTAGAAGAGGCTGTACAAAAACCTGAACACAGATATCTGACTACTCTTCAAAGAGGAGGGAAGTGGTATTCAAACCACAGCTTCATATCAGATGGATTCTGCTAATTCCTGTTTGATCAGAGTCACTGTGGTTACAGCTGCTAATGAAACACTGTGGGAGGATTCACATGAGCAGCAAATCCACATCAATGACAAACCAACTGGATGATGCTTCAAACACAACATGAAAACTAAGAATCTGAAGTGAAAACAAGTAGATGAAGCATGTTAAGACATGACATGAAGGAACTTCCTCACAGCTGCAGGATTCCTTTGAAAGGACTAACTGGGACATTTTTGAGGATCAGTCTTTCTAGATTCATATTTGTAAAGTTGTATATTGTGTGATTAAAGATTGAACTCAGTCAGGACCTTCACATGTGCAGTTAAATGTCTTTTTGTTTCCTCATCATCTACTTCTTTACAGTCACGGAGCTCAATGCTGTCCAACTTAACAAACACACACCAAGAGACAAAACACAAGTCAAACCAGGAAACCGTCTTCATCCATCCATTTTCTGTAACCGCTTCTTCTTGAAGGGTCGCGGGGGTCTGGAGTCTATCCCAGCTGACACTGGGTGAGAGGCGGGTTCACCCTGGACAAGTTACCAGTTCATCACAGGACTGACACACAGAGACAGACAACCACTCATACTCACACCTACGGGACATTTAGAGTCACCAATTAACCAAGAATGCATGTTTTTGGACTGTGGGAGGAAGCCAGAGAACCTGGAGAGAACCCATGCAGATACAAAGAGAACATGCAGACTCCACACAGAAAGGCCCCGCCCCAATCAGCTGGGGGATTCGAACTCAGGACCTTCTTGCTGTGACACACTCGCTTGTTGGAGGGAACAGAAAGGAGGTTCTCCACCATTGGCCTGCGGTCCTGTCGGGCGTGGGTCGCCGTGATTTAAGCAGTCGTTAAAATGCAACTCAGCTACAACATGGTTTCACTCGTGCAGCTTAAAATGTCAGTACAAAAACAGGGCGTCATTTATTTACCCTGTAAACGGCGTCATCAGCTCCTCCATGATGCTGCTGCACACAGGTTTACAAGCAAACATGAAGATAAATCCTCTTTTTAATATAAAAGTTTGAAACACACACTCTGAGCTCCTCTCCTGACAGTAAAGTAGCTGCATCACAGCGACTCCCCTGTTTTTTTTCTCCAGAAGCTCCAGTCTGCCACCGACCCTCTCCTGCAGAGCTCCCCAGCTCTGAGCAGCTGTCTGTCAGCTCTGTGTCTCAGCTCTGTCCAGTCCTCTCAACACTCAGCAAAGCTCTGTGATACACGTGAATAAACACAACTGAAGGTGAACTCAGAAGTAACGCAGTGAGCTGACAAACTCCTGGGTCGATCATGTTACTCATTAGGCTCGTTTCTCTTTGTTATAATGCTGTTTTATAGTGACTTTTCCTGCAGTAGTTTCCATCATTGATTCAGGGTCTCACCGGAGGAACGTGCAGCTGCACGAGTGGGAGGAGTCCCCCAGGTCCTAAAACACCTGTCATTAATTGAAGTCTACTGTCACGGGTCAGATTCTCTAAATGCTGAAAACAGAGCTATAGAAGAGGTGCAGAAGTGTCGTTCTCTCTCAGAACACCTGATTTACAACACGCTGAAATGTTTTCATGAAATTATTTCTCAATTATACCAAAACAATGTTGCCTACTGGAGCTACTAGTTACTTTTCAGCAGTGGTGGAAAGAATACTGAAACTCTGTACTCAAGCACAAGTACTGTTACATTACTAAAATATTACTCAATTACAAGTAAGTACAAGAGTGTCACTAACTTTTAACCACTGATGTCACAGTCACCTCTCCAAAACAGGGCTGCAAATTTTGTTTTCCTGAACCAATATGTGAAAATGTTAATAATTGATTAATCATTGATAATTCATAAGATACTTTACTTTCTTTTTTGGGTAATTTTTTCCTCATTTTAAGCCCAAGTTTAATTTTCTTTATGTCTGACCATAAACTGAAGGAATTTAAGCTGTGAAACAATGATCAATATTTTCTGATATTCCTATAAATACTATTAAAAGTCTGGTTTTAAAGATCAGCAACAACCAAATGCCTGATGAACAAGCAGGTCACCTTCTTATGTAAAATTTGGTTAATATTATTGATGGTAAATGATTTCTAAAAGTTGGCAGGTCTGACGTCACGATTCAACTTTCCACGTTGGTCTCGTCACTTGAGGATGCAGACAGTCGGAGTGACGAGGGGGAACCAAAGGGATCAAATCAATGTGGTGTTGTGGACTTACAGTCTCAGTGTCTGAGAACATCAGACCAAAATCAGTCACAGCATTGACTGAGAAGGAGTCAAAGTCATGGACCACAAGTCATCCAACACCTGAACAAAGACAAGTGAAGATATTAAGACATGACGGCTTCTGATGACTGATAGTATGAAGATAATTTCATGTCGAAAATATTAATATTAGTATTTCTCCACTGTAATTAAAGGAACTATAAAATGTTCTCCATGTTCCCAGAATAAAGACTAAACCTTCAGGTGATGGAGCTTCCTTCTACTGCGACCTGCCTCGGTCTCACAATGATGTGAAGAACTGAAACTGAACATTCAGCAAACATTTCTCTGAGGCAGAAATCATCATCATCACTGGCTGAGCTGAACTTTGGTAGGCAGAGAATCTCTAAAAAGGTTTTTCTGTGGCTCCACCCACTGACATTTAACTCAACCAATGAGATTATTTGTGTCTCCAGAGCAGAAATGTTTGAGGAAGTAAAAGCACAATCATGTTGATGTTGAGGAGAAGAGCTGTGCAGCAGAGAGGCTGTTTAGTTTGTTCATTCTACTGCAGTGGAAGAACATTGATCATCTGCTGTCTGTTTGACTTGAACAACTCCAAAGACATGTTGCTTTACCTCTTTTTACTTTTCTCTCTCTTTATAGGTGAGTGTTAGAACACAGATCAAAGTCTCATTTCAGCTGCTGGATTAACCAGATATTTGCTCTACATTTCATAACTAGAGGTTTATCTGTGTAAGGTAACAATTTCCATGAGACAAAAAGACATTTGCTTTATTGAATGAATCTCAAAATGATGAAAGATGAAAGAAAAAGTCCAGAACCTCCGTTGAGTCTCTTGATGTTTGAATCTCTTGCAGACTAACTGACATGAATAATCCTCATTTTGCAGCCCTGGTTTCCATGAACAGCATAAATCCAGAAAGAACTGAAGAACATGTTGAAGAGGGAAGAAACATCAACCTGACCTGTAAATATGACGGTGGTATCTACAATATCCAGTGGTACCGACAGAACCAGAGATCCAGACCAGAGTTCCTGCTCTACATCACAGAGGGAGGATCGATTCATCCAACTGTTTCTGATTTCTCAGCTCACATTGAGAAAACAGAGAAACGTGTCGATCTGGAGATCATCTCAGCTAAAGTGACAGACTCTGCTGTGTACTACTGTGCTCTGCAGCCCACAGTGACAGGAAACACCAAAACTCTGTACAAAAACCTTTGGAGCAAAGACAACAGAAAACTCCACAACATCCACTAGAGGGAGACACACACTGTTAAACTTCAGTAGGATGTGATGATCCAGTCTAGATTCTTGTCAGTCCTGAGACACAGTTGTGATGAAGAGCTTCAGAAATGAAGATAATTTGATATATGAGTCTCCTCCTACTGACTGCAGAGCTGCTTCATGTCAGAGAACTGTTTGATTCCAGCTGTGAACATCAGACCAAACACAACTCACAAAACTTATTCATACTGAACATTCAATCACAGCATTTCACCTCTGTAAACATGGAGAAACTCACTGCACTTTTGTTCTTTTCAACTCTTGTAGGTTTGTATGTTTTTGTCGATGTTTTTCAAATGATGGATTTCTCACTTTGGATCAGAACTCTAAATATATCATGTTGTTTTCCTCACTAGGTAACACCTTGGAAGATGATATTACTGCCAGCAGAACTGAAGTGTTTTCATCAGAGGGTCACAGTGTTACTCTGTCCTGTCACTATTCAGTTAAAGCTGATAATCTACAGTGGTATCGACAGGATCCTGGATCAGCTCCTCAGTTCCTTCTACTGATCACTGATACAAAACAGCCTTCAGTGACGACAGCAACACGTCCAAACCCTCGACTGACTCCTGAACTGAATGAAGAGAGAAATCGAGTGGATCTGCAGATCTCCTCTGCTGCAGTGACAGACTCTGCTGTGTACTACTGTGCTGTGAGGCCCACAGTGACAGGAAACACCAAAACTCTGTACAAAAACCTTTGGAGCAAAGACAACAGAAAACTCCACAACATCCACTAGAGGGAGACACACACTGTTACACTTCAGTAGGATGTGATGATCCAGTCTAGATTCTTTGTAGTGGAGATGAAAACAACAGAAAATGACAAAGAAAAGACAGAAGCAGGATGAGGGAAAGTGTTGTTTCATACAACTGAAACTCTGATGATGGAACTTTCTGGGAATTTATTTATATGAACAACATGTCATCATAATTGAGTTTAAAAACAAATCATGTCTCATCTTATAGAGCTCAAATTCAACTCCATGCCAGTCATTTTTGTGAGACATGTTGCATGAAGACATGGAGACATGAAGACATGAAGCTCTATAATCATATGTCATAGTGTGTCATTATATTTGGGGATGAGGCGTCAGAAACTTGGGATCAGTCGCATTCTGGCCAAAATCAGTGGATCAGATAGTGGAGAAAAAAAGTCTAATCTGATTTAATACATGAACCTAAATGATCACATAAATTGTTGATAGGGCTGGACGATTAATTGAATTTTGATTTTGATTTTGGCTTGTCACGATCATAAAATCATATAATTGAAGAAAAATGATTCATGTGCTGTGTGGCGTGCATGCAAATTCCTGAGCTGTAAAAGCACAGTGAATGCACCAGTCTTACGTGCAGGTGCTGCAAACTAGGAGCGATTGAGAAAAATGGCAGAACGGCAGCCTTTAGTTTAGAAGAAAGGTTGGATATCATCAGTCATATGGAAACATTTTGGTTTCAAGTTGTTGGACGTCGAGCAGAAGGAAGGAGCAAAATTGATCACACTGTCATTTCTGCTCCCCAAGAAAACACGACCAATTTATTGAACCATTTAAAGTACAGTCATAAAGTGGTCTAAGACCAAGTGATAAAGGAGCAGAAGACACAAAAAAGTGCAAACTCGTCGGCTTCAGCCAACACAGTCCTCTATGAAGGACACTCTCTACACTCTACCCACGGCTCTCCAGACTGAGCAGGAAATACCTGTGCATCCCTGCCACAGGTGCTGCATCAGAGCGGCTTTTTAGCACAGGAGGAAAAGTTGTCTCCTGCCTTCAGTCATCATTAAAGCCAGACCAAGTGAACAGTCTGCTGATCCTAAACCTGAGTTTGTAGGAGGCAGACTGAGGGAGTATATGACTACCAGGCCAATCTTTTTCTGTATTTACAAAAGGTTTTTCAAAAATCCTCAAAGAATATTTAGGGTTTTTTTTGTTTTTTGCTGTGTTATTAGTGTTTTTTGGTTTGCATGTAGATTATGGCTCTTTATTATAATTTATTCTTTTTACATATTGCTAATGTTATTTTAATTTATTATTATTACTATTATTATTATTATTATTATTATTATTATTATTTTACTTGTTTCTAAATTATTTCTGGTTGTTGTTTTAAGTTATATTTAAAGTTGAGTTTTGGTGGTTCAATAAATACTCATGTTTTCAAATTAACCAATAATCGTGTTTATTAATCATGATTTCAATATCACTCAAAATAACTGTGATTATTATTGTTGCCATAATTGTTCTTATGTTCTGTATGATATTTGATGTTGAGTTTTTCTTTCATCAACAGCTGACTTACGTTGTACTTTGAAGAAATGCTGCTACCAGTGTGTTAACCAGGAGGAAGAGGAAGAGAGAGAAGTGAAAATACAGATCTAAGAGGAGACGGAGAGATTCAGGGAGGAGCTAAGCTGTTACTGAACTATAGAAGAGAGAGGAACTTCCATATTCAGCAGAGTTCAATACACAAACCACAAACATTACCTTTATTCAACATGCTGTCACTGCATCATTGTGTGTTTTCTCTGCTCTTTGTCATGATTCTAACAGGTAATGTACATCTTATATTTTGAAATAAAAAGAATTCACTTTTTTTATGAATGTCATTCAATACTTGAGTGTTTGGTCAAACAGTTTAAATCTCTTCTTTCAGGTGTCAGCTGTGAAGAACTCAGTCCAGTTGACAAAGAGGTGTCCAGTTTAGAAGACAGCTCTGTTACTCTGTCCTACAGATACTCCAAACAAGCAACTGGTGGTGATTATTTCTTCTGGTATCGACAATATCCAGGAAAACCACCAGAGTTCCTCCTGTCCATCTCAGGGAGTAACATTAGAAACACAGCAGAATCTCTGAAATCAGACAGAAGGTTTTCTACTGATCTGACTGAAGAAAAGCATCGAGTGGATCTGCAGATCTCCTCTGCTGCAGTGACAGACTCTGCTGTGTACTACTGTGCTGTGAGGCCCACAGTGACAGGAAACACCAAAACTCTGTACAAAAACACAAGCTGACACACTGACAAGCTGCTGGAAGCCTTTTTTCCACACTGTTGTACTGAACTTTTTACCTCCACTAGAGGGCCACATTATCAAGTAGGCGGTGCTCTACTTCTGCACTGTGTTCAACCATTCTGTCAATAATAACTGCTGCTGTGAAGAGAACAATTCTCACACTGAATGTTGAACATCAGCTAGTTTCTCCTGTTGATTTAAACCTTGTTGTAGAGATGGAACATTGGCTGTGGATTATTCTTGCTGCTCTTTTCTTTGGTAAGATACAAAGCACAACATGTTTGGATTCTTTTCTAAAGATTGATGTCAACTGGAGTTCAGAGCAGAAATCTCTCAACAGTTGAGCTGTTTCTGTCCACAGAGTAACACTGTACACTTGATATTTTCCACTGTCTTCTCCTCTCAGCCTCATGAACAATGTTAGTCTAATGGATTCATTTTATACACTTTTTCCAGGACTAACAGCTGGAGACAAAATCTCTCCTGTAGGAGATGAAGTCAGTGGAACAGAAGGACAATCTGTCAAACTGAGATGTAACTATGAGACAAGTTACACCACACCTTACCTTCACTGGTACAGACATCATTCTGACCTTCAGGCTCCTCAGTTTATACTCTGGAAACAAGCAGGGACTGATAGAAAATATATCCCTGATAATCGATATGAATCTCAGACACCAGCAAAATCAACTGAACTGTCCATCAGAGACCTAACCCTGGCAGACACAGCTCTCTACTACTGTGCTCTAGAAACACAGTGATACAAAGTGTAGAAGAGGCTGTACAAAAACCTGAACACAGATATCTGACTACTCTTCAAAGAGGAGGGAAGTGGTATTCAAACCACAGCTTCATATCAGATGGATTCTGCTAATTCCTGTTTGATCAGAGTCACTGTGGTTACAGCTGCTAATGAAACACTGTGGGAGGATTCACATGAGCAGCAAATCCACATCAATGACAAACCAACTGGATGATGCTTCAAACACAACATGAAAACTAAGAATCTGAAGTGAAAACAAGTAGATGAAGCATGTTAAGACATGACATGAAGGAACTTCCTCACAGCTGCAGGATTCCTTTGAAAGGACTAACTGGGACATTTTTGAGGATCAGTCTTTCTAGATTCATATTTGTAAAGTTGTATATTGTGTGATTAAAGATTGAACTCAGTCAGGACCTTCACATGTGCAGTTAAATGTCTTTTTGTTTCCTCATCATCTACTTCTTTACAGTCACTGAGCTCAATGCTGTCCAACTTAACAAACACACACCAAGAGACAAAACACAAGTCAAACCAGGAAACCGTCTTCATCCATCCATTTTCTGTAACCGCTTCTTCTTGAAGGGTCGCGGGGGTCTGGAGTCTATCCCAGCTGACACTGGGTGAGAGGCGGGTTCACCCTGGACAAGTTACCAGTTCATCACAGGACTGACACACAGAGACAGACAACCACTCACACTCACACCTACAGGACATTTAGAGTCACCAATTAACCAAGAATGCATGTCTTTGGACTGTGGGAGGAAGCCAGAGAACTTGGAGAGAACCCATGCAGATACAAGGAGAACATGCAAACTCCGCACAGAAAGGCCCCGCCCCAATCAGCTGGGGGATTCGAACTCAGGACCTTCTTGCTGTGACACACTCGCTTGTTGGAGGGAACAGAAAGGAGGTTCTCCACCATTGGCCTGCGGTCCTGTCGGGCGTGGGTCGCCGTGATTTAAGCAGTTGTTAAAATGCAACTCAGCTGCAACATGGTTTCACTCGTGCGGCTTAAAATGTCAGTACAAAAACAGGGCGTCATTTATTTACCCTGTAAACGGCGTCATCAGCTCCTCCATGATGCTGCTGCACACAGGTTTACAAGCAAACATGAAGATAAATCCTCTTTTTAATATAAAAGTTTGAAACACACACTCTGAGCTCCTCTCCTGACAGTAAAGTAGCTGCATCACAGCGACTCCCCTGTTTTTTTTCTCCAGAAGCTCCAGTCTGCCACCGACCCTCTCCTGCAGAGCTCCCCAGCACTGAGCAGCTGTCTGTCAGCTCTGTGTCTCAGCTCTGTCCAGTCCTCTCAACACTCAGCAAAGCTCTGTGATACACGTGAATAAACACAACTGAAGGTGAACTCAGAAGTAACGCAGTGAGCTGACAAACTCCTGGGTCGATCATGTTACTCATTAGGCTCGTTTCTCTTTGTTATAATGCTGTTTTATAGTGACTTTTCCTGCAGTAGTTTCCATCATTGATTCAGGGTCTCACCGGAGGAACGTGCAGCTGCACGAGTGGGAGGAGTCCCCCAGGTCCTAAAACACCTGTCATTAATTGAAGTCTACTGTCACGGGTCAGATTCTCTAAATGCTGAAAACAGAGCTATAGAAGAGGTGCAGAAGTGTCGTTCTCTCTCAGAACACCTGATTTACAACACGCTGAAATGTTTTCATGAAATTATTTCTCAATTATACCAAAACAATGTTGCCTACTGGAGCTACTAGTTACTTTTCAGCAGTGGTGGAAAGAATACTGAAACTCTGTACTCAAGCACAAGTACTGTTACATTACTATAAATATATATACTCAATTACAAGTAAGTACAAGAGTGTCACTAACTTTTAACCACTGATGTCACAGTCACCTCTCCAAAACAGGGCTTGCAATTATCATTGATAATTGATCAGATCAATATTTTCTGATATTCTTATAAATACTATTAAAAGTCTGGTTTTAAAGATCAGCAACAACCAAATGCCTGATGAACAAGCAGGTCACCTTCTTATGTAAAATTTGGTTAATATTATTGATGGTAAATGATTTCTAAAAGTTGGCAGGTCTGACGTCACGATTCAACTTTCCACGTTGGTCTCGTCACTTGAGGATGCAGACAGTCGGAGTGACGAGGGGGAACCAAAGGGATCAAATCAATGTGGTGTTGTGGACTTACAGTCTCAGTGTCTGAGAACATCAGACCAAAATCAGTCACAGCATTGACTGAGAAGGAGTCAAAGTCATCGACCACAAGTCATCCAACACCTGAACAAAGACAAGTGAAGATATTAAGACATGACGGCTTCTGATGACTGATAGTATGAAGATAATTTCATGTCGAAAATATTAATATTAGTATTTCTCCACTGTAATTAAAGGAACTATAAAATGTTCTCCATGTTCCCAGAATAAAGACTAAACCTTCAGGTGATGGAGCTTCCTTCTACTGCGACCTGCCTCGGTCTCACAATGATGTGAAGAACTGAAACTGAACATTCAGCAAACATTTCTCTGAGGCACAAATCATCATCATCACTGGCTGAGCTGAACTTTGGTAGGCAGAGAATCTCTAAAAAGGTTTTTCTGTGGCTCCACCCACTGACATTTAACTCAACCAATGAGATTATTTGTGTCTCCAGAGCAGAAATGTTTGAGGAAGTAAAAGCACAATCATGTTGATGTTGAGGAGAAGAGCTGTGCAGCAGAGAGGCTGTTTAGTTTGTTCATTCTACTGCAGTGGAAGAACATTGATCATCTGCTGTCTGTTTGACTTGAACAACTCCAAAGACATGTTGCTTTACCTCTTTTTACTTTTCTCTCTCTTTATAGGTGAGTGTTAGAACACAGATCAAAGTCTCATTTCAGCTGCTGGATTAACCAGATATTTGCTCTACATTTCATAACTAGAGGTTTATCTGTGTAAGGTAACAATTTCCATGAGACAAAAAGACATTTGCTTTATTGAATGAATCTCAAAATGATGAAAGATGAAAGAAAAAGTCCAGAACCTCCGTTGAGTCTCTTGATGTTTGAATCTCTTGCAGACTAACTGACATGAATAATCCTCATTTTGCAGCCCTGGTTTCCATGAACAGCATAAATCCAGAAAGAACTGAAGAACATGTTGAAGAGGGAAGAAACATCAACCTGACCTGTAAATATGACGGTGCTATCTACAGTATCCAGTGGTACCGACAGAACCAGAGATCCAGACCAGAGTTCCTGCTCTCCATCACAGAGGGAGGATTGATTCATCCAACTGTTTCTGATTTCTCAGCTCACATTAAGAAAACAGAGAAACGTGTCGATCTGGAGATCATCTCAGCTAAAGTGACAGACTCTGCTGTGTACTACTGTGCTCTGCAGCCCACAGTGACAGGAAACACCAAAACTCTGTACAAAAACCTTTGGAGCAAAGACAACAGAAAACTCCACAACATCCACTAGAGGGAGACACACACTGTTACACTTCAGTAGGATGTGATGATCCAGTCTAGATTCTTTGTAGTGGAGATGAAAACAACAGAAAATGACAAAGAAAAGACAGAAGCAGGATGAGGGAAAGTGTTGTTTCATACAACTGAAACTCTGATGATGGAACTTTCTGGGAATTTATTTATATGAACAACATGTCATCATAATTGAGTTTAAAAACAAATCATGTCTCATCTTATAGAGCTCAAATTCAACTCCATGCCAGTCATTTTTGTGAGACATGTTGCATGAAGACATGGAGACATGAAGACATGAAGCTCTATAATCATATGTCATAGTGTGTCATTATATTTGGGGATGAGGCGTCAGAAACTTGGGATCAGTCGCATTCTGGCCAAAATCAGTGGATCAGATAGTGGAGAAAAAAAGTCTAATCTGATTTAATACATGAACCTAAATGATCACATAAATTGTTGATAGGGCTGGACGATTAATTGAATTTTGATTTTGATTTTGGCTTGTCACGATCATAAAATCATTATAATTGAAGAAAAATGATTCATGTGCTGTGTGGCGTGCATGCAAATTCCTGAGCTGTAAAAGCACAGTGAATGCACCAGTCTTACGTGCAGGTGCTGCAAACTAGGAGCGATTGAGAAAAATGGCAGAACGGCAGCCTTTAGTTTAGAAGAAAGGTTGGATATCATCAGTCATATGGAAACATTTTGGTTTCAAGTTGTTGGACGTCGAGCAGAAGGAAGGAGCAAAATTGATCACACTGTCATTTCTGCTCCCCAAGAAAACACGACCAATTTATTGAACCATTTAAAGTACAGTCATAAAGTGGTCTAAGACCAAGTGATAAAGGAGCAGAAGACACAAAAAAGTGCAAACTCGTCGGCTTCAGCCAACACAGTCCTCTATGAAGGACACTCTCTCTACCCACGGCTCTCCAGACTGAGCAGGAAATACCTGTGCATCCCTGCCACAGGTGCTGCATCAGAGCGGCTTTTTAGCACAGGAGGAAAAGTTGTCTCCTGCCTTCAGTCATCATTAAAGCCAGACCAAGTGAACAGTCTGCTGATCCTAAACCTGAGTTTGTAGGAGGCAGACTGAGGGAGTATATGACTACCAGGCCAATCTTTTTCTGTATTTACAAAAGGTTTTTCAAAAATCCTCAAAGAATATTTAGGGTTTTTTTTGCTGTGTTATTAGTGTTTTTGCGTTTTGCATGTAGATTATGGCTCTTTATTATAATTTATTGTTTTTACATATTGCTGTTGTTATTTTAATTTATTATTATTATTATTATTATTATTATTATTATTATTATTATTATTATTATTATTGTTGTTGTTATTGTTATTATAATTATTATTTTCATTTTTATTATTATTATTATTATTATTATTATTATTATTATTATTATCATTTTACTTGTTTCTAAATTATTTCTGGTTGTTGTTTTAAGTTAAATTTAAAGTTGAGTTTTGGTGGTTCAATAAATACTTTAATAGATTTTCAAATTAACAAAAATTCGTGTTTATTAATTGTGATTTCAATATCACTCAAAATAACTGTGATTATTATTGTTGCCATAATTGTTCTTATGTTCTGTATGATATTTGATGTTGAGTTTTTCTTTCATCAACAGCTGACTTACGTTGTACTTTGAAGAAATGCTGCTACCAGTGTGTTAACCAGGAGGAAGAGGAAGAGAGAGAAGTGAAAATACAGATCTAAGAGGAGACGGAGAGATTCAGGGAGGAGCTAAGCTGTTACTGAACTATAGAAGAGAGAGGAACTTCCATATTCAGCAGAGTTCAATACACAAACCACAAACATTACCTTTATTCAACATGCTGTCACTGCATCATTGTGTGTTTTCTCTGCTCTTTGTCATGATTCTAACAGGTAATGTACATCTTATATTTTGAAATAAAAAGAATTCACTTTTTTTATGAATGTCATTCAATACTTGAGTGTTTGGTCAAACAGTTTAAATCTCTTCTTTCAGGTGTCAGCTGTGAAGAACTCAGTCCAGTTGACAAAGAGGTGTCCAGTTTAGAAGACATCTCTGTTACTCTGTCCTACAGATACTCAAAAAGTGCTGCAGCTAATGATTATTTCTTCTGGTATCAACAATATCCAGGAAAACCACCAAAGTTCCTCATCTCTCATACAGGAACAGGATCACTCACGTCAAGTCCAGTCTCTGGACTGAAGATTAAAGTGAGTGAAGATAAAACCCAGATGGATCTGCAGATCTCCTCTGCTGCAGTGACAGACTCTGCTGTGTACTACTGTGCTGTGAGGCCCACAGTGACAGGAAACACCAAAACTCTGTACAAAAACACAAGCTGACACACTGACAAGCTGCTGGAAGCCTTTTTTCCACACTGTTGTACTGAACTTTTTACCTCCACTAGAGGGCCACATTATCAAGTAGGTGGTGCTCTACTTCTGCACTGTGTTCAACCATTCTGTCAATAATAACTGCTGCTGTGAAGAGAACAATTCTCACACTGAATGTTGAACATCAGCTAGTTTCTCCTGTTGATTTAAACCTTGTTGTAGAGATGGAACATTGGCTGTGGATTATTCTTGCTGCTCTTTTCTTTGGTAAGATACAAAGCACAACATGTTTGGATTCTTTTCTAAAGATTGATGTCAACTGGAGTTCAGAGCAGAAATCTCTCAACAGTTGAGCTGTTTCTGTCCACAGAGTAACACTGTACACTTGATATTTTCCACTGTCTTCTCCTCTCAGCCTCATGAACAATGTTAGTCTAATGGATTCATTTTATACACTTTTTCCAGGACTAACAGCTGGAGACAAAATCTCTCCTGTAGGAGATGAAGTCAGTGGAACAGAAGGACAATCTGTCAAACTGAGATGTGAATATGAGACAACAGAGACGTATATTTATCTTTACTGGTACAGACATCATTCTGACCTTCAGGCTCCTCAGTTTATACTCTGGAAAGGAGAAGGATCAGCAAGTCATCTCCAATATATTCCTGATAATCGATATGGATCGAAGACATCAGACACATCAACTGAACTGACCATCAGAGACCTAACCCTGGCAGACACAGCTCTCTACTACTGTGCTCTAGAAACACAGTGATACAAAGTGTAGAAGAGGCTGTACAAAAACCTGAACACAGATATCTGACTACTCTTCAAAGAGGAGGGAAGTGGTATTCAAACCACAGCTTCATATCAGATGGATTCTGCTAATTCCTGTTTGATCAGAGTCACTGTGGTTACAGCTGCTAATGAAACACTGTGGGAGGATTCACATGAGCAGCAAATCCACATCAATGACAAACCAACTGGATGATGCTTCAAACACAACATGAAAACTAAGAATCTGAAGTGAAAACAAGTAGATGAAGCATGTTAAGACATGACATGAAGGAACTTCCTCACAGCTGCAGGATTCCTTTGAAAGGACTAACTGGGACATTTTTGAGGATCAGTCTTTCTAGATTCATATTTGTAAAGTTGTATATTGTGTGATTAAAGATTGAACTCAGTCAGGACCTTCACATGTGCAGTTAAATGTCTTTTTGTTTCCTCATCATCTACTTCTTTACAGTCACTGAGCTCAATGCTGTCCAACTTAACAAACACACACCAAGAGACAAAACACAAGTCAAACCAGGAAACCGTCTTCATCCATCCATTTTCTGTAACCGCTTCTTCTTGAAGGGTCGCGGGGGTCTGGAGTCTATCCCAGCTGACACTGGGTGAGAGGCGGGTTCACCCTGGACAAGTTACCAGTTCATCACAGGACTGACACACAGAGACAGACAACCACTCACACTCACACCTACGGGACATTTAGAGTCACCAATTAACCAAGAATCCATGTCTTTGGACTGTGGAAGGAAGCCAGAGAACCTGGAGAGAACCCATGCAGATACAAGGAGAACATGCAGACTCCACACAGAAAGGCCCCGCCCCAATCAGCTGGGGGATTCGAACTCAGGACCTTCTTGCTGTGACACACTCGCTTGTTGGAGGGAACAGAAAGGAGGTTCTCCACCATTGGCCTGCAGTCCTGTCGGGCGTGGGTCGCCGTGATTTAAGCAGTTGTTAAAATGCAACTCAGCTGCAACATGGTTTCACTCGTGCGGCTTAAAATGTCAGTACAAAAACAGGGCGTCATTTATTTACCCTGTAAACGGCGTCATCAGCTCCTCCATGATGCTGCTGCACACAGGTTTACAAGCAAACATGAAGATAAATCCTCTTTTTAATATAAAAGTTTGAAACACACACTCTGAGCTCCTCTCCTGACAGTAAAGTAGCTGCATCACAGCGACTCCCCTGTTTTTTTTCTCCAGAAGCTCCAGTCTGCCACCGACCCTCTCCTGCAGAGCTCCCCAGCTCTGAGCAGCTGTCTGTCAGCTCTGTGTCTCAGCTCTGTCCAGTCCTCTCAACACTCAGCAAAGCTCTGTGATACACGTGAATAAACACAACTGAAGGTGAACTCAGAAGTAACGCAGTGAGCTGACAAACTCCTGGGTCGATCATGTTACTCATTAGGCTCGTTTCTCTTTGTTATAATGCTGTTTTATAGTGACTTTTCCTGCAGTAGTTTCCATCATTGATTCAGGGTCTCACCGGAGGAACGTGCAGCTGCACGAGTGGGAGGAGTCCCCCAGGTCCTAAAACACCTGTCATTAATTGAAGTCTACTGTCACGGGTCAGATTCTCTAAATGCTGAAAACAGAGCTATAGAAGAGGTGCAGAAGTGTCGTTCTCTCTCAGAACACCTGATTTACAACACGCTGAAATGTTTTCATGAAATTATTTCTCAATTATACCAAAACAATGTTGCCTACTGGAGCTACTAGTTACTTTTCAGCAGTGGTGGAAAGAATACTGAAACTCTGTACTCAAGCACAAGTACTGTTACATTACTAAAATATTACTCAATTACAAGTAAGTACAAGAGTGTCACTAACTTTTAACCACTGATGTCACAGTCACCTCTCCAAAACAGGGCTTGCAATTATCATTGATAATTGATCAGATCAATATTTTCTGATATTCTTATAAATACTATTAAAAGTCTGGTTTTAAAGATCAGCAACAACCAAATGCCTGATGAACAAGCAGGTCACCTTCTTATGTAAAATTTGGTTAATATTATTGATGGTAAATGATTTCTAAAAGTTGGCAGGTCTGACGTCACGATTCAACTTTCCACGTTGGTCTCGTCACTTGAGGATGCAGACAGTCGGAGTGACGAGGGGGAACCAAAGGGATCAAATCAATGTGGTGTTGTGGACTTACAGTCTCAGTGTCTGAGAACATCAGACCAAAATCAGTCACAGCATTGACTGAGAAGGAGTCAAAGTCATGGACCACAAGTCATCCAACACCTGAACAAAGACAAGTGAAGATATTAAGACATGACGGCTTCTGATGACTGATAGTATGAAGATAATTTCATGTAGAAAATATTAATATTAGTATTTCTCCACTGTAATGAAAGGAACTATAAAATGTTCTCCATGTTCCCAGAATAAAGACTAAACCTTCAGGTGATGGAGCTTCCTTCTACTGCGACCTGCCTCGGTCTCACAATGATGTGAAGAACTGAAACTGAACATTCAGCAAACATTTCTCTGAGGCAGAAATCATCATAATCACTGGCTGAGCTGAACTTTGGTAGGCAGAGAATCTCTAAAAAGGTTTTTCTGTGGCTCCACCCACTGACATTTAACTCAACCAATGAGATTATTTGTGTCTCCAGAGCAGAAATGTTTGAGGAAGTAAAAGCACAATCATGTTGATGTTGAGGAGAAGAGCTGTGCAGCAGAGAGGCTGTTTAGTTTGTTCATTCTACTGCAGTGGAAGAACATTGATCATCTGCTGTCTGTTTGACTTGAACAACTCCAAAGACATGTTGCTTTACCTCTTTTTACTTTTCTCTCTCTTTATAGGTGAGTGTTAGAACACAGATCAAAGTCTCATTTCAGCTGCTGGATTAACCAGATATTTGCTCTACATTTCATAACTAGAGGTTTATCTGTGTAAGGTAACAATTTCCATGAGACAAAAAGACATTTGCTTTATTGAATGAATCTCAAAATGATGAAAGATGAAAGAAAAAGTCCAGAACCTCCGTTGAGTCTCTTGATGTTTGAATCTCTTGCAGACTAACTGACATGAATAATCCTCATTTTGCAGCCCTGGTTTCCATGAACAGCATAAATCCAGAAAGAACTGAAGAACATGTTGAAGAGGGAAGAAACATCAACCTGACCTGTAAATATGACGGTGTTATCACCAATATCCAGTGGTACCGACAGAACCAGAGATCCAGACCAGAGTTCCTGCTCTCCATCACAGAGGGAGGATCGATTCATCCAACTGTTTCTGATTTCTCAGCTCACATTAAGAAAACAGAGAAACGTGTCGATCTGGAGATCATCTCAGCTAAAGTGACAGACTCTGCTGTGTACTACTGTGCTCTGCAGCCCACAGTGACAGGAAACACCAAAACTCTGTACAAAAACCTTTGGAGCAAAGACAACAGAAAACTCCACAACATCCACTAGAGGGAGACACACACTGTTACACTTCAGTAGGATGTGATGATCCAGTCTAGATTCTTTGTAGTGGAGATGATCTAAAGTCTAGAGTCTAAAGGTCCACCTGGGTCACTGCCTCTTTTTCTTTTATTGTTTCTGTAAACATCCAACTACAGGATATTTTTGCACATTCTCTGTGTATCATCCTCATAGCAATAAAAAGTGATATTATCTCTGCGTATGGTTGGCCCCAGGAGTAGCATGTCTGTGGTAAATAAGAGGGAACCCAGTACAGAACCCTGTGAGAACCCAGAAGAGAGGAGGTGACAGGAGGAGACATCTCCAAGAATAACAGAGGAGGACCTGTTGGACAGATAAGAGACGAACCAATCCAGAGTCAGTACAGGGGCCTCATTAATGAACATTTTCCTAAGTGCTTGTTCCATCTTATCTCAAGTTTCCAAGATTGGAAAAATCTGATCCTCTTATTTAGAGAAGCAGTTCTTAAACTCATGTCTGTGTCCTTTTCTATCTCAGACCTCAACTCTTATCCTGAGGGACGAAATCCTAACTAGATTTTTAAACCTTGATTCTTCAGTTGGCTCTCGTCCTGTCACGTCTGTATCTGTGTTTACAATGTGCACATGACTGCCTGTATCCATGACAACTGGTTCACTTTACTCTTTAGCTTGTTATAATCGAGAACACAGACAGGAAACACCACCTTCTGGAGGAGTTTTCTTACCAATCATTGGCTCAAGATAAAGATTTGAAGTGGCAGAGGTGGTCTTACATCAGTGTGTGGGTCTTTAGGACTGTGGACGGGATTAAAAAGACATGATTCACCATCTGCAGCGAGATGAAAAACAGAGGTACGAAAAGCAGAATCTGAGTTCTTCAGGATTTTAAAGTCGGCCTTTGTTTCGATTCCCTCCAAATCAATTTCTAAGCTGTACAATGCGCTATTTCTGGCCAAAAATGAAAACACTCTGTGTATTAAGGAAAAATGGGAAAAATAAGCAGGAGTAAGGATTTCGGAGGAGGCTTGGGGAGAGATATGCAGCTTTCAGTGGTCCTCAACTAACTCTATGGAGTGGAGGGAGCACTGCTGGAAAATATAGTACGATTTTTTAAGACCCCGCACCAGGAAAAATATAATACTAAAAGTTCTATATGTTGGAGACAATGTGGGTCAGTGGAGGCAAACCACTCACACATATTTTGGGCATGCCCTAAACTGAGTTCATACTGGAAGGGTATCCATAAAATATTGTGTACGGTATTCAAAATTCATCTACCCATGAATATAGAGACGCTTTATTTGGGCTATGTTATGTGTCTGAAACAGAGGAGGGATACAAAGCTGCTGCAGGCCCTATTGGCTGCAAGTAAAAAATCAATTACCAGAAAGTGGCTAAGTACAACACCACCTACAGTGGAAGATTGGCAGGGTGTGATTTTGGAAATATTTAAGATGGAAAAACGGACTTACTCTTTGAAGGCTCAAAAAGACAAGTTCTACCAAATTTGGTGATTGAATTTATAACCCCAATGAGAGCAGGCTTTGTATAACTTCATTAATGTTTCAAACTCCTTTCCTCCTTTCATTGAGAAAAATATAGAAAGGTAAGCTGCCTTCAGTTAGGTTGTACATAGTTACCGTTCTTGGGAATAAGAGTTGGGCATGTGTATGAAAATGGTTTACCCGATGGCTGACAGAGTAGAAGTTCATAGGGATGTATGATTACTTGTTGTTATGTGGGAGAACACAGATGAGCATGATTGAAGTTATAAAGATGAATGGTTTATGAGATTCACTCAGATTTTCATCTTTGGAAGTGAAGGACTGATAAGCTACTAAAGATTGAGTTTCAGCATAGGAGGACTGCGACTTTCAGTTTTTTGTGTTTTTTTCTTGTACATATGTAGAGGACTGTAATAAGGAAAACAGGAAAAGAGAGCCATGGAGATTGTAAAATATTTGTAAGCAACATTGATGTCTTTTCCAAATAAAAAGATAATTACAAAAAAAAAGAAAAACAGAGGTACGGTGGCCAAAAGGGACCAAGAGAAGACAGGTGGAGGAACAGCTGACCAATCAACTGTTGAAGATGAAAAGATCTGAAACAGACAACAACTGGAGACATGAAGACAGAAACTGACGTCCAACACTCCTGTGATTCTACAAATCAAAAGTTGATCTGGTCTCAACTTTTTTCGGCGCTCCAATGATGCAGTCAGGTGTTAACCAATCACATGTCTGTTTCACTGCCTATGTCTCCCATCTTCCCACGACTCCTGTACTGTGTAAACTACAGAAGAAGAACTGAGTCTTGCTGTTGGCTACTTTCCAGTTTCACAGATGGGTTTCTTGTTCATAAACTTTACAGGGTGCTCACATATTCAGGGGAACAACGGCTTTGACAGCTGCTCAAAAGATTCTAGTCAACAGTTGTAATCAGTGAACATTTTGATGTAAATCTTGTTGACTCAATCATTAAATGCCATTTCAGAATTGATCTGTTTGTTTGTCTCTCATATCATATTCATATGTTGTGTAAAATGTTAGCTAACAGTAGCTGATTCTCAGTCACCAGGTCTCTGAATCAAATCACCACACTAATTTCGCTTTTCAAATAAATGTTTAGCTAAGTTCACAAAAACTTTCTGGGTTTTTGACACGTTCTATTCATTTGTTTTGTTGGTTATTGATCCTGTTTGTTCTCCAGAACTGAAGGTGGAGGAAGAGGAAGAGAGAGAAGTGAAAATACAGATCTAAGAGGAGACGGAGAGATTCAGGGAGGAGCTAAGCTGTTACTGAACTATAGAAGAGAGAGGAACTTCCATATTCAGCAGAGTTCAATACACAAACCACAAACATTACCTTTATTCAACATGCTGTCACTGCATCATTGTGTGTTTTCTCTCATGTTTCTTTACATTCTAACAGGTATGTTAGATTATGAAGACAATTAAAGGGAATCAAAATCAAAGAATGTCATTTATTTATTGTAACTTTTGCTAAATGTTTTAACAGAGTTCTCATTTCTTTCAGGTGTCAGCTGTGAAGAACTCAGTCCAGTTGAGAAAGAAGAGTCCAGTTTAGAAGACAGCTCTGTTACTCTGTCCTACAGATACTCCAAACTGTCACCTACTGATTATTTCTTCTGGTATCGACAATATCCAGGAAAACCACCAGAGTTCCTCATCTTTCATTTGGGAACACAAAATGCGACAGACTCTGGACTGAAGATTAAAGTGAGTGAAGATAAAACCCAGATGGATCTGCAGATCTCCTCTGCTGCAGTGACAGACTCTGCTGTGTACTACTGTGCTGTGAGGCCCACAGTGACAGGAAACACCAAAACTCTGTACAAAAACACAAGCTGACACACTGACAAGCTGCTGGAAGCCTTTTTTCCACACTGTTGTACTGAACTTTTTACCTCCACTAGAGGGCCACATTATCAAGTAGGCGGTGCTCTACTTCTGCACTGTGTTCAACCATTCTGTCAATAATAACTGCTGCTGTGAAGAGAACAATTCTCACACTGAATGTTGAACATCAGCTAGTTTCTCCTGTTGATTTAAACCTTGTTGTAGAGATGGAACATTGGCTGTGGATTATTCTTGCTGCTCTTTTCTTTGGTAAGATACAAAGCACAACATGTTTTATCTGCAGACACTTTAACATGTTACTGAGATTCACATCAATTCTAATTATTTCTGTCTGCATTAATTAACATGTAAAAATAAATGTTATGGTTCAATCTGATTATGGCCTGACTCTCTGGATAGGTAACTCTTTAATCCTACTGATTGATCTCCTTTAATCAATCATCTTTATTGATTCATCTCTTCCTCTGCATGTTCTCTTCTTCCACAGAGTGTAAAGGAGAAGACAGAGTGATCCAGCCAACAGGAGATGTCATTGTTACTGAAGGACAGACAGTTACACTTGACTGTAAATTTCAGACCGATGCTAATTCAATTCCATATTTGTTCTGGTACAAACAAGAAGTAAATGTTTCTCCATTGTATATTTTAAGACGTGATACTCTTGGAACAGAACAAAATGCTCCAGAGTTCCAGAAAGACAGATTTAATGCTTCAATCAAGAACAAATCAGTTCCTCTGAAGATCCAGAAGCTTCAGCTGTCTGACTCTGCTGTGTACTACTGTGCTCTGCAGCCCACAGTGACAGGAAACACCAAAACTCTGTACAAAAACCTTTGGAGCAAAGACAACAGAAAACTCCACAACATCCACTAGAGGGAGACACACACTGTTAAACTTCAATGGGACGTGATGACACTACTTTCTTTGTCGTGGTGGGAAGAACGACAGAAAATGAAATGTTCAGTCCAAACTCCTCAGCAGAAACTTAGACCACATTCCACTGTCAAACATCTCTGACTGGTGCTTAACATACTGATCCTGATCATCCTTCATATTTTTGATCCTTTATAAATAAGAAATAAAATAAATGAGCTGAATAAAGTTCATTTTTACAGCCTGACTTTACTTTGAGTGACACGCCGTGATGACAGATGTGTCACATGAGCAGGAGGTAGAATGTCAGTGAGACCTGTCAGCAGCACTGAACTGTATTTATATTTTCTAGTCTTCCAACCAATCAAAGTGTTTGACAACACATCACATTCACACATTCATACACTAATGGCAGCGTCTGTCCTTTAAGGAGCCCCTCCTCAGAAACTAACCACTCACACACTCACAGTCTGATTTCTGTGCCTTCAGGGATACTTTGCACACACGCTTTGAAGAAGTTGATCTTAGTAGCTCTTCAGGCATCTTACTGCCAAACTGGATGTAACTTATTACAATGACTCCTGCCATGTTCCTTGTCAGGAAGTCTTTTCTGCTACTGACTACATACGACCGTCAGTATCTGAAGCTGTCACTTTCCTAAATGTCAACATATTTTGTTCTGGTCTGGATAAGTATGTTTTTTAAAGGATGCTCTTCAGATTTTAGAGGTGTTTGTTCATTTTAAGCCTTTTAATCCACACATTTTAAGTCATGTACTTTTGGGGGGACAGTGGGACTGATTCTCCTCATTTTCAAACATTTTCCATACTTTAAGAAACAGAGCACTAAGAGAGGCAGATCTGTCTGATGATCAGCGTATATCTAATGTCAAGAGACAAGAAGAAGTGGAATTTCTTCACCATCCTGCACTTCTTTTTATCTCGCTGCCACAAACAAGTGAGTCCAGTAAAGTGGGTCATCTGTTTTCTTTCCCTCTGCTCCACTACATGTCTGCTACACCTTTGATGAAACACAAGAGGAGAGAAACGTGACCATCTGGGTTTCCTCCTCAAGCCAATGGTAGGAGAGACACTGCACTGATTTCCTGAGTTATTTAGATTTCGACTTGTTTTGGGCTTTTTTGGCCCAGTAGGGGTGATCGCTGACCTGAACAATGATTGGGTGAACACTTCAATGATTCAAATATCCAATCTGTAAAAGGACAGCATGATGTCAAGGTTCTTGTGACACAGGTCTGAAGTACTTTTAATGTGGTTGTCACGTGTTACTGAATAGATCTGATTAAAGACGTAGCTCAGACAGGACTTTCACATGTGCTGTCAGGTGTCAATCACTGTCACATTAATAGCGACTTCTTGCTGGATGTCATTTAGTGAATAACAGCAGCTCAGCAGAGACAAACACACTGTTTGTCAGAGTTGTGAGAGGAAGGAGGAGGGATTAAGGGAGGAGCAAAACTGTGACTCAAGTACAGAAAAGATAAACTTTCATACAAACACAGACAGACTGTCTTTATCTTTAAGATGCCGTCAGTGAACTTCAGTCTGTTTGTGTTTCTGATCACAGTAAGAGGTAGGTGAGATGCAGGCTGGTAAAAAGGGTTAAAAAAAAAAAAAAGAAAGAAAAAATCAATTTTTAAAATGTTTTGATCATCATAAATTTTGTTAATCGTACCATCCATTATCTTCTTACTTTTTCATGCCAAATAACAGAAAATGCTGTTCTGAGCATCTCAGGTGTGGAGCTTCACCGCTTCTCAATGTTTATTATTAAATTAAACTGAATATCTTTGAGCTTTAGACTCACAAAACCAGAAATTTAAAGACGTCGCCTTGGACTCTGTCCTGGATTAAACATGACAATTAGCTTTAGCCTTTGTTGTTATTTGATAACTACTGATGACCTTCTGATTCTGTGTCTGATTATAAATCAAACTATTTGTATGGGATCAAACAGGACCTGACTTTGTGCAGGTAGATGTCTGTGCCACTAGCCTGGTCAGGCAAATGAAAAAAGAAAGAAAAGACAAAATACAAAACAAACATTAATGTTGAACCCTGATATCACTAACATCAAACATGAAGTTACAGACTTCTCTCTTCCTTCAGGTGTCAGCTGTCAACAACTGACTGCAGTCAAGACAGAAGAGTCCAGTTTAGAAGACAGCTCTGTTACTCTGTCCTACAGATACTCCAAACTGTCACCTACTGATTATTTCTTCTGGTATCAACAATATCCAGGAAAACCACCAGAGTTCCTCATCTTTCACTTGGGAACACAAAATGCGACAGACTCTGGACTGAAGATTAAAGTGAGTGAAGATAAAACCCAGATGGATCTGCAGATCTCCTCTGCTGCAGTGACAGACTCTGCTGTGTACTACTGTGCTGTGAGGCCCACAGTGACAGGAAACACCAAAACTCTGTACAAAAACACAAGCTGACACACTGACAAGCTGCTGGAAGCCTTTTTTCCACACTGTTGTACTGAACTTTTTACCTCCACTAGAGGGCCACATTATCAAGTAGGCGGTGCTCTACTTCTGCACTGTGTTCAACCATTCTGTCAATAATAACTGCTGCTGTGAAGAGAACAATTCTCACACTGAATGTTGAACATCAGCTAGTTTCTCCTGTTGATTTAAACCTTGTTGTAGAGATGGAACATTGGCTGTGGATTATTCTTGCTGCTCTTTTCTTTGGTAAGATACAAAGCACAACATGTTTTATCTGCAGACACTTTAACATGTTACTGAGATTCACATCAATTCTAATTATTTCTGTCAGCATTAATTAACATGTAAAAATAAATGTTATGGTTCAATCTGATTATGTCCTGACTCTCTGGATAGGTAACTCTTTAAACCTACTGATTGATCTCCTTTAATCAATCATCTTTATTGATTCATCTCTTCCTCTGCATGTTCTCTTCTTCCACAGAGTGTAAAGGAGAAGACAGAGTGATCCAGCCAACAGGAGATGTCATTGTTACTGAAGGACAGACAGTTACACTTGACTGTAAATTTGAGATCGGTGCTACTTCAATTCCATATTTGTTCTGGTACAAACAAGAAGTAAATGATTTCCCAAAGTTCATGCTGAAATGTTTCTCAAAAACAGTAGAAAAGGCTCCAGAGTTCCAGAAAGACAGATTTAATGCTTCAATCAAGAACAAATCAGTTCCTCTGAAGATCCAGAAGCTTCAGCTGTCTGACTCTGCTGTGTACTACTGTGCTCTGCAGCCCACAGTGACAGGAAACACCAAAACTCTGTACAAAAACCTTTGGAGCAAAGACAACAGAAAACTCCACAACATCCACTAGAGGGAGACACACACTGTTAAACTTCAGTAGGATGTGATGATCCAGTCTAGATTCTTTGTAGTGGAGATGAAAACAACAGAAAATTAAGCACTAAAGATGAAACTAGAGTTGCAAATTGTAATCAGTTTCCTTAATTAATCATTGGTAAAATTAATGATGAATTTATAGTTATGATTAAAAAAACAAAGATTTCACAAATACCAAACAAAACCAAATGCATTTTCTCCTCCTCAATCAAAGCTTTGTTCCCATAGCAACATGTTGCATATTCTCTGACAGCGTTACACAGCCGATGAAACATAAAAAGACCAGAAGACCTACATATGAAACACATATTCTTTAATATTGGAAACATGTGGAGAGTGCTCATCAAAATAAAGTTATTTTTCACATCTGTGTTTGATACAAGATTTCTTAACTTTTATTTGATTGACCAAATTCTTTAAGATTGATTAATGGTCATCTATGAATCATCATCATCCCAGATAAAACACAAAATGAGAGTAAGAGTTGTTTGATTAGACACAAACTCTGATGTTAATGAGGTGGTGTGGGATGGTTTTTATATGAACAACATCTCATCATAACTGAGCATAACAGAAAATCCTCTGACATCTAACACAACTCAAATTCAACTCTGGAGGTCAAATCCTGGTTTAAATATTCAGAACGGACAAAATGAGAGACAGTTTCAATTTAAGGACACTTCAATTGATTTATATATGAAATATACAAATAAATAATAAATGAGTTTCTCTGAAGCTGTGAATTCTTGTGGTGCACCACAGGGTTCAGTCCTCGCTCCTCTCATGTTCTCTTTATATGTTTTCTTTAGATGAAATTATTTCTAATCACAACATGAATTTACATTGTTTTGTTGATCATATGTGATTATAGATTCCATTAAAATCCACCAATGATGGCAGCTGGTTTATTGCATTAGAAATAATGGAAGGAAACAACATATTTGACAAATTCCAGTGTGGCTTTAGAAAGAACCAGAGTAGAGAGACAGCCCTACTCAGAGTCTCTAAAGACCTCCTGATGAATGTGACCTCTGGTAACCTCACTCTTCTCCTTTAACTGGATTTGACAGGAACCTTCAATACAGTTGATCACACAGTTCGTCTCCACAGACTCAGGAACTGGGTTGGCTTTGAGGAAACTGGTTTTCTTCTTATCTATCAAACAGAGTATTCAAGGTCACTGTTGATCATTTTAGTTCTTCAGCTGTTCTCATGTCATGTGGGGTTCCACAGGGATCAGTTCTTGGCCCTCTTCTGTTCAGTCTGTATCTGTTGCCCCTTGTTATTTACCACTTCACCCCTGTGTCCTACCATTTCTACACTGATCTTTCTCAGTTCTCTGTCTAGTTTAACTCTGAAAATCACAATAATGGATCGATAAGGACAGGATGGCCTCCAGCTTCCTGCAACTGAACACAGATCAGACTGAAGTCCTGGTTGTTGGTCCAGATCATATCAACAGTGTCACTCCCTGCCTCAGTCCACTAACAACTCACCTGAAACACTCAGATAAAAACTTGGGAGCTGATTTTGATCAATAACTCAACTTCAATCAGCACATTAAGAATATTGTCCAATTGTGTTTGTTGCAAATCAGAAATATTGTCAAAATTAAACCAATTCTCCCAAAAACACAGTCGAACAATGAATCCACAGCCTCATTTCCTCCAGCAGAGACTAATGTAACTCACTATTCACCTGCCTAACTGATTCTTCTCACAAACACTCGACACAGGAAACACATCACTCCAGTCCTGACACAACTACATTAGTTCTCTGTCTGCTACAGAATTCAGTTGAAGTCCCTCCATGGTCCAGTCCACTTTACAGAACTCTGCCCCAAGACCCCTCAGATCACACAGTCACACTGTGTTAAAAGTGTCAGTGTCCAGCCTTAAAACAAAAGGAGACAAAGTTTTTACTGTTTTAGCTCCAACATTATAGAATAAACTCCCTCATGACATCAGAGCAACTGAATCAGGACTCCTTCTAAAAACTCACCTGTACAAACTGTCATCTCTATAATTATTTGATGTATATTTAAATATGTTAATGTTGTTCTTTTATATCTTGTTTTCTGTCTGTGATGTTCTCTCATGTTGTGGTTTTATTTATCTGGAATTTTAATTTGTGAAGAACCTGAAGAACTCTGGTTTTGAAAGGTTCTGTACAAATAAAGTTTATTATTATTATAATTATGATTATTAATAGTAGTATTACAACAACATGTATTTATACATGAAGTGAGGTCTTACTGGACCCTGAATTTCTGTAAATCAGATTAAATCAAATGTTAAACTGTCTGCTGATGTTAAGCCTACTGCTCAGAGTCTGAGTTTAATACTTGATGCTGAGATCTTCTTTCATTACCAGCATCACAAATTTTACTGTGATAAAAAAAAAAAATGTTGTCTCCACTTTGATTATAATTTAGCTCCTTCTTCTGTTTGTAAACCCTGAAAAGATGATCTGTCATTTAAACCTTCACAGCTACATTTCTGTAACTCCTCTTATAAAAGAATCTGAAGAAAAAAAAATCCTCCCTCCTCCATCTGGAACAAAATGCTGCTACCAGTGTGTTAACCAGGAGGAAGAGGAAGAGAGAGAAGTGAAAATACAGATCTAAGAGGAGACGGAGAGATTCAGGGAGGAGCTAAGCTGTTACTGAACTATAGAAGAGAGAGGAACTTCCATATTCAGCAGAGTTCAATACACAAACCACAAACATTACCTTTATTCAACATGCTGTCACTGCATCATTGTGTGTTTTCTCTCATGTTTCTTTACATTCTAACAGGTATGTTAGATTATGAAGACAATTAAAGGGAATCAAAATCAAAGAATGTCATTTATTTATTGTAACTTTTGCTAAATGTTTTAACAGAGTTCTCATTTCTTTCAGGTGTCAGCTGTGAAGAACTCAGTCCAGTTGAGAAAGAAGAGTCCAGTTTAGAAGACAGCTCTGTTACTCTGTCCTACAGATACTCCAAACTGTCACCTACTGATTATTTCTTCTGGTATCGACAATATCCAGGAAAACCACCAGAGTTCCTCCTTTCCATCTCAGGGAGTAACATTAGAAACACAGCAGAATCTCTGAAATCAGACAGAAGGTTTTCTACTGATCTGACTGAAGAAAAGCATCGAGTGGATCTGCAGATCTCCTCTGCTGCAGTGACAGACTCTGCTGTGTACTACTGTGCTGTGAGGCCCACAGTGACAGGAAACACCAAAACTCTGTACAAAAACACAAGCTGACACACTGACAAGCTGCTGGAAGCCTTTTTTCCACACTGTTGTACTGAACTTTTTACCTCCACTAGAGGGCCACATTATCAAGTAGGCGGTGCTCTACTTCTGCACTGTGTTCAACCATTCTGTCAATAATAACTGCTGCTGTGAAGAGAACAATTCTCACACTGAATGTTGAACATCAGCTAGTTTCTCCTGTTGATTTAAACCTTGTTGTAGAGATGGAACATTGGCTGTGGATTATTCTTGCTGCTCTTTTCTTTGGTAAGATACAAAGCACAACATGTTTGGATTCTTTTCTAAAGATTGATGTCAACTGGAGTTCAGAGCAGAAATCTCTCAACAGTTGAGCTGTTTCTGTCCACAGAGTAACACTGTACACTTGATATTTTCCACTGTCTTCTCCTCTCAGCCTCATGAACAATGTTAGTCTAATGGATTCATTTTATACACTTTTTCCAGGACTAACAGCTGGAGACAAAATCTCTCCTGTAGGAGATGAAGTCAGTGGAACAGAAGGACAATCTGTCAAACTGAGATGTGAATATGAGACAACAGCAGGTGGTGTTTTACTTTACTGGTACAGACATCATTCTGACCTTCAGGCTCCTCAGTTTATACTCTGGAAAGGAGAAGGATCAGTAAGTGATCTCCAGTATATCCCTGATAATCGATATGACTCTGAGACATCAGACACATCAACTGAACTGTCCATCAGAGACCTAACCCTGGCAGACACAGCTCTCTACTACTGTGCTCTAGAAACACAGTGATACAAAGTGTAGAAGAGGCTGTACAAAAACCTGAACACAGATATCTGACTACTCTTCAAAGAGGAGGGAAGTGGTATTCAAACCACAGCTTCATATCAGATGGATTCTGCTAATTCCTGTTTGATCAGAGTCACTGTGGTTACAGCTGCTAATGAAACACTGTGGGAGGATTCACATGAGCAGCAAATCCACATCAATGACAAACCAACTGGATGATGCTTCAAACACAACATGAAAACTAAGAAATAGAAAGTGACTCACTAAATCCTCTTCGTACTCTGTGGCTCATTAGGCCACAATGAGCTGCTTCCATTGTTCAACATGTTGAGATACACAACAAATACACACTGAAACACTCACCAATAAAACTCTGAATGTAATGGTAATATATTTTTTCATCAAAATCCACAGCAACACTCAGTAAAGTTTAACATCTTTTAACAAAATGTTTCCACCATCTTTGCATCTGACCTCTCATGGCTGCAGAACATCAAAAGATACTAAACTGTCATTTAACTTCAAAAGAAAACCAGTGTAGGAAAGGAGAGAGTCAGTGTTGTTTCTCAACCTTGATGATGTGCAGATGATGAAGGAACCTCACTGACACTGGCTTTGTACCAGTTATCATACAGGCACCATGGTTTGCCTGGGAGATGACTTAAAGCCAGGATGAGTCTCTCTCCCAGAACTGTGGTTTCGACCAACCTTTATAGGAGTATGCATACATCTCTTTAACATAGAATTGCATAAACAACAGGGCTTCTCTTAGCATATGGTCTCTGTCAATTCCAGAGCATATCTTTCTCCAAACAAAGGAATTACAGATATATTGCCCCCTGTAAACAGGGCCCCTATAAACCTACGACTGAACCCTCTCCTATACCTAATTCACTTCCACCCTTTTAACCTTTAACCTTTTAACATTCCAACATGGTCACACATATACTTAATCTTAACTTCTTCTAAGATACACATCTATACATGCACAGCTAATGGAACAACAGATACTTCATCAGTAAAGTGTGTTGAGTGTAAAGTTGTCAGTCAGAGGAATAACACAGGGCTGTGAATGAGTCGTGTCTCTGTGATCAGGCTCCTCCTTCTAATCCACCAACTTAGTGTTGATGAAGACTAAACAGACAGATCACTGCCTTCTTTATACTTGCTGGAGCTCACAGTTACTCAACACTGCACATATGACGCCTCTGTTCATCTCAGTGTTGCTGGCTGCTGTGTGTCTTGGTATGAACACAACTCTGTTTCTGTGATATCAGTCCAACATGGACTTGATTCTTTAACGGCTCACTGATACTGTTTGTTGCTGTTTTACAGAATGCAGAGCACAAAAAGACAACGTGCTGCAACCAAAAGGAGACGTGACTGCAGCTGAAGGACAGACAGTAACACTTGGCTGTCAATATAACAGCAGTTCATCAAGTTATTATCTCTTCTGGTACAAACAGGATGGAAACAACAGCCCCAAATTCATCCTGAGCCGATTTAAGGTCGGCACTGGGAGAACAGAGGACGAGTTTAAAGAGAGATTTTCATCCACACTGGATTCCACCTTCAGATCAGTTCCTCTGAAGATCCAGAAGCTTCAGCTGTCTGACTCTGCTGTGTACTACTGTGCTCTGCAGCCCACAGTGACAGGAAACACCAAAACTCTGTACAAAAACCTTTGGAGCAAAGACAACAGAAAACTCCACAACATCCACTAGAGGGAGACACACACAAATAAAAATCTATATGATGTTGTAATAAAGTCTACAGTCTTTGTGTTTAAAACAGAACCAACAAATGTTTGAACAACTTAGTGAACAACTGAGAAACATCCAACAAGAAACCAACATCAACAACATCTAGATTCTCTATATTCACAGACATGATTGTAAAGCTTTAGAAATGGAACCACTGACAATATATTCAATCTTAATCACATTTTACCCAACTTTGGTCAGTGTGTCACAAACAACAACACACAGCATGGTGTTAATTAGTGAAGATATATATAATGTGTGAATAAACACACAACATTGACATATTTTCACTATTATTTATTTCAGGACCGTCATGTTTTAGAGCTCCCCTCAAATGTCCCAGATCAGGTCTTCAGGGAGCTCATGTCCTTTTCAGGTGAGCCCAGTTCCATTTAGCTCTCCTGTAATTTCAACCATGCCTGAGAGTACAAACAGCGACAGAGGAGAGAAACTACTGTTCAAAGCACAAAGATTCAGAGTGAAGCTACAGAAGAACTGAGAGCTGAACATAAAGAGACTTTTAAAAACATCTTTCTCTCTGCTCTCCTGCACACACCAGCTCAGTTTCACAACACTTTCTTCTTCTAGGGTGAGAAAAGGAGGCTTGTCATGATTTGGCGGCAGTTGACGAGATGTGACTGCATCCTGCTTGGATGCTTGGCGAGTTTGGCGAGTCAGGCTGGTTTTGGTCCTGCTCCAGAGTGGCTCCATCTCAGGTGCAGCTCAGCGTAGCAAAAGCAGTTATGGAAATGCAAATCGGTGTGACACAGTTTGTCTCAGTGTGGCCAACACAGCAGATCTAAAGCTCCATGTGAGTGTATCTGTCTGTCAGTACCGACTGTACTCATGAATCGAAGACTTTACTTTCTGTCCTTTACATCCCTCCTCACTTTATTCTCACACTGTGACTTACTGATCTTACAGTACATTCTCCTCCAGTCAGCAGTCAACATGGACAGAGAGACTAATTATCTTACTGTAAACAGCGTGGTCGGCTCCTCCGTGGTCCCTGCTGCACACGGGTTTACAAGCAAATGTGAAGATAAATCCACCTTTTAATATCAAAAGTTTAAAAAGACAAATGCTGAGCTCTCGTCTGGTCGGTCTGCAGGCGTGTGATTTCTTCATGGGTCGCTGCTACAGAGGGCTGAGGTTCAGGAGTGAAAATAAATCCTCTTTTTCATTCTAAAAGTTTGCAACATCCACTCTGAGCTCCTCTTCTGACAATAAAAGAGTCGTCATCAGAGCCACTGTGGTGTTTCTTCCTCCAGAAGCTCCACTCTGCCTCCGACCCTCTCCTGCAGAGCTCCATGACTCTGAGCAACTGTCTGTTGGCTCTGTGTCTCAGCTCCGCCCCGTCCTCTCAGCCCTTAGCAAAGTCCCACAATAGATGTGAATGAAGAAAACTGTGATTGTTGTGGTGTAACACAGAGCTGAAGCCGAGGTTCTCTCATTTTCATGATAGCTGTAAGATTTATCGGGGTTTCTGGGCAGAACTGGAATATGACTTTTATAAGTCTGTTTTCATTCATTTATAATCACATGAGAATGAGAATTGTGTTTGTTACCACAGATGGCTCCTTCTCCATGGAAGGCAGCACATTTTTACAGAAACCAAGAATGGACAAAACAAATACTGGTTCTAAACGCAGCAAACCTTGGATTTGAGATCTGTTCACTTGCCAGCAAGTGCCTCATAAGAGCTACATGCAAAAAACATATCATAAATTATTGTATTATTTTGTAAACAATGTGGAATCAAGTCTTAATTAAAAACTGAAAACCCTCCGTCCTCCATCTGGAACAAAATGCTGCTACCAGTGTGTTAACCAGGAGGAAGAGGAAGAGAGAGAAGTGAAAATACAGATCTAAGAGGAGACGGAGAGATTCAGGGAGGAGCTAAGCTGTTACTGAACTATAGAAGAGAGAGGAACTTCCATATTCAGCAGAGTTCAATACACAAACCACAAACATTACCTTTATTCAACATGCTGTCACTGCATCATTGTGTGTTTTCTCTGCTCTTTGTCATGATTCTAACAGGTAATGTACATCTTATATTTTGAAATAAAAAGAATTCACTTTTTTTATGAATGTCATTCAATACTTGAGTGTTTGGTCAAACAGTTTAAATCTCTTCTTTCAGGTGTCAGCTGTGAAGAACTCAGTCCAGTTGACAAAGAGGTGTCCAGTTTAGAAGACAGCTCTGTTACTCTGTCCTACAGATACTCCAAACAAGCAACTGCTACTGATTATTTCTTCTGGTATCAACAATATCCAGGAAAACCACCAAAGTTCCTCATCTCTCATTCAGGAACAGGATCAGTCACGTCAAGTCCAGTCTCTGGACTGAAGATTAAAGTGAGTGAAGATAAAACCCAGATGGATCTGCAGATCTCCTCTGCTGCAGTGACAGACTCTGCTGTGTACTACTGTGCTGTGAGGCCCACAGTGACAGGAAACACCAAAACTCTGTACAAAAACACAAGCTGACACACTGACAAGCTGCTGGAAGCCTTTTTTCCACACTGTTGTACTGAACTTTTTACCTCCACTAGAGGGCCACATTATCAAGTAGGCGGTGCTCTACTTCTGCACTGTGTTCAACCATTCTGTCAATAATAACTGCTGCTGTGAAGAGAACAATTCTCACACTGAATGTTGAACATCAGCTAGTTTCTCCTGTTGATTTAAACCTTGTTGTAGAGATGGAACATTGGCTGTGGATTATTCTTGCTGCTCTTTTCTTTGGTAAGATACAAAGCACAACATGTTTTATCTGCAGACACTTTAACATGTTACTGAGATTCACATCAATTCTAATTATTTCTGTCAGCATTAATTAACATGTAAAAATAAATGATATGTTTCAATCTGATTATGGCCTGACTCTCTGGATAGGTAACTCTTTAAACCTACTGATTGATCTCCTTTAATCAATCATCTTTATTGATTCATCTCTTCCTCTGCATGTTCTCTTCTTCCACAGAGTGTAAAGGAGAAGACAGAGTGATCCAGCCAACAGGAGATGTCATTGTTACTGAAGGACAGACAGTTACACTTGACTGTAAATTTCAGACCGGTGCTACTTCAAGTCCATATCTTTACTGGTACAAACAGGATGGAAACAACAGCCCCAAATTCATACTGAACCGATTTCAGCGTGATGATGGGAACACAGCAGACGAGTTTAAAGAGAGATTTTCATCCACACTGGATTCCACCTCAAAATCAGTTCCTCTGAAGATCCAGAAGCTTCAGCTGTCTGACTCTGCTGTGTACTACTGTGCTCTGCAGCCCACAGTGACAGGAAACACCAAAACTCTGTACAAAAACCTTTGGAGCAAAGACAACAGAAAACTCCACAACATCCACTAGAGGGAGACACACACAAATAAAAATCTATATGATGTTGTAATAAAGTCTACAGTCTTTGTGTTTAAAACAGAACCAACAAATGTTTGAACAACTTAGTGAACAACTGAGAAACATCCAACAAGAAACCAACATCAACAACATCTAGATTCTCTATATTCACAGACATGATTGTGAAGCTTTAGAAATGGAACCACTGACAATATATTCAATCTTAATCACATTTTACCCAACTTTGGTCAGTGTGTCACAAACAACAACACACAGCATGGTGTTAATTAGTGAAGATATATATAATGTGTGAATAAACACACAACATTGACATATTTTCACTATTATTTATTTCAGGGCCGTCATGTTTTAGAGCTCCCCTCAAATGTCCCAGATCAGGTCTTCAGGGAGCTCATGTCCTTTTCAGGTGAGCCCAGTTCCATTTAGCTCTCCTGTAATTTCAACCATGCCTGAGAGTACAAACAGCGACAGAGGAGAGAAACTACTGTTCAAAGCACAAAGATTCAGAGTGAAGCTACAGAAGAACTGAGAGCTGAACATAAAGAGACTTCTAAAAACATCTTTCTCTCTGCTCTCCTGCACACACCAGCTCAGTTTCACAACACTTTCTTCTTCTAGGGTGAGAAAAGGAGGCTTGTCATGATTTGGCGGCAGTTGACGAGATGTGACTGCATCCTGCTTGGATGCTTGGCGAGTTTGGCGAGTCAGGCTGGTTTTGGTCCTGCTCCAGAGTTCTTCATGGGTCTCTGCTACAGAGGGCTGAGGTGCAGGAGTGAAAATAAATCCTCTTTTTCATTCTAAAAGTTTACAACATCCACTCTGAGCTCCTCTTCTGACAATAAAAGAGTCGTCATCAGAGCCACTGTGGTGTTTCTTCCTCCAGAAGCTCCACTCTGCCTCCGACCCTCTCCTGCAGAGCTCCATGACTCTGAGCAACTGTCTGTTGGCTCTGTGTCTCAGCTCCGCCCCGTCCTCTCAGCCCTTAGCAAAGTCCCACAATAGATGTGAATGAAGAAAGCTGTGATTGTTGTGGTGTAACACAGAGCTGAAGCCGAGGTTCTCTCATTTTCATTATAGCTGTAAGATTTATCTGGGTTTCTGGGCAGAACTGGAATATGACTTTTATAAGTCTGTTTTCATTCATTTATAATCACATGAGAATGAGAATTGTGTTTGTTACCACAGATGGCTCCTTCTCCATGGAAGGCGGCACGTTTTTACAGAAACCAAGAATGGACAAAACAAATACTGGTTCTAAACGCAGCAAACCTTGGATTTGAGATCTGTTCACTTGCCAGCAAGTGCCTCATAAGAGCTACATGCAAAAAACATATCATAAATTATTGTATTATTCTGTAAACAATGTGGAATCAAGTCTTAATTAAAAACTGAAAATCCTCCCTCCTCCATCTGGAACAAAATGCTGCTACCAGTGTGTTAACCAGGAGGAAGAGGAAGAGAGAGAAGTGAAAATACAGATCTAAGAGGAGACGGAGAGATTCAGGGAGGAGCTAAGCTGTTACTGAACTATAGAAGAGAGAGGAACTTCCATATTCAGCAGAGTTCAATACACAAACCACAAACATTACCTTTATTCAACATGCTGTCACTGCATCATTGTGTGTTTTCTCTCATGTTTCTTTACATTCTAACAGGTATGTTAGATTATGAAGACAATTAAAGGGAATCAAAATCAAAGAATGTCATTTATTTATTGTAACTTTTGCTAAATGTTTTAACAGAGTTCTCATTTCTTTCAGGTGTCAGCTGTGAAGAACTCAGTCCAGTTGAGAAAGAAGAGTCCAGTTTAGAAGACAGCTCTGTTACTCTGTCCTACAGATACTCCAAACAAGCAACTGGTGCTGATGAGTTTTACTGGTATCGACAATATCCAGGAAAACCACCAGAGCTCCTTATTTATCATTTAGGAACAGGATCAGTCACGTCAAGTCCAGTCTCTGGACTGAAGATTAAAGTGAGTGAAGATAAAACCCAGATGGATCTGCAGATCTCCTCTGCTGCAGTGACAGACTCTGCTGTGTACTACTGTGCTGTGAGGCCCACAGTGACAGGAAACACCAAAACTCTGTACAAAAACACAAGCTGACACACTGACAAGCTGCTGGAAGCCTTTTTTCCACACTGTTGTACTGAACTTTTTACCTCCACTAGAGGGCCACATTATCAAGTAGGCGGTGCTCTACTTCTGCACTGTGTTCAACCATTCTGTCAATAATAACTGCTGCTGTGAAGAGAACAATTCTCACACTGAATGTTGAACATCAGCTAGTTTCTCCTGTTGATTTAAACCTTGTTGTAGAGATGGAACATTGGCTGTGGATTATTCTTGCTGCTCTTTTCTTTGGTAAGATACAAAGCACAACATGTTTGGATTCTTTTCTAAAGATTGATGTCAACTGGAGTTCAGAGCAGAAATCTCTCAACAGTTGAGCTGTTTCTGTCCACAGAGTAACACTGTACACTTGATATTTTCCACTGTCTTCTCCTCTCAGCCTCATGAACAATGTTAGTCTAATGGATTCATTTTATACACTTTTTCCAGGACTAACAGCTGGAGACAAAATCTCTCCTGTAGGAGGTGAAGTCAGTGGAACAGAAGGAGAATCTGTCACACTGAGATGTGAATATGAGACAACAGAGACGTATATTTATCTTTACTGGTACAGACATCATTCTGACCTTCAGGCTCCTCAGTTTATACTCTGGAAAGGAGCAAAAGAGAGCAGAGCTCAATATATTCCTGATAATCGATATGGATCTGAGACATCAGACACATCAACTGAACTGTCCATCAGAGACCTAACCCTGGCAGACACAGCTCTCTACTACTGTGCTCTAGAAACACAGTGATACAAAGTGTAGAAGAGGCTGTACAAAAACCTGAACACAGATATCTGACTACTCTTCAAAGAGGAGGGAAGTGGTATTCAAACCACAGCTTCATATCAGATGGATTCTGCTAATTCCTGTTTGATCAGAGTCACTGTGGTTACAGCTGCTAATGAAACACTGTGGGAGGATTCACATGAGCAGCAAATCCACATCAATGACAAACCAACTGGATGATGCTTCAAACACAACATGAAAACTAAGAATCTGAAGTGAAAACAAGTAGATGAAGCATGTTAAGACATGACATGAAGGAACTTCCTCACAGCTGCAGGATTCCTTTGAAAGGACTAACTGGGACATTTTTGAGGATCAGTCTTTCTAGATTCATATTTGTAAAGTTGTATATTGTGTGATTAAAGATTGAACTCAGTCAGGACCTTCACATGTGCAGTTAAATGTCTTTTTGTTTCCTTATCATCTACTTCTTTACAGTCACTGAGCTCAATGCTGTCCAACTTAACAAACACACACCAAGAGACAAAACACAAGTCAAACCAGGAAACCGTCTTCATCCATCCATTTTCTGTAACCGCTTCTTCTTGAAGGGTCGCGGGGGTCTGGAGTCTATCCCAGCTGACACTGGGTGAGAGGCGGGTTCACCCTGGACAAGTTACCAGTTCATCACAGGACTGACACACAGAGACAGACAACCACTCACACTCACACCTACGGGACATTTAGAGTCACCAATTAACCAAGAATGCATGTCTTTGGACTGTGGAAGGAAGCCAGAGAACCTGGAGAGAACCCATGCAGATACAAGGAGAACATGCAGACTCCACACAGAAAGGCCCCGCCCCAATCAGCTGGGGGATTCGAACTCAGGACCTTCTTGCAGTGAGGCGGCAGTGCTGACCACTGCACCACCGTCTTCATATATTTGACAAGATTATGTGAAATTGATGAAGACATTTAATGATGTCATTCAGCTTCATTAGTAATTTAATACCTGTAAGATAATAACTGAATGACTTGGTGAGAAAGTTGACTGAAAAACTCTGCATGTCTTTCCAAAACGTAGCCTGTCAACATTTAAAGCTGCAGTAGGTAGAAAAGATGTCAGTACAAAAACACAGCGTCATTTATTTACCCTGTAAACGGCGTCATCAGCTCCTCCATGATGCTGCTGCACACAGGTTTACAAGCAAACATGAAGATAAATCCTCTTTTTAATATAAAAGTTTGAAACACACACTCTGAGCTCCTCTCCTGACAGTAAAGTAGCTGCATCACAGCGACTCCCCTGTTTTTTTTCTCCAGAAGCTCCAGTCTGCCACCGACCCTCTCCTGCAGAGCTCCCCAGCTCTGAGCAGCTGTCTGTCAGCTCTGTGTCTCAGCTCTGTCCAGTCCTCTCAACACTCAGCAAAGCTCTGTGATACACGTGAATAAACACAACTGAAGGTGAACTCAGAAGTAACGCAGTGAGCTGACAAACTCCTGGGTCGATCATGTTACTCATTAGGCTCGTTTCTCTTTGTTATAATGCTGTTTTATAGTGACTTTTCCTGCAGTAGTTTCCATCATTGATTCAGGGTCTCACCGGAGGAACGTGCAGCTGCACGAGTGGGAGGAGTCCCCCAGGTCCTAAAACACCTGTCATTAATTGAAGTCTACTGTCACGGGTCAGATTCTCTAACTGCTGAAAACAGAGCTATAGAAGAGGTGCAGAAGTGTCGTTCTCTCTCAGAACACCTGATTTACAACACGCTGAAATGTTTTCATGAAATTATTTCTCAATTATACCAAAACAATGTTGCCTACTGGAGCTACTAGTTACTTTTCAGCAGTGGTGGAAAGAATACTGAAACTCTGTACTCAAGCACAAGTACATTACTAAAATATTACTCAATTACAAGTAAGTACAAGAGTGTCACTAACTTTTAACCACTGATGTCACAGTCACCTCTCCAAAACAGGGCTGCAAATTTTGTTTTCCTGAACCAATATGTGAAAATGTTAATAATCGATTAATCATTAATAATTCATAAGATACTTTACTTTCTTTTTGGGTAATTTTTTCCTCATTTTAAGCCCAAATTTAATTTCCTTTATGTCTGACCATAAACTGAAGGAATTTAAGCTGTGAAACAATGATCAATATTTTCTGATATTCTTATAAATACTATTAAAAGTCTGGTTTTAAAGATCAGCAACAACCAAATGCCTGATGAACAAGCAGGTCACCTTCTTATGTAAAATTTGGTTAATATTATTGATGGTAAATGATTTCTAAAAGTTGGCAGGTCTGACGTCACGATTCAACTTTCCACGTTGGTCTCGTCACTTGAGGATGCAGACAGTCGGAGTGACGAGGGGGAACCAAAGGGATCAAATCAATGTGGTGTTGTGGACTTACAGTCTCAGTGTCTGAGAACATCAGACCAAAATCAGTCACAGCATTGACTGAGAAGGAGTCAAAGTCATGGACCACAAGTCATCCAACACCTGAACAAAGACAAGTGAAGATATTAAGACATGACGGCTTCTGATGACTGATAGTATGAAGATAACTTCATGTAGAAAATATTAATATTAGTATTTCTCCACTGTAATGAAAGGAACTATAAAATGTTCTCCATGTTCCCAGAATAAAGACTAAACCTTCAGGTGATGGAGCTTCCTTCTACTGCGACCTGCCTCGGTCTCACAATGATGTGAAGAACTGAAACTGAACATTCAGCAAACATTTCTCTGAGGCAGAAATCATCATCATCACTGGCTGAGCTGAACTTTGGTAGGCAGAGAATCTCTAAAAAGGTTTTTCTGTGGCTCCACCCACTGACATTTAACTCAACCAATGAGATTATTTGTGTCTCCAGAGCAGAAATGTTTGAGGAAGTAAAAGCACAATCATGTTGATGTTGAGGAGAAGAGCTGTGCAGCAGAGAGGCTGTTTAGTTTGTTCATTCTACTGCAGTGGAAGAACATTGATCATCTGCTGTCTGTTTGACTTGAACAACTCCAAAGACATGTTGCTTTACCTCTTTTTACTTTTCTCTCTCTTTATAGGTGAGTGTTAGAACACAGATCAAAGTCTCATTTCAGCTGCTGGATTAACCAGATATTTGCTCTACATTTCATAACTAGAGGTTTATCTGTGTAAGGTAACAATTTCCATGAGACAAAAAGATATTTGCTTTATTGAATGAATCTCAAAATGATGAAAGATGAAAGAAAAAGTCCAGAACCTCCGTTGAGTCTCTTGATGTTTGAATCTCTTGCAGACTAACTGACATGAATAATCCTCATTTTGCAGCCCTGGTTTCCATGAACAGCATAAATCCAGAAAGAACTGAAGAACATGTTGAAGAGGGAAGAAACATCAACCTGACCTGTAAATATGACGGTGCTATCTACAGTATCCAGTGGTACCGACAGAACCAGAGATCCAGACCAGAGTTCCTGCTCTCCATCACAGAGGGAGGATTGATTCATCCAACTGTTTCTGATTTCTCAGCTCACATTAAGAAAACAGAGAAACGTGTCGATCTGGAGATCATCTCAGCTAAAGTGACAGACTCTGCTGTGTACTACTGTGCTCTGCAGCCCACAGTGACAGGAAACACCAAAACTCTGTACAAAAACCTTTGGAGCAAAGACAACAGAAAACTCCACAACATCCACTAGAGGGAGACACACACTGTTAAACTTCAGTAGGATGTGATGATCCAGTCTAGATTCTTTGTAGTGGAGATGAAAACAACAGAAAATGACAAAGAAAAGACAGAAGCAGGATGAGGGAAAGTGTTGTTTCATACAACTGAAACTCTGATGATGGAACTTTCTGGGAATTTATTTATATGAACAACATGTCATCATAATTGAGTTTAAAAACAAATCGTCTCATCTTATAGAGCTCAAATTCAACTCCATGCCAGTCATTTTTGTGAGACATGTTGCATGAAGACATGGAGACATGAAGCTCTATAATCATATGTCATAGTGTGTCATTATATTTGGGGATGAGGCGTCAGAAACTTGGGATCAGTCGCATTCTGGCCAAAATCAGTGGATCAGATAGTGGAGAAAAAAAGTCTAATCAGATTTAATACATGAACCTAAATGATCACATAAATTGTTGATAGGGCTGGACGATTAATTGAATTTTGATTTTGATTTTGGCTTGTCACGATCATAAAATCATTATAATTGAAGAAAAATGATTCATGTGCTGTGTGGCGTGCATGCAAATTCCTGAGCTGTAAAAGCACAGTGAATGCACCAGTCTTACGTGCAGGTGCTGCAAACTAGGAGCGATTGAGAAAAATGGCAGAACGGCAGCCTTTAGTTTAGAAGAAAGGTTGGATATCATCAGTCATATGGAAACATTTTGGTTTCAAGTTGTTGGACGTCGAGCAGAAGGAAGGAGCAAAATTGATCACACTGTCATTTCTGCTCCCCAAGAAAACACGACCAATTTATTGAACCATTTAAAGTACAGTCATAAAGTGGTCTAAGACCAAGTGATAAAGGAGCAGAAGACACAAAAAAGTGCAAACTCGTCGGCTTCAGCCAACACAGTCCTCTATGAAGGACACTCTCTACACTCTACCCACGGCTCTCCAGACTGAGCAGGAAATACCTGTGCATCCCTGCCACAGGTGCTGCATCAGAGCGGCTTTTTAGCACAGGAGGAAAAGTTGTCTCCTGCCTTCAGTCATCATTAAAGCCAGACCAAGTGAACAGTCTGCTGATCCTAAACCTGAGTTTGTAGGAGGCAGACTGAGGGAGTATATGACTACCAGGCCAATCTTTTTCTGTATTTACAAAAGGTTTTTCAAAAATCCTCAAAGAATATTTTGTTTTTTTTTGTTTTTTTGCTGTGTTATTAGTGTTTTTGCGTTTTGCATGTAGGTTGTGGCTTGTTTTTACATATTGCTGTTGTTATTTTAATTTATCATTGTTATTATTATTATTATTATTATTATTATTATTATTATTATTATTATTATTATTATTTTACTTGTTTACTTGTTATTAATTTATTTCCGTTGTTCTTTTAAGTTATATTTAAAGTTGAGTTTTGGTGGTTCAATAAATACTCATGTTTTCAAATTAACCAATAATCGTGTTTATTAATCATGATTTCAATATCACTCAAAATAACTGTGATTATTATTTTTGCCATAATCGTTCAGCTCTGTCACAAGCAACACAGTGAATTTATTTTTATTTGAAATGTTTGAATGATGCTGACAAATCAAATGCTTCTAAAAATTGTCTGTGTGAGAAAAGTTTTAATAAGAAGAAGCAGCAGTGTTGCATGTATTGTCATGTTGTGGGCTGCGTATCTCTTCCTTCAGGGATGTAGAATATTTGTTTCACAGTTTGAGCAGGATCTTATTTACATGGCTGGGTTGAGTAAAGTGAGTCTTTGAAATGGTACAAAGGTCAGTGGTGAACTGCCAGAGGTTAAAAAAAAAGGTAAGGTTACCCAAAACTGAAAAATAATGTACATTTCAGAATTATACAAAAAGGCCTTTTTCAGGGAACAAGAAATGTGTTAACAACTGAAAGGTGTTCTGCAGCAATGGAGGTTGATCAAGCCTTGAAAGTTGGTGCTACTGATTCCTACAGGCGTCCCAACTTTTCCTGTTTCCTTACAACCGTCTGCATCAAAGTAGTGCTGGAACACACTGTGGTACCACACCCTCATGAGCATTATTTGAACAGTATTGTACTGCAGAAAGTAGTGTGTTGCTATAAAAATGGAAAGAAAAAGGCAATTACCAATGGAAGAGAGACAGACCATCATAACACTTAAAAATATAGGTCTTTCCTACAGAGAAATAGTGAAGAAAGTCAAGGTGTCAGTGAGAACAGGTTCCTTCACCATCAAAAGTCACTCAAAAACTGGACAAACTCTGATAGGAAGAGGTCTGACAGACCCAAAGACACAACAGAATCAGAGGACAAGTTTCTGAGAGTCGACAGCTCGTGTGATCGGCGGCTCACAGGACAACAGCTTCAAGCACAGCTTCATGTGGTCGGAGTAAACAAGTCTCAGTTTCAACTGTGAAGAAAAGACTTCGAGTTGCAGGTTTGACAGGTCGAGTTGCAGCAATAAAGTCATTGTTAAGACGTCAGAATGAAAAAGAGGTTTGTCTGGACCATGAAACACTGCCAGTGGACTACTGAAGACTGGAAGAAGGTGTTATGGACTGATGAATCAGAAATCTTCAGTTCATCACACAGGATTTTTGTACTCCGTCGAGTAGGCGAAAGGATGGTTCCTCAGCGTGTGACATCAACTGTCAAACATGGAGGAGGAGGCGTGGTGGTCTGGAGCTGTTTTGCTGGATCCAGGGTCGGTGACTTGTACAGAGAGAGAGAGGCAACCTGAACCAAAACGGCTACACAGCATTCTGCAGCTCCATGCAGTGACCTCTGGTATGAACAGGTCAGGAATTCATCCTACAGCAAGATAATGACCCAAAACATAAGACCAAGCTGTACCTGAACTACCTTTAGAAAAAAGAAGGAGATGGTAAGCTTGAAAACATGGAGTGGATCAACACAGTCTGCAGACTGAAACCCCATGGAGCTGGTTTGGGATGAACTGGACAGAAGAGTGAAAGCAAAGCAACCAACAAGAGCCACACATTTATGAGAACTTCTGCAGCAGAGTTGGGAAGAACTTTCTGAAGAATATTTGATTTCCATTGTCGAAAAAATGTCACGAGTCTGTTCAGCTGTTCTATCTGTCTGAGGTGGCTACTGATGAGTCAAAAGTTTAGACAACATTTTGGTTTATAAATTAATTACATGATTTCATTTTTAACTTCAATTGTTTATTTGTTCTATGATTTCATTCCAGAGTACAATGAGACATTGAACTGCATAATTTTCAATGATGGAAAGATTGGGGCTTTCTAAAACTTTTGACCAGTAGTGTAAATCTAAATATCTGTGTTTTAATGTCTTGTATCGACTGGCCTCCTGATGGTGCCTGTAGGCCGGGGCGTCATTGTGAACGACAGTTAGTTCTCAATTGACTTATCTGATTGAATAAATGTTGGTTACTGATCAAATATTCATTCTGAGTTTGCTTGTAATTTCTCTGATAATAAATATTAAAGTAGTCGTAGCAGGTTCACAACAATCAGCAGCTTTTATATGTTGGAGAACAAAATGAAGCAGCTGTAAAACAGGTTATCTCTGTATTAGCTAAACTCTCTTCTGATGTTGAGCTAACTTTTCATACTGTGGGGAAAATATTTGACACTGAGCTTTTCTTTTAATATGATATAACACCTCCAGCTGCTACCAGTGTGTTAACCAGGAGGAAGAGGAAGAGAGAGAAGTGAAAATACAGATCTAAGAGGAGACGGAGAGATTCAGGGAGGAGCTAAGCTGTTACTGAACTATAGAAGAGAGAGGAACTTCCATATTCAGCAGAGTTCAATACACAAACCACAAACATTACCTTTATTCAACATGCTGTCACTGCATCATTGTGTGTTTTCTCTCATGTTTCTTTACATTCTAACAGGTATGTTAGATTATGAAGACAATTAAAGGGAATCAAAATCAAAGAATGTCATTTATTTATTGTAACTTTTGCTAAATGTTTTAACAGAGTTCTCATTTCTTTCAGGTGTCAGCTGTGAAGAACTCAGTCCAGTTGAGAAAGAAGAGTCCAGTTTAGAAGACAGCTCTGTTACTCTGTCCTACAGATACTCCAAACTGTCATCTAGTAATTATTTTTTCTGGTATCGACAATATCCAGGAAAACCACCAGAGTTCCTTATTTCTCACTCTCCTTCAGGAGATGTAGGAGTTAAACGAATCTCTGGACTGAAGATTAAAGTGAGTGAAGATAAAACCCAGATGGATCTGCAGATCTCCTCTGCTGCAGTGACAGACTCTGCTGTGTACTACTGTGCTGTGAGGCCCACAGTGACAGGAAACACCAAAACTGTGTACAAAAACACAAGCTGACACACTGACAAGCTGCTGGAAGCCTTTTTTCCACACTGTTGTACTGAACTTTTTACCTCCACTAGAGGGCCACATTATCAAGTAGGCGGTGCTCTACTTCTGCACTGTGTTCAACCATTCTGTCAATAATAACTGCTGCTGTGAAGAGAACAATTCTCACACTGAATGTTGAACATCAGCTAGTTTCTCCTGTTGATTTAAACCTTGTTGTAGAGATGGAACATTGGCTGTGGATTATTCTTGCTGCTCTTTTCTTTGGTAAGATACAAAGCACAACATGTTTGGATTCTTTTCTAAAGATTGATGTCAACTGGAGTTCAGAGCAGAAATCTCTCAACAGTTGAGCTGTTTCTGTCCACAGAGTAACACTGTACACTTGATATTTTCCACTGTCTTCTCCTCTCAGCCTCATGAACAATGTTAGTCTAATGGATTCATTTTATACACTTTTTCCAGGACTAACAGCTGGAGACAAAATCTCTCCTGTAGGAGGTGAAGTCAGTGGAACAGAAGGAGAATCTGTCACACTGAGATGTAACTATGAGACAAGTGACACCACACCTTACCTTTACTGGTACAGACATCATTCTGACCTTCAGGCTCCTCAGTTTATACTCTTGAAAGGAGCAAAATGGAGCACAGCTCAATATATCCCTGATAATCGATATGGATCTGAGACATCAGCCACATCAACTGAACTGTCCATCAGAGACCTAACCCTGGCAGACACAGCTCTCTACTACTGTGCTCTAGAAACACAGTGATACAAAGTGTAGAAGAGGCTGTACAAAAACCTGAACACAGATATCTGACTACTCTTCAAAGAGGAGGGAAGTGGTATTCAAACCACAGCTTCATATCAGATGGATTCTGCTAATTCCTGTTTGATCAGAGTCACTGTGGTTACAGCTGCTAATGAAACACTGTGGGAGGATTCACATGAGCAGCAAATCCACATCAATGACAAACCAACTGGATGATGCTTCAAACACAACATGAAAACTAAGAAATAGAAAGTGACTCACTAAATCTTCTTCGTACTCTGTGGCTCATTAGGCCACAATGAGCTGCTTCCATTGTTCAACATGTTGAGATACACAACAAATACACACTGAAACACTCACCAATAAAACTCTGAATGTAATGGTAATATATTTTTTCATCAAAATCCACAGCAACATTCAGTAAAGTTTAACATCTTTTAACAAAATGTTTCCACCATCTTTGCATCTGACCTCTCATGGCTGCAGAACATCAAAAGATACTAAACTGTCATTTAACTTCAAAAGAAAACCAGTGTAGGAAAGGAGAGAGTCAGTGTTGTTTCTCAACCTTGATGATGTGCAGATGATGAAGGAACCTCACTGACACTGGCTTTGTAGCAGTTATCATACAGGCACCATGGTTTGCCTGGGAGATGACTTAAAGCCAGGATGAGTCTCTCTCCCAGAACTGTGGTTTCGACCAACCTTTATAGGAGTATGCATACATCTCTTTAACATAGAATTGCATAAACAACAGGGCTTCTCTTAGCATATGGTCTCTGTCAATTCCAGAGCATATCTTTCTCCAAACAAAGGAATTACAGATATATTGCCCCCTGTAAACAGGGCCCCTATAAACCTACGACTGAACCCTCTCCTATACCTAATTCACTTCCACCCTTTTAACCTTTAACCTTTTAACATTCCAACATGGTCACACATATACTTAATCTTAACTTCTTCTAAGATACACATCTATACATGCACAGCTAATGGAACAACAGATACTTCATCAGTAAAGTGTGTTGAGTGTAAAGTTGTCAGTCAGAGGAATAACACAGGGCTGTGAATGAGTCGTGTCTCTGTGATCAGGCTCCTCCTTCTAATCCACCAACTTAGTGTTGATGAAGACTAAACAGACAGATCACTGCCTTCTTTATACTTGCTGGAGCTCACAGTTACTCAACACTGCACATATGACGCCTCTGTTCATCTCAGTGTTGCTGGCTGCTGTGTGTCTTGGTATGAACACAACTCTGTTTCTGTGATATCAGTCCAACATGGACTTGATTCTTTAACGGCTCACTGATACTGTTTGTTGCTGTTTTACAGAATGCAGAGCACAAAAAGACAACGTGCTGCAACCAAAAGGAGACGTGACTGCAGCTGAAGGACAGACAGTAACACTTGGCTGTCAATATAACAGCATTTTATCAAATGATTATCTCTTCTGGTACAAACAGGATGGAAACAACAGCCCCAAATTCATCCTGAGTCGTGTTCAGCGTGATGATGGGAACACAGCAGATGAGTTTAAAGAGAGATTTTCATCCACACTGGATTCCACCTCAAAATCAGTTCCTCTGAAGATCCAGAAGCTTCAGCTGTCTGACTCTGCTGTGTACTACTGTGCTCTGCAGCCCACAGTGACAGGAAACACCAAAACTCTGTACAAAAACCTTTGGAGCAAAGACAACAGAAAACTCCACAACATCCACTAGAGGGAGACACACACAAATAAAAATCTATATGATGTTGGAATAAAGTCTACAGTCTTTGTGTTTAAAACAGAACCAACAAATGTTTCAACAACTTAGTGAACAACTGAGAAACATCCAACAAGAAACCAACATCAACAACATCTAGATTCTCTATATTCACAGACATGATTGTAAAGCTTTAGAAATGGAACCACTGACAATATATTCAATCTTAATCACATTTTACCCAACTTTGGTCAGTGTGTCACAAACAACAACACACAGCATGGTGTTAATTAGTGAAGATATATATAATGTGTGAATAAACACACAACATTGACATATTTTCACTATTATTTATTTCAGGACCGTCATGTTTTAGAGCTCCCCTCAAATGTCCCAGATCAGGTCTTCAGGGAGCTCATGTCCTTTTCAGGTGAGCCCAGTTCCATTTAGCTCTCCTGTAATTTCAACCATGCCTGAGAGTACAAACAGCGACAGAGGAGAGAAACTACTGTTCAAAGCACAAAGATTCAGAGTGAAGCTACAGAAGAACTGAGAGCTGAACATAAAGAGACTTTTAAAAACATCTTTCTCTCTGCTCTCCTGCACACACCAGCTCAGTTTCACAACACTTTCTTCTTCTAGGGTGAGAAAAGGAGGCTTGATGTGATTTGGTGGCGGTTGACGAGATGTGACTGCATCCTGCTTGGATGCTCGGCGAGTTTGGCGAGTCAGGCTGGTTTTGGTCCTGCTCCAGAGTGGCTCCATCTCAGGTGCAGCTCAGCGTAGCAAAAGCAGTTATGGAAATGCAAATCGGTGTGACACAGTTTGTCTCAGTGTGGCCAACACAGCAGATCTAAAGCTCCATGTGAGTGTATCTGTCTGTCAGTACCGACTGTACTCATGAATCAAAGACATCAATTCTGTCCTTTACATCCCTCCTCACTTTATTCTCACACTGTGACTTACTGATCTTACAGTACATTCTCCTCCAGTCAGCAGTCAACATGGACAGAGAGACTAATTATCTTACTGTAAACAGCGCGGTCGGCTCCTCCGTGGTCCCTGCTGCACACGGGTTTACAAGCAAATGTGAAGATAAATCCACCTTTTAATATCAAAAGTTTAAAAAGACAAATGCTGAGCTCTCGTCTGGTCGGTCTGCAGGCGTGTGATTTCTTCATGGGTCGCTGCTACAGAGGGCTGAGGTGCAGGAGTGAAAATAAATCCTCTTTTTCATTCTAAAAGTTTGCAACATCCACTCTGAGCTCCTCTTCTGACAATAAAAGAGTCGTCATCAGAGCCACTGTGGTGTTTCTTCCTCCAGAAGCTCCACTCTGCCTCCGACCCTCTCCTGCAGAGCTCCATGACTCTGAGCAACTGTCTGTTGGCTCTGTGTCTCAGCTCCGCCCCGTCCTCTCAGCCCTTAGCAAAGTCCCACAATAGATGTGAATGAAGAAAACTGTGATTGTTGTGGTGTAACACAGAGCTGAAGCCGAGGTTCTCTCATTTTCATGATAGCTGTAAGATTTATCGGGGTTTCTGGGCAGAACTGGAATATGACTTTTATAAGTCTCTTTTCATTCATTTATAATCACATGAGAATGAGAATTGTGTTTGTTACCACAGATGGCTCCTTCTCCATGGAAGGCAGCACGTTTTTACAGAAACCAAGAATGGACAAAACAAATACTGGTTCTAAACGCAGCAAACCTTGGATTTGAGATCTGTTCACTTGCCAGCAAGTGCCTCATAAGAGCTACATGCAAAAAATATATCATAAATTATTGTATTATTCTGTTAACAATGTGGAATCAAGTCTTAATTAAAAACTGAAAACCCTCCGTCCTCCATCTGGAACAAAATGCTGCTACCAGTGTGTTAACCAGGAGGAAGAGGAAGAGAGAGAAGTGAAAATACAGATCTAAGAGGAGACGGAGAGATTCAGGGAGGAGCTAAGCTGTTACTGAACTATAGAAGAGAGAGGAACTTCCATATTCAGCAGAGTTCAATACACAAACCACAAACATTACCTTTATTCAACATGCTGTCACTGCATCATTGTGTGTTTTCTCTGCTCTTTGTCATGATTCTAACAGGTAATGTACATCTTATATTTTGAAATAAAAAGAATTCACTTTTTTTATGAATGTCATTCAATACTTGAGTGTTTGGTCAAACAGTTTAAATCTCTTCTTTCAGGTGTCAGCTGTGAAGAACTCAGTCCAGTTGAGAAAGAAGAGTCCAGTTTAGAAGACAGCTCTGTTACTCTGTCCTACAGATACTCAAAAGGTGCTGCTAATTATTTCTTCTGGTATCGACAATATCCAGGAAAACCACCAGAGCTCCTCATCTCACACTCTCCTTCAGGAGATGTAGGAGATGAACGAATCTCTGGACTGAAGATTAAAGTGAGTGAAGATAAAACCCAGATGGATCTGCAGATCTCCTCTGCTGCAGTGACAGACTCTGCTGTGTACTACTGTGCTGTGAGGCCCACAGTGACAGGAAACACCAAAACTCTGTACAAAAACACAAGCTGACACACTGACAAGCTGCTGGAAGCCTTTTTTCCACACTGTTGTACTGAACTTTTTACCTCCACTAGAGGGCCACATTATCAAGTAGGCGGTGCTCTACTTCTGCACTGTGTTCAACCATTCTGTCAATAATAACTGCTGCTGTGAAGAGAACAATTCTCACACTGAATGTTGAACATCAGCTAGTTTCTCCTGTTGATTTAAACCTTGTTGTAGAGATGGAACATTGGCTGTGGATTATTCTTGCTGCTCTTTTCTTTGGTAAGATACAAAGCACAACATGTTTTATCTGCAGACACTTTAACATGTTACTGAGACTCACATCAATTCTAATTATTTCTGTCAGCATTAATTAACATGTAAAAATAAATGATATGGTTCAATCTGATTATGTCCTGACTCTCTGGATAGGTAACTCTTTAAATCTACTGATTGATCTCCTTTAATCAATCATCTTTATTGATTCATCTCTTCCTCTGCATGTTCTCTTCTTCCACAGAGTGTAAAGGAGAAGACAGAGTGATCCAGCCAACAGGAGATGTCATTGTTACTGAAGGACAGACAGTTACACTTGACTGTACATTTCAGACCACAAATCCAACTTTGTTCTGGTACAAACAAGAAGTAAATGATTTCCCAAAGTACATGCTGAAGTGTTTCTCAGGAACAGTAGAAAATGCTCCAGAGTTCCAGAAAGACAGATTTAATGCTTCAATCAAGAACAAATCAGTTCCTCTGAAGATCCAGAAGCTTCAGCTGTCTGACTCTGCTGTGTACTACTGTGCTCTGCAGCCCACAGTGACAGGAAACACCAAAACTCTGTACAAAAACCTTTGGAGCAAAGACAACAGAAAACTCCACAACATCCACTAGAGGGAGACACACACTGTTAAACTTCATTGGGACGTGATGACACTACTTTCTTTGTCGTGGTGGGAAGAACGACAGAAAATGAAATGTTCAGTCCAAACTCCTCAGCAGAAACTTAGACCACATTCCACTGTCAAACATCTCTGACTGGTGCTTAACATACTGATCCTGATCATCCTTCATATTTTTGATCCTTTATAAATAAGAAATAAAATAAATGAGCTGAATAAAGTTCATTTTTACAGCCTGACTTTACTTTGAGTGACACGCCGTGATGACAGATGTGTCACATGAGCAGGAGGCAGAATGTCAGTGAGACCTGTCAGCAGCACTGAACTGTATTTATATTTTCTAGTCTTCCAACCAATCAAAGTGTTTGACAACACATCACATTCACACATTCATACACTAATGGCAGCGTCTGTCCTTTAAGGAGCCCCTCCTCAGAAACTAACCACTCACACACTCACAGTCTGATTTCTGTGCCTTCAGGGATACTTTGCACACACGCTTTGAAGAAGTTGATCTTAGTAGCTCTTCAGGCATCTTACTGCCAAACTGGATGTAACTTATTACAATGACTCCTGCCATGTTCCTTGTCAGGAAGTCTTTTCTGCTACTGACTACATACGACCGTCAGTATCTGAAGCTGTCACTTTCCTAAATGTCAACATATTTTGTTCTGGTCTGGATAAGTATGTTTTTTAAAGGATGCTCTTCAGATTTTAGAGGTGTTTGTTCATTTTAAGCCTTTTAATCCACACATTTTAAGTCATGTACTTTTGGGGGGACAGTGGGACTGATTCTCCTCATTTTCAAACATTTTCCATACTTTAAGAAACAGAGCACTAAGAGAGGCAGATCTGTCTGATGATCAGCGTATATCTAATGTCAAGAGACAAGAAGAAGTGGAATTTCTTCACCATCCTGCAATTCTTTTAATCTCGCTGCCACAAACAAGTGAGTCCAGTAAAGTGGGTCATCTGTTTTCTTTCCCTCTGCTCCACTACGTGTCTGCTACACCTTTGATGAAACACAAGAGGAGAGAAACGTGACCATCTGGGTTTCCTCCTCAAGCCAATGGTAGGAGAGACACTGCACTGATTTCCTGAGTTATTTAGATTTCGACTTGTTTTGGGCTTTTTTGGCCCAGTAGGGGTGATCGCTGACCTGAACAATGATTGGGTGAACACTTCAATGATTCAAATATCCAATCTGTAAAAGGACAGCATGATGTCAAGGTTCTTGTGACACAGGTCTGAAGTACTTTTAATGTGGTTGTCACGTGTTACTGAATAGATCTGATTAAAGACGTAGCTCAGACAGGACTTTCACATGTGCTGTCAGGTGTCAATCACTGTCACATTAATAGCGACTTCTTGCTGGATGTCATTTAGTGAATAACAGCAGCTCAGCAGAGACAAACACACTGTTTGTCAGAGTTGTGAGAGGAAGGAGGAGGGATTAAGGGAGGAGCAAAACTGTGACTCAAGTACAGAAAAGATAAACTTTCATACAAACACAGACAGACTGTCTTTATCTTTAAGATGCCGTCAGTGAACTTCAGTCTGTTTGTGTTTCTGATCACAGTAAGAGGTAGGTGAGATCCAGGGTGGTAAAAAGGGTTAAAAAAAAAAAAAGAAAGAAAGAAAAAATCAATTTTTAAAATCTTTTGATCATCATAAATTTTGTTAATCACCATCCATTATCTTCTTACTTTTTCGTGCCAAATAGCAGAAAATGCTGTTCTGAGCATCTCAGGTGTGGAGCTTCACCGCTTCTCAATGTTTATTATTAAATTAAACTGAATATCTTTGAGCTTTAGACTCACAAAACCAGAAATTTAAAGACGTCGCCTTGGACTCTGTCCTGGATTAAACATGACAATTAGCTTTAGCCTTTGTTGTTATTTGATAACTACTGATGACCTTCTGATTCTGTGTCTGATAATAAATCAAACTATTTGTATGGGATCAAACAGGACCTGACTTTGTGCAGGTAGATGTCTGTGCCACTAGCCTGGTCAGGCAAATGAAAAAAGAAAGAAAAGACAAAATACAAAACAAACATTAATGTTGAACCCTGATATCACTAACATCAAACATGAAGTTACAGACTTCTCTCTTCCTTCAGGTGTCAGCTGTCAACAACTGACTGCAGTCAAGAAAGAAGAGTCCAGTTTAGAAGACAGCTCTGTTACTCTGTCCTACAGATACTCCAAACTGTCACCTACTGATTATTTCTTCTGGTATCGACAAGATCCAGGAAAACCACCAGAGTTCCTCCTTTCCATCTCAGGGAGTAACATTAGAAACACAGCAGAATCTCTGAAATCAGACAGAAGGTTTTCTACTGATCTGACTGAAGAAAAACATCGAGTGGATCTGCAGATCTCCTCTGCTGCAGTGACAGACTCTGCTGTGTACTACTGTGCTGTGAGGCCCACAGTGACAGGAAACACCAAAACTCTGTACAAAAACACAAGCTGACACACTGACAAGCTGCTGGAAGCCTTTTTTCCACACTGTTGTACTGAACTTTTTACCTCCACTAGAGGGCCACATTATCAAGTAGGCGGTGCTCTACTTCTGCACTGTGTTCAACCATTCTGTCAATAATAACTGCTGCTGTGAAGAGAACAATTCTCACACTGAATGTTGAACATCAGCTAGTTTCTCCTGTTGATTTAAACCTTGTTGTAGAGATGGAACATTGGCTGTGGATTATTCTTGCTGCTCTTTTCTTTGGTAAGATACAAAGCACAACATGTTTTATCTGAAGACACTTTAACATGTTACTGAGATTCACATCAATTCTAATTATTTCTGTCAGCATTAATTAACATGTAAAAATAAATGATATGTTTCAATCTGATTATGTCCTGTCATCTTTATTGATTCATCTCTTCCTCTGCATGTTCTCTTCTTCCACAGAGTGTAAAGGACAAGACAGAGTGATCCAGCCAACAGGAGATGTCATTGTTACTGAAGGACAGACAGTTACACTTGACTGTACATTTCAGACCGGTGACACTTTGTTCTGGTACAAACAAGAAATCAGTGGTTTTCCAAAGTTCATGCTGAAATGTTTCTCAGGAACAGTAGAAAAGGCTCCAGAGTTCCAGAAAGACAGATTTAATGCTTCAATCAAGAACAAATCAGTTCCTCTGAAGATCCAGAAGCTTCAGCTGTCTGACTCTGCTGTGTACTACTGTGCTCTGCAGCCCACAGTGACAGGAAACACCAAAACTCTGTACAAAAACCTTTGGAGCAAAGACAACAGAAAACTCCACAACATCCACTAGAGGGAGACACACACAAATAAAAATCTATATGATGTTGTAATAAAGTCTACAGTCTTTGTGTTTAAAACAGAACCAACAAATGTTTGAACAACTTAGTGAACAACTGAGAAACATCCAACAAGAAACCAACATCAACAACATCCGTCTCTCCACTGCTGGATTATAAAAGCTGATATTTTGTCCCAGAGAACACATGACAGGACATATAATGATCACTAATTACTTTAATGGACAAACAACATGTTTCTCTGTATGTTGACTGTGCTGCTCAGTGATTGTCTGGATGAAACAGAGAAATGTTCATCTGATATCAGTTTGTCAGAATCTTCCATTAGCATGATCCAGCTTAGTCTGGAGAAGGTGTGAAGAAAATATGATTTATTATTGTCAATAATAATGATCATTCATGTAATTCCATATGTATGATGAAGCCCAGTGCTGGACTTGAATATCCTTTGAATTAATGTAATGAATGTTTTGACATTTTTATTTTTCACGTAAAGCTGCTGTTGCATTCCCAGCTTTCCATGAAGAGGGAATGTCTCTGATCTGCATCTTCTGGATAAAATCCATGTTCATAATGTGGGTCATTAAATGAATTGTGATTGGTCAGTCCAATTAAATGATAAAAATAAAGTGAAATTGATCTCAGCATCCAGCAGTGAGCTCCATTTCTTTTCATTTCTGCAGAGCCACTCAGTGTTCATCTCTTGCTGTTCTCACGTCACTGTTGATTGACTCTTTCCCCACCATTGATGAGATACTATCTCGCCACTCGAGTCACAACATTTCCCTGATAATGACAAGATATTCCATCAACTGCTGTTTTCACTGTGAGGTGGCAGGAGATGCTGTGACAAAACGGTGTAACTCTAAGACAAAAGGAACCATTGGACTTGAGCAGCACAAGAACATGAAGGTGTTATCTAGCATGAGAACGTCGGTGCCCAGCTGCAGATCGGTGGGTCAGACGGCATCATGATCTGGCCACAGAGCCCGGCTACAGAGCGCGGCTGCTCGTGCTAAAGCCCCCAGACCTTCATAGAAGCCGAGGCACAGCTAGGCTGCTCACACTGCAGCTGGATCAGAGTGCCATGATCCAGACCCAGAACAGGACGACTCACACTTCAGTCCCCAGACCTCCACAGCAGCCGTGATACAGCACGGCACAAACAACGTGATCTACACTGGTTACAGTGATGTCACACACGTAATATGAAGTGACAAAAAAATGAAAATAAAAATGTGAAGTGGACATTCTACTAAAAAATGTCTTTCACAAAAATACTGTTTTCTCCATTTTTTTGTCTGAAAAGTGGATTTTTTTTGTTGAAACCAACCAACATTCAAGAGCTCATGAAGAAAAAAACAAGAATGAAGCTCAAACAAAACTTTCTGTGTGTCTGAAACTAAAAGATTTGTATTTTTCTTTTGATACACTGCCTGGCCTCAACAAAAGTCCCCACCTGGATTTAACCAATCAAACAGGTCGGATCCTTCCATTGGATAATTACTGCAGTGATCAATATGTTTCAGCTGACAATAAATTATTGAACTCTGATGCAGTGAGCAGCTTCTCATTTCTAAAACAACCATGTCAGAAGACGTATCCTGTGATCGAGGAAAAGATGTTCCTCTGTTTCAGAAGAGTCAAATTATTGACCTGCATCAAACAAAAAGAACAACTGAGGAGATCGATGAAACTACTAAAACTGGTTAAGAACTGTCCAACACATTATTAAAACCTGGAAGGATACTGGAGAACCATCATCTTCAAGGAAGAAATGTGGTCAGAAAAAAATCTTGAATGATCAATTAATCTTTAGTGATCAGAGATCATTTAAACATTTGATGAAATCAAATTATAAAAACAGTAGAAGTCACAGCTGTGTTTAATAGTGAAAGAAAGAACGTTTCCACACAGACGATGTGAAGAGACCTGAAGGGATTGAGACTAAACAGCCGTGTAGCCTTAAGAAAATCACTTATCAATGAGGCTGATCAGAAAAAAGACTTCAGTTTGCCAGTGAGCATAAAGATTGGACTGTGGATCGATGGAAAAAGGTCATGTGGTCTGATGAGTCCAGATTTACCCTGTTCCAGAGTGATGGGGGCATCAGGGTAAGAAGAGAGGCAGATGAAGTGATGCTCCCATCATGCCTAGTGTCTACAGTACCAGCCTGTGGGGGCGGAGTTATGATCTGGGGTCGCTTCAGTTGTTCAGGTCGAGGTTCAGCAACGTTATGATGTCAGTTCACTTCCTGAATATATTGAATAAACAGGTTTTTACATCAATGGATTTTTTCTTCCCTGATGACTCGGACATATTCCAAGATGACAATGTCAGGATTCATGGGGCTCAAAGACTGAAGGAGCTTCAGGGAGCCTGAGACATCATTGTCTCACATGGACTGTCCACCAGAGTCCAGACCTGAACCCCACTGAGAGTCTTTGGGATCTGCCTTTAGACAGTGGTCCAACTCTCCATCATCAATACAAGATGTGAGTGAAAAATTAATGCAACTCTGGACAGAAATAAATGTTGTGACATTGAATAAGTTTATTGAAATGATGCCATGGTGAATGTGTGCTGTAATCAAAGATAGAGGCGGTCCGTTGAAATATTAGTGAGCGATTAGTTAGCAGGTCTGACTTCACGATTCAACTTTCCACGTTGGTCTCGTCACTTGAGGATGCAGACAGTCGGAGTGACGAGGGGGAACCAAAGGGATCAAATCAATGTGGTGTTGTGGACTTACAGTCTCAGTGTCTGAGAACATCAGACCAAAATCAGTCACAGCATTGACTGAGAAGGAGTCAAAGTCATCGACCACAAGTCATCCAACACCTGAACAAAGACAAGTGAAGATATTAAGACATGACGGCTTCTGATGACTGATAGTATGAAGATAATTTCATGTAGAAAATATTAATATTAGTATTTCTCCACTGTAATTAAAGGAACTATAAAATGTTCTCCATGTTCCCAGAATAAAGACTAAACCTTCAGGTGATGGAGCTTCCTTCTACTGCGACCTGCCTCGGTCTCACAATGATGTGAAGAACTGAAACTGAACATTCAGCAAACATTTCTCTGAGGCAGAAATCATCATCATCACTGGCTGAGCTGAACTTTGGTAGGCAGAGAATCTCTAAAAAGGTTTTTCTGTGGCTCCACCCACTGACATTTAACTCAACCAATGAGATTATTTGTGTCTCCAGAGCAGAAATGTTTGAGGAAGTAAAAGCACAATCATGTTGATGTTGAGGAGAAGAGCTGTGCAGCAGAGAGGCTGTTTAGTTTGTTCATTCTACTGCAGTGGAAGAACATTGATCATCTGCTGTCTGTTTGACTTGAACAACTCCAGAGACATGTTGCTTTACCTCTTTTTACTTTTCTCTCTCTTTATAGGTGAGTGTTAGAACACAGATCAAAGTCTCATTTCAGCTGCTGGATTAACCAGATATTTGCTCTACATTTCATAACTAGAGGTTTATCTGTGTAAGGTAACAATTTCCATGAGACAAAAAGACATTTGCTTTATTGAATGAATCTCAAAATGATGAAAGATGAAAGAAAAAGTCCAGAACCTCCGTTGAGTCTCTTGATGTTTGAATCTCTTGCAGACTAACTGACATGAATAATCCTCATTTTGCAGCCCTGGTTTCCATGAACAGCATAAATCCAGAAAGAACTGAAGAACATGTTGAAGAGGGAAGAAACATCAACCTGACCTGTAAATATGACGGTGCTATCTACAGTATCCAGTGGTACCGACAGAACCAGAGATCCAGACCAGAGTTCCTGCTCTCCATCACAGAGGGAGGATCGATTCATCCAACTGTTTCTGATTTCTCAGCTCACATTAAGAAAACAGAGAAACGTGTCGATCTGGAGATCATCTCAGCTAAAGTGACAGACTCTGCTGTGTACTACTGTGCTCTGCAGCCCACAGTGACAGGAAACACCAAAACTCTGTACAAAAACCTTTGGAGCAAAGACAACAGAAAACTCCACAACATCCACTAGAGGGAGACACACACTGTTACACTTCAGTAGGATGTGATGATCCAGTCTAGATTCTTGTCAGTCCTGAGACACAGTTGTGATGAAGAGCTTCAGAAATGAAGATAATTTGATATATGAGTCTCCTCCTACTGACTGCAGAGCTGCTTCATGTCAGAGAACTGTTTGATTCCTGCTGTGAACATCAGACCAAACACAACTCACAAAACTTATTCATACTGAACATTCAATCACAGCATTTCACCTCTGTAAACATGGAGAAACTCACTGCACTTTTGTTCTTTTCAACTCTTGTAGGTTTGTATGTTTTTGTCGATGTTTTTCAAATGATGGATTTCTCACTTTGGATCAGAACTCTAAATATATCATGTTGTTTCCCTCACTAGGTAACACCTTGGAAGATGATATTACTGCCAGCAGAACTGAAGTGTTTTCATCAGAGGGTCACAGTGTTACTCTGTCCTGTCACTATTCAGTTAAAGCTAATAATCTACAGTGGTATCGACAGGATCCTGGATCAGCTCCTCAGTTCCTTCTACTGATCACTGATGCAAAACAGCCTTCAGTGTCGACAGCAACACGTCCAAACCCTCGACTGACTCCTGAACTGAATGAAGAGAGAAATCGAGTGGATCTGCAGATCTCCTCTGCTGCAGTGACAGACTCTGCTGTGTACTACTGTGCTGTGAGGCCCACAGTGACAGGAAACACCAAAACTCTGTACAAAAACACAAGCTGACACACTGACAAGCTGCTGGAAGCCTTTTTTCCACACTGTTGTACTGAACTTTTTACCTCCACTAGAGGGCCACATTATCAAGTAGGCGGTGCTCTACTTCTGTACTGTGTTCAACCATTCTGTCAATAATAACTGCTGCTGTGAAGAGAACAATTCTCACACTGAATGTTGAACATCAGCTAGTTTCTCCTGTTGATTTAAACCTTGTTGTAGAGATGGAACATTGGCTGTGGATTATTCTTGCTGCTCTTTTCTTTGGTAAGATACAAAGCACAACATGTTTTATCTGCAGACACTTTAACATGTTACTGAGATTCACATCAATTCTAATTATTTCTGTCAGCATTAATTAACATGTAAAAGTATATTACATATTTCAATCTGATTATGTCCTGACTCTCTGGATAGGTAACTCTTTAAACCTACTGATTGATCTCCTTTAATCAATCATCTTTATTGATTCATCTCTTCCTCTGCATGTTCTCTTCTTCCACAGAGTGTAAAGGACAAGACAGAGTGATCCAGCCAACAGGAGATGTCATTGTTACTGAAGGACAGACAGTTACACTTGACTGTACATTTCAGACCGATGACAAATTCCCATATTTGTTCTGGTACAAAAAAGAAATCAATGATTTTCCAAAGTTCATGCTGAAATGTTTCTCAGAAACAGTAGAAAAGGCTCCAGAGTTCCAGAAAGACAGATTTAATGCTTCAATCAAGAACAAATCAGTTCCTCTGAAGATCCAGAAGCTTCAGCTGTCTGACTCTGCTGTGTACTACTGTGCTCTGCAGCCCACAGTGACAGGAAACACCAAAACTCTGTACAAAAACCTTTGGAGCAAAGACAACAGAAAACTCCACAACATCCACTAGAGGGAGACACACACTGTTAAACTTCAGTCTAGATTCTCTTCACTGTCTGTCAGGATTGAGACGTAAACATTTAGAAAAGAAAACATCGACAAATTATTAATTTCAAATTCTATTTCACCAACATAAATATGGCAACACTCAACAAAATGTTCCAGTCTAGATTCTTTGTACTTTCAGAATAAATTATGATGTAAGCTTTAGACTTTACAAAACACACTTAATTTCATCATAGTAAGTTACTCCAATCAAACTATGGAAACACTTTTCAACCTTTTTCAAACTACTACTCCTTCCTACTTACTGCAAGAAAAAACAGTGACCGGTGTGGACAGATGAAGCTTCAGCATCTTGTTTTCAGAGCACAGACAGATCCAGATCCAGATCCAGCAGATCCAAAGTTTTTAATCAGTTATTAAACAGGTAGTTAGTAACTGTATTGTAATCTATTTTTAAAGTAAACAGAAACAAACCACTTCAGTGTAAAATAAATGTAAACTGCACTTTCCTGAAGCTTTACCACAAAACCACAACACAAGCCACAGACCAACAACGTTCATGTTTGTACAAGAAATAAAAGAGCAGCGTTGATTTTTCTTACCTGACAGGTGAAGCTAACTAGCTTCTTGTTAGCAGGTTGAGTTAACTTAAGCTAGCTAACATGCGTCACATTTCTGGCGCCAAAACAACTTAAAAACAGTTTACAACCAAAAACGCCGCAGAAATGTTTAGATGTAAAAGCCGAAAATGTCCAAATCCTCCGTGTTTCTGTGAGTCTCTCAGCAAATTTAACCTCAACGTCACAAAAAAAAAAAAACGACCAAACCTCCGCCGTGAAATCAACAACTGTCCGATAATATTCCTCGTTTTCCTCCTTTTTCTTCACCTCTCGGTAAAATCCCAACAACGTATTTCTTCACCGTCGACCTCCTCTTCCTCCTCCTCTTCCTCCTCCTCTTCCTCGGCTCCTTCCTCATCTCTGAACTGAAAGCCGGTGTGGTGACTGACAGGTGGGGACGCTGGTCGTGTCTAGAAGGGAACCCTAGGTCTGCGAAACTCTCGCGAGATTTGGAGGCGCTGTTTCTTCATTCTGAATGTTATAGAAACTCATTATATTTTATAATGTAACTGTGGCTGCGGTACAAAGAGGAACAAAACCAGCCGGTCAGAGTCGGAGAAGGATCAGGTTCTGGGTTGAAAAGAAACTTTTGAGAGATCTTTCGCGGGTCTGGGGTTCCCTTCTATACACGACTGTTGACGCTGGCGACGCGTTCCGTTCTCGTGATTGAATCAACCAATCACATCTCGTAAAGCCTTCTTACTGTAATAATAATCTAATCCAGTGTTTTTGTGTTTTTGTTTTGTTTTTTTAAACATGTATTTAGATGTTTGTTTATTTAAATGTACTTATTTCTCTGAACACCATTGGCTGAGCAGATAAAATGTTTGTATATGTGAATTTTTTTTTTTATTAAGTTTTTTTTTTTTACTTTTGTAGTAGACAGATAATGTTAAACAAATAAATACAAGAAATAATAATGTTAAAAATGATGATTCCTTAGTTGTTTTTGATTCCGTCTGTTTCTTTATCTCATGGTTTGCTATTTGCATAGTATTTTATAATTATTTATCTATTTACCTGAGATTTGTTGTTATTATTGTTGTTGTTGTTGTTATTGTTACATGAATAGGAATAAAAAATAAAGATAGCAGCTGGCCAAAGAACTGTGTGACTAATGGACATGAATATATACAAACTATCAATAAATCAATCAGTGTGTGTCTATCAATAAATATTAATGTTGATATTGATGATTCTGTTAAAATGTATTAATGCCATTAGTCATATTTGTACTGTTGTTGTTGTTATTGAATGTAGCCATCATCATCATCATCATCATCATCATCATCATCATCATCATTGTTTTACATTTTTATTGGTTTCTAAGGTTCAGTGAAAATAAAGTTAATCAACATGTGTAAGTTAATAAAGTGAATATATTTGTGATATTATTATTTGTGTATATTATTAATGTTATTAATAAATAACTGTCAGATTAAAGACAGTACACTGGTTCAGCTAGATCCAGTCTTCTGCTATTCAAAAGTGAATTTTAGGAAAGAAAATCTGAAATATTTGATGGTAATTGTTTGTTATTTATTGTTTAATTTTGGATCAACATCAATTATTCCATCCATATAAAAATAAACAGTGAATCTATATTCAGCATAATGAACTAATGTTTAATCACACTAAAGTACATTTCTGTCATTAAACGACAGATAATCGATTATTTGACATGTGAAACACTAAATTCAAAATCTGCTCCTACAAGCTGAAGACGTTCTGAGCAGCAAACTTTTTATCTTCTGCATCCAAAAGAGAAAAACAAGCAGCTGTTAACGTCATATGGCAGGAATATCTTCATCATCTTCATCATCATCCAGTTCCTGAGAAAAGCCACAAGGTGGCGCCGAAGTCACATCAAAAGACCAAACCAGGATCCTGCAGTGCAGCAGAGACCAGCTTCTGACGTCATCATTTATCACAGTTCACAGTAGCATCACAATATTAAAGTAATGTAGTCTGATTACTTTCCTCAAAAGGATTACTTAATTAATTAATCTTGTGAATTAAAAAGTGAGTTCAAACATGAAAACAGGTGAAGAACACAGACGTATGTTTTCAGTTTTATATTTTAATGCTGCTTTAATAAACATCAGGTACCTTCACATATATTTGTTCAGATTGTTATTGTCATATTATCACTACATTTTGCAGTAGAATGTATATATTTTTACATACTTCTTTTTTATTCTTACATTATTTTGTCTGACAGAATGAGAAAAAAAGACCAAAAAAGAAAAAAAAGAAAAAGAAAATGCAGAAATAAACATGTGTTATGTGTCTTATTAATTATTAGTGATTAACTGATTGTTTGTGTTTTCAACTATTGTTTCATGAAAACACACGAATCATCATCCCTAGTTTGAAGACGTGACATCAACGGTTAAAAGCAACTTAAACTTTGAGTAGTTTCTACAATCAATACTCAGGTATATTTCTAATTCCAGTACTTTTACTTGTAATTAAGTAATAATTTCGCAATGTAACAGTACTTGTACTTAAGTACAGATTTTCAGTACTCTTAATATTTCATTAAAATATGACTCAATTACAAGTAAAACTACTGCTGTTAAAAACACAAAATTTCACAGTATTCTTATCAGAAACTACTCAGAGTATTAGTTACTTTTTAACAGTTGATATTATTAACAGCAGCCGCTTCTGTTTCTGTTCAGTCTAAATTACTTCAAACTCTGCAGATGAGAAGTTTGAAGATGAATTCAAACTGCACTCAGTAGTGCATTATGATTTTAAAAGTAACTAAGTAGATTACACGGTGTAATGCAGTCGTCCCCAAACTTTTACTGGCATGTCCTGTTCTCACTGTCCCACCCCACAATTATTATTATTATCAAACTGTCAAAATAATGGTGAAAGCAGCTCATAAAAACGAACTGAAGGCGAATTTTAGTGAAATAAAACTGTAATGTATACTTAAGTACAAGTAAGAGTACAGACTTGGAAATGTACTCATAGAAGTACAAGTATCACAAAATATGTCTGTGAAGATTCTCAGTCATGGTGGTACGTAGTACCATGAAAGTACCAAATAAATAAATAAATAAAACTCCATTACAGTAATCTGAATATTGGTAATTAGTTACTTCCAGCTCTTATAATGACCTTTATGCTAACAGTTTGTCTGTATCAGATGTTCAGGTCCTGACATGTTTTATGTCATTTAAAAAGTCCAACCTGGTCAAATTTTCATTTCATTATTACTCCTTTTTTTACTTGACATAACCAAAATCTATTTACAGAAAAAGTATAAACTCATCTTTTTTTATTTCCAGAAGAATGACGTTTCTTCATCACGTGATAGAAATGACCTGTTGACTTGTGTGTAACAGTTCATGAAAGAGGCCACTGGATGGCGCTGGTGTCACATCAAAAACCAAAAGCAAAGTGTTCGCTGCTCCACCTACTGGACAGACGAGTCCCGTTTCCTCCTGCAGACCTGATCTGAATCCAGCAGCAAACACTGCAGCTGCAACTCTCAGCTTCTGACCAGATCATCACCAAGGTTTCACTTCAGGATGAAGTTTGCATCTTCATCGTCAAATAAAAGTGACACCTGATGTTACACACCAGGAAATTATTAACCTGACAGAAATTATTGAGAAGAGCAGAATCAAACCTTTATGAAGGACAGGAATAAAAATAATAAAGAAATAACAAATGACAGAGTCTATGACAGTGTTTCTCAGTCCTGGTCCTCAGACTCACTGTCCTGCATGTTTGAGATGTTTCTCTGCTCCAACACACCTGATTCACATGATCAGGTTGTTGTCAGGCTTCATGATCAGCTGATCATTTGAATCAGGTGTGTTGGAGCAGAGAAACATCTCAAACATGCAGGACAGTGAGTCTGAAGACCAGGACTGAGAAAGAGAGGATCTTACTGACTGATGAGTCACTGACTGAAGTCACATGAAACCAGACGGTTTTAAATGTTTCTCAACAGTTCGTTCACTGTTGTTTGATGAGTTTAGCATTTTAACATCTGACAGTAAATCCATTAAAAAGTGTCCTCATATAAGAACTCAGGACGGATGAGCAGCTTTTCTTTCATGTGCACATTGTTCATCTAGTTAGGAAGCTCAGAGTGACGGACAGATTTTATTATTTTCTTTACTTTAAATGCTAATAAAAAAAAAAACTTGTAGAAGCTGCTGTTCAGTCTGTGATTGATCATGGTGACATATTATATATATATATATATATATATATATATATATATATATATATATATATATATATATATATATATAAACTGTACTGTATGTTTGCATGCAGCCTCCTCCATCTTCTGTAGCCTTGATTCAGTGAATCATGTCTCTGTTTCAAAGTCCGTCACTCACCACTACATTCTTTATGATGTGGCGGGTTGGACGTCACTGACGACCTGCAGACCACAGCGCTGCTATATTTTTATCTATAAAGTGACACTGAGTAAACGTCCAGCCTCTCTCTGTACCCTCCTCTGTTACCAGCTGGATCATTTTTAATGAACAGATCTAGAAAAAAAAATCATTTTCTCCTCTGCACCAGATCAGATCAGATCAGAAATATCTAAAAGGAGATACAGCTCACCATCCACTGATGAATTTAAAGGCATCATAAGGATGTGATGATCGAGACGTGTTTGTGTTTGGATATTTGTTCCTGTTTCATTGTGTACTTTTGTAAATCATGTTGTATTTGTTGCATCTTAATATGTTGTGATCTTGTTTAGCTGCTGCTTTGGTCTGATCTCTCTTGTAAAAGACATATTTGATTTCAACGAGGCTGATAAAATAAATTTGAATTAAATTAATTTAAAAGATGATTTAATATGTTTGTCTCATTATTTTCTTTTGGGTTCCTGAAAGTTGTGAAACACTTTCAGCTGCAGGTTTTTTTTTTCCACCACGTGTTGGAAACATTCTGAGGTTCTCGTTTTTTTCTTTTTCTCTGTTTGTCGACGGATGTTTGTCAGATTCTGACCTCAAAGCTTCTCGCTGCTGCAGCCTCGTTTCTTTCTTCCTCTGTTTTTAACCTCTTGCACATCTTGCTGCTGACTTCCTGTCAGCGGTGAAGCTGCAGAAAACAACAAACAAAACCAACAAACAAACAAGTTTCCACCACCGTTAACACAGAGTCAGGAGGTTAGTGTCACAGCAGGTCACCTTCATCATGAAGATGGTGATGATGATGATTTTTATCTCTTCAGACAACCAAACGTACAGAAAAGATACGGTGATGTCATACTGGACAAATGCAAAAATAATGTAACATAATCATGTGAAATCATGACTGATGGCTTTCATTTATATTTTTCTCTAATGGTGCATTTTTCTAAATAAAGTATCATCAAACTAACATACAGAAAACAGGTGCAGGTGACACTGCAGAAGTAACTAAGTACAACTGAAGAACTTGAGTTCAGGTATCTGTACTTTTATTCCCTACATTTTAACATAAACATGTGAACTTCCTACTCAAAAAATCAAAACCAGCTCTTTACTTTAGTTCTAATGCATTGGAGGGGAATTATGGATTATTTTTATTTTGTGTCACGGTTCCTGTGACAGTAACAAACACAAGAGACGATTCCCTGATGTGTCTGTCAGTGTCTGTCAGTGTCTGACACACACAACAGACGTACCAAGACAAAACAAAGTGAAAAATGATGTAACAAGACGAAAAAGACAAAAAGACGTAGTAATAATAATAATAATAATAATAATAATAATAATAATAATAATAATAATAATAACTTTATTTGTATAACACTTTTCATACAAAAAGAATTGTAGCACAAAGTGCTTTATAATCATAGATAAAGAAACTTACTATTAGTTTGTTATCACTTGTATTATTTTTGTTGTTTTCTGTTTTCTGTATTTGTGAGTTCTTGGTAACTTTGTGGAGATTTTATTCAGGTGGAGGCTTCAAATACATCCTCTGGAGTTTGTTTTCCTCTCTGTACTGAATATCATTTGTCATTTTTGCCTTTTTTGTGTTTTAAATGAAAAATAAAACTATAAAGTGTATAAACTATAAAGAATGAGATTGTGATACTCTTTAAGATGTGATCATGTTCGACCTGCTGTAGTTGATGTTGCACTAGTGACTAACAGTAGGAGTTGTAGTGACAGGAACAGTACATGAGGGGAATTTGAACTCTAACCCGACATAAGATCATGAAATATGTGAGAAAAATGACCTGAACCAACCCAAACCCATCGGGTCGGGTCGTATCCTATCATGTCCCTTTGCATCCCGTCGGGTTCAGGTGCACATCTCTACGACTAGTGAGACAAATTCTCCAACAAATCTGTCAAAGTAATCAAAGTACTGACAAACAACTGACACACAGTGAACCTGGAACTTTGACCCCTGGAAGTCTGAGGGCTCCTCCTCCATGTTCAAAACAACAAACATCAAATACTGACTGTCAAAAATTCATCAAACTGCAGTTTAAACTAATTCATGATTCCATCAGCAGCGATGAGAGAACAAATGACAGGATGAAAATGAAAGTGTTCACGTTATTTCTGTGGTGTTAATCCAACAAATCAACATCAAATCACTGGACAGAAAACTCTCACATACTGAAAGTCAGTCGTTACTTGTTGTTTGTCTTTTCTTTGATTGAGTACATCCTTCACTCTGAGCTCATCATAACTTTCTTTTTAAAAAATGTACACAGAGAGAAAAAGATCAAAGCAATGAAATATAAATGTTTATTTGTACAGCAAAAAACAGTGTTACAAATAAAAACAACAACAACAATGAAATACACAATAATGTGTGTAAGTGAACAGGAAAGTAGAAATAAAAGAAGAATGAAACCTAAAAACAATGGATGATTAAAAACCATGAATAAAATATCAAGGATAAAACATCCAAACACTTTGTTCAATGAAACTTCAAACATGTTAATCAAGAATAAAAGAGAGTGCAACTCAGTATTTAAGAGTTAAGATCAAAAGACACAAATCAATAAAAATAAGTCTTCAATTCAAAAGAATTTAGTGACGTAGTAAAGCAGGTCCTTCCAACACTCAATATCAGATATGATGAAGTCCATTATTGATGTTTTCTCTTCCTGTTTACTGTTTATATTTAGAAACACTAATTATGAAATTTTATCTTATCTTGTTTTAGATGTTTTATTTGTTTGCATGTTGTTTCATCTTTTCTTATTTCATTCTTACAAAGAATTTAAAGCCACTGAAGAACATAACCATGTAATAATATATACAAATGTTGTGTAAAACATGAATAAAAACAGAATGACTTTGACAATGACACATTATTTACAACCTGTGTTTAAATGAAAACAGCACAAACACAAGATATTTAATGTTCAAACTCATAAACTTTACTGTTTTTTGTAAATATAAACTCATTCTGTTGGTTCAGGATCAACAGCAGAAGACTGTGAAAGTTGAGGAACGTTCCAAAAACAGCTGTTTGGAACGTTCCACAGGTAAAAAGGTGACAGGATCATGATTGGGTGTTAAAGGGGCGTCCTGGAAAGACTCAGTGGTTTACGAACGTGGATGGGGTCAGGATCACCACTTTGTGAAAAACAGTTTAAGAACGTCTGTCAACACAAAACTGCAGGAATTTATAGATTTCACATCTACAATTCATAATATCATGAAAAGATTCAGAGAATCCAGAGAAATCTCTGAAAACCAAAACTGAATATCTGTGACCTTTGACCCCTCAGACTGCATTGCATTAAAAACTGCATTAAAAACCCTCATCATTGTATAAAGGACACTACATGGACTCAGGAACACTTTGGAAAACCGTTGTCAGTAAACACAGTTTGTCTCTGCATCTACAAATGTAAGTTCAGACTCTACCATGCAAAGAGAAAGACATATATCAACAACATCCAGAAACACTGCAGACTTCTCTGGACCAGAGCTCATCTGAGATGGACGGACGCAAAGAGGAAAAGTGTCCTGTGGTCTGACGAGTCCACATTTCAGACTGTTTTCACTAATCATGGACGTCGTGTCCTCCGGGCTAAAGAGGAAAAGGACAGAATTGACCTTTCAAACTTCAACAGTTAGCGTCTCAGTTCACAAACACTGACTGAGTGTTAGAAGAAAAGATGATGAGAAACATGATCCTGAAACACAATGACTGCAGATTTACAACAAACATTAAAGTTGATCAGTTTGATCAGGAAATATCTGCTCTTTGTTCTGTGTTCTCTTGAATACAGGTCAAAAAGGTTTGCAAATCATTGCATTTTGGTTTTAATCCTGTTTTACACTTTTTTGAATAAGAGTTTGTAGATGAATCCTGACAGAAAATTAATGAAGAAGCTTGTTTGTAATTGATGCAACATTAGAACAATAAGACCTTCAAAAAGACCAAGAATGAAATATAAAGCTGAACTTTACTGAGGTGTGAAATTTTCCAAAAGGTCTGGGGCCTCGTGGTGAGTTCAGGCCCCTGAGCAGCTGTGTGTGCGTCCACCTGGTTCTACGTTACACCTGAATCTAAACGATGAAGTGACACATTTATCACACACGAGCTCTGTGACCTGCCGCTCTCAGGGTTTATATTTAGGCCTCTGATCTGTTTCTCACACTGATTCTGAGGCCACACCTGATGATGCGTCTTCACCTCAGCACCGCCTGACCTCGATTTCCCCGCCCCCTGACACACACACACACACACACACACACTCACACTTCCTGCCCCAGCAGGCTTTGAGGCAGAAACCGCCGCCGCCTTCGTCTGTGACGCAGGCGTCTTCGTGCAGCTCGTCTTCATCGAGCGACCACATCCTGTGGAAACAGTGAGGCAGAAGATTTTCCAGCAGCAGCAGCCAATCAGATCGCAGATACAAACACCCCCACAGAATGATAGATAATGATTTACACTTCTGAAAAAAACATGAACTTTTACTTTGTGTTAAAGTAGACAGATGTTTTTATGTCAATATAAATAAGTAAAGTTTGATCTGCTGTTTTATACTTTTGGTGACATTTATTTATTTATTGACTTTTTTCAGTCATATTCATGTATTTATTTCATTTTATTGATTAACTGTAGTGCTCATCTTTCTTAAAGGAGAAATCTGTAATATATCCACTGTAATAAATCATAAAATGACCGTGATGAGTCATCAGAGATTAAGGACACATGTTAAGTTTGGGACGCTCACTATGGCCGCGGCGTCCTCCTTTGAAATGTTGACTTCAGGACAGAATAACTGTTTTAGTTTAATTATTTCCTGTTAGTCAGATCAAAAATCAAAATCGCCGGATGTTTGCCAAGTGTCTGTTTACGATTGATCAGAAATCATTAATAATCTGTCAGGAGGAGAAGATCTTTATAAACTGATCAAAATGTTAATGGAGTTTGCCAGAGTGTGTCTTTTTAGAGCAGTGGACTTTTGTTTTCAGGATAACAAACTTTACATCAGCTGACAGAGTTATGAACAGCTGACTGCAATATTAAAGGGGGATTCAGTTTAATTTAATATACAGTCTGTGGCTCCAACTCACTGTTTGGACTGCAGGACTCATTTTTGGATGTGCAAATATTACTTTTAAAATAATCTGATTACTTTGAACATTTAATTAAGGGTGCTGCTCCCATGTACTGTGACTCTTATTAAGTGAACAATTAATAATCATCAATAATCTTTCTGTCTGAAAACTGATGATGATACAACAGAAACTCAGGAAACAATATAATTTAAGAAGAAATCAGCTGACGGTGTCACCCTGTGTGTTTCCCTGCAGTATCTGAGGGTTCTAATACTTTAGGCCGTTTATTCTGCCCTACAAAGGAAAAGGGCAGGAACTTCTCAGAGAGCAGAACTGAGAAAAATGACTGTAAAGTTTTCTTGTTGTTGCAGACAGATAATTGTATATGTGTCAGTTTTATATCTTTATATCAGGTTATTGTTTCTACATATTAATCCTGACCTCTGATTTGACCTTTGACCTTATTTGGAAGTTCCTGTATTCTGCCTTTGCAGAGCGAACCAAAAAATATTGGGTCAAACCAAAAAATATTGGGTCAAACCAAAAAATATTGGATCAAACCAAAAAATATTGGGTCAAACCAAAGCAAAAGGCAGAAACTTCCATCTGATCTGATGACTTTAGCTTTAAAAAGCAGAATAATGACAAATATGATCAAATCCTCAGTCTGATAATGACGTCAAATGAAATGAATTTTACTGGTATTATTTACATTATTGTTATTATCATTCTTTATTATTATGTTACAGTTCACTTGTGATGTTCCAAGTAACTTCAAATCAAATTATTTCAGTGGTTTTGGGATGTTTCTGAACATTTGCAGATGAACTCTCTGGGACAGTGCCAGTGGAAAACAGGTGGAGTGGAAGTGAGACACACACACACACACACACACACACACACACACACACACAGCTGTGAGTTACACTCTGTGGTTTCCATCATTTCCACTCAGTCTGCTTGTTGA